>NC_085858.1:23815722-23838222 GCF_034702125.1 Engraulis encrasicolus
TATTAGATGTGAAGAGTCATTCATAGAGTGTTGGAGGATACCCTCACTCCTAGTGACGTGTAGAACGCCTCTTGTCCAATCACAAATTTGTGAAATAATTCGACCGGATCTAACTATTGTATAATCTGCTTTATAAATACATGTTGTATTGTATAGTGTAGTGTAGTTGTTATCCTGTGGATAACCTCTCAATCTGTGGTTCGGCAGGTGTCATCTGCTGTCATCATGTTTCTTCTAGAAAGGAGAGGCTGTGCTCATCCGCAGTGCTTTGTGTGGCAGGTGTTGGGACTGTGTCACCCACTAACTGCTTTCTAGTGCACTGCAGCCCCATTGCATTGACTATGCCAGGGTTTGGGTTTGCTATAGGCTGCTTGTTGTGGCATACTAGCAAGGCATGCACACCTACTCCATAGTAGTCTGGGTGCCTTTTGTTGGCTTGCGACAATGACAAAAACTATGACGCCTGATTTGTGGAATTGTGAGAAAATTGTTCTTTTTGCGATGTTCACGTACAGAAAACTCATTAGCCAGGTACTGCAAAGTGAGGGCAAATAGGCACGAATTGTAAAAAAACAAAACAACTTAAAGCTTTGCTCGTAAATGTTTAAAAAAGGACAAACATTTTTGTTGCTTTAAATTGGTGTCTCTTAACGGAGAGCCCTAGGGGGGCGTTGAGAAGGATACAGATGATTGTTGCCGTGCTTATTTGCCATTTGGGGGGATATTAGTCCATTTTTTTTTTTTTTATATTAATGGGGTGTTGGTAGGCTTATGATGACGCCGAGGTGGCATTTGGAGGCTTGTAATGACGTCAAGGGGGCTTTTGTTCCAAAAAGGTTGAGAACCCCTGCTGTAAATTCTCTGTCTCTCTCAGGGCGAAGGCTGAGCTGAAGAAGGAGACTGACCCGTTTAAGAAGCAAGTCCTGGACGGCCGGCAGCTGGCTTTGAAGATCAGTGCCAACTCTGTGTACGGCTTCACGGGCGCCCAGGTGGGCAAGCTGCCATGCCTGGAGATCTCACAGGTGAGCTGCGTACACTACACTGGCACACTGCACTACACTGCTATCATCCTGTCTGCCTGCCTACCAGCCTGGCATCTGCACTTTGACACACTACACCATGCTATACTACTACACTGCTCTTCCCAATCAGGGGTACGTGTACCACTTGGGGTACGTGAGCTCACTGCAGGGGGTAAAAACAAAAAACTTATGGAACATAGTCACCTTGGGATATAGAGCATGATTGAGGGGGTACTCATGGTATGACAAAAAGACTTAGGGGGTACACAAGACAAAAAAGGTTGGGAAACGCTGCTCTACACTATACTACTACACTACACTGCACTACACTACACTCCGCTATTCAAATACACTACGTACACTGTACAGCGACCCTGCCCTACACTATACTACTACTACAACACATCACTATACTACACTTTCCTTAGTACGTTGGCCACCATCCTACACAGTGCACCTTTTAAAGAAAACGTCTGAGTGTAGACCACAGTTATCAAGTGGTTGATAATGGCTTTTGCAAAATTAGGACTGTAGTTTTTATAGAGCACTGGCTAAGAGGGCCAAAAAGTGCAAATTAATACAGTGCACCACGGTAAATGCAATGAAGTTACAGATGTAAAATGGATTCATCAACTGACAGCGCTGTTGATGGTTGCCTCTTTAAGAAAGTGCCTAGGATTCATTACATTACATTTAGCAGACGCTTTTTTCCAAAGTGACTTACAATGGAGGACATAATCATAGCATACAACACTGTAGGTACAAAGTGCACAGGAAATATCCAGGAAAAATAAGTGCATATGACAAGTAGGGATTCAATGAAGGGAACTGGGAGATGTGTGTGGTACTCTGTGACAAGAAGTGTGACTGACATCACCTACTGTATGTACATGTCTCTTAGTGGTGTGGATCGGCACTGCCCTCACGATCCGATTCGATCACGATTCGGAAGGTAGCGATCCGATTCGATTCGATTCTATGCGATTCGATCCGATCCGATTCAATTCTACAATGCATTGCAATGCATTACATTTCTACTGAAAGCAAAACAAATGTTTCATCAGTCATGATGAGGCAATACAAGTAGTCAGATACTGAGCAACAATTTATTGGCTGTTTTCTGGATCAGTCTGTATCAGTCTTGCAATGCTTTGGAGTACTTTTATTTAATTTAACATTCATTTGCTCTCAAAATAGCCACGGAAGTAATTGAAACTTACAAAAATTTGCCGCATCGATCCTGGAACTTGCCGGATCGATTCTGGATCGTCCATGCCCCGCATTGGACTGGATTACCGAATTGATCATTGTTGACAACACTACTATGTACATGTCTCTTCCATCAGAGTGTGACTGGCTTTGGCAGACAGATGATTGAACAGACCAAACAGCTGGTCGAGTCCAAGTATACCGTCGCCAACGGATACCAAGCTGATGCCAAGGTAACAGCCCCACGTCTTGTTAGTCTGGGATGCAGACTTGCCTGATACGCTTTTTACATTTTGTCATTTACTGTTCTAAGGTTTCGTTTCAGTTTTACGCTTCTTTAAACTGTGCTTCTCCATGTGGTCCATTATTCTAAACATGCTTCTCAATACACACTGTTTTTTTAAACCGTGTGTGTGTGTGTGCGCGTGTGTGTTGTAGGTAATCTACGGGGATACGGACTCTGTGATGGTGAAGATGGGAGTGGCTACAGTGAGCGAGGCCATGGAGGTGGGCAGGGAGGCGGCCGAGTGGGTGTCCTCACACTTCGTCCAACCCATCAAGCTAGAGTTCGAAAAGGTACTTCACTGCACTACCATTCCAACCATTTCCAGCTTGGGGCGCCCACTTGAAATGTTCACAACTGTTTGGGGGGCCGCCTCTGACCCAATAAACAATATAACTCAAATAAATACTCAACAGCAACATCTTTTGATTTTTAGAAAATGATTTCAAGGCCCACTTGGAATACCTCCCCACAGACAATCACTGCTCTCCACACCTTTCTTTTTACTGTACGCTATGTAGAACTCAAAACCATATAACTGCCACACTATACAGCGAAAGACAATCAGAAATGTTAACTCGAGTGGACTGCTAAATATTCACTCTCTCACAACAGGGTGCACTTATACAATATAGAATGGGAACTATAGATAATAACTTGCTCAATCATCATAAAATGCACTGTACAGAACAGGACCGTAAACTCACGCCCTTGCATTGCACTACGTATATGAATGACTGACTGGACATCTCAGATACAGCGTCATGGCCTCAAAGATTCACAGCCTTTTATGCCATGAACACATGATGAGCTAATACAAGATGGTAATGTTTACTTCCCTCTCCTCTACTTCCCCTTGTATCCCTCGTCTGTGGCCAGGTGTACTACCCGTATCTGCTGATCAACAAGAAGCGCTACGCCGGCCTCTACTTCTCCTCCAGCGCTGAGGTGCACGACAAGATGGACTGCAAGGGTATCGAGACGGTGCGCAGGGACAACTGCCCCCTGGTGGCCAACCTCATCAACACATGCCTGCAGAAGATCCTCATTGACAGGTGAGGTGGGGTGGGGTGGGGGGCAACGAGGACAGGCAGACACCGAAGTAGCCAATTGTCACTTATCTTTTTTTTTTTAGCCAACGCACCCAGTTCAAAATGATCACTTAACCAGTAGCATGGCAAGCAAGCCGGACTATAGCATGAAATGGAAGTTACCGCGCTAAGCCCCATCCCAATCACTCTCTACTAGGGCTGGGCAATATGACGATATATATCGTTATCGTGATATAAAAGTGTGTATCGTGACCTTTCTCCTATATCGTTTATATCGTGATATTCAATTGTATACAACTGATACAATTACTATCATTTAATTACATTTCATGTTGTCACAATACACACTGTAAGTTCATGTAACGGAAAAAATAACAATAAAAAGATCAACTTTAAAGAAAGGTTGTTTTGCGACATGAACAAATGAAGAGCAAATAAAGAGAATAACTGAAAACGTATGTAATTGTGCTATATCGTGATATATATCGTTATCGTGATATAAAGAAATCCATATTGTGATATAGTTTTTTTCCATATCGCCCAGCCCTACTCTCTACACTGATTCACAACTAGACAGAGCGTTGTCATTAGCACAGAGCCAGGCCTGATTCATGCCCCAGCTACAATTATCCTCTATGATGCGAAGCGAATAACTTCATAGTCCATGTAAGTCCTGACGGGTAGTTTATCACCATAGCCTGACTCCAATGGGTTGCGGAATGTGCTCAGTGGCAAGGGTTCCTTTGTATACTGTCTACAAGGTATAGCAACAACGCCGTGGCCTAGTGGTTAGAGAGTTGGTCTTTCAATCTAGGGGTTGCCAGTTCGAATCCCCCCTGACCTCTCCCTACACCTCCATCCATGGCTGAAGTGCCCTTGAGCAAGGCACCTAACCCCACATTGCTCCAGGGACTGTAACCAATACCCTGAAAAATAATAGTTGTAAGTCGCTTTGAACAAAATGAAAGCGTCAGCTAAGTGAAATGTAATGTAATGTAACAACGAGTCATGGATCAGCAATCAACAATTCACAGCGTTCGCTTTACATCGGTTCACCATTTCTCTGGCAAGTTCTAAAGTAAAGGAATTACCGATATTAGGCAGGACGACTAAACTGTAGTTTAAAGTGAGTGCATGCGTGTGTTGTATTTTGCGGTGCTCTAGGGACCCTAATGGAGCAGTGTCCCACGCTAAAGAGGTCATCTCAGACCTGCTCTGCAACCGCATCGACATCAGCCAGCTGGTCATCACCAAGGAGCTGACGCGCACCGCACAGGAGTACGCTGGCAAACAGGCACACGTGGAACTCGCAGAGAGGTGTGTGTGTGTGTGTGTGTGTGTGTGTTCATGCGGCCGTGTGTGTGCGTTTGGCCGTGTGTGTGTGTGTGTGCGCGCGTGCGGCCGGGTTATGGTACCCCTTGTCCTGATGCTGCATATGTTATGTAGGGATGCACCGATACCACTTTTTTGAAAACCGATACAAGTATGACTACATTAATGTGTGTAGTTGCCGATACCGAGTACCGATACCTTTTACCACCAAAATACAATAAAAATAAATGCATGGCCTTGTTTTTGTTCCACCTGTGATATTTTTATTGTCCATTTCCATGTAGATTTAAATGTTAGTAAATGTATGAGGTGGCACTTTTTTCCATGCTGCTTTCAAGTCCACAGAACGTGACAAGATTTTGCATAGCAGTATCGTTCCTGGTATCGGCAAGTGCTTGACGAGTACGAGTACGAGTATAATGAGCAGTATCGGGTGCCGATACCGATACCGATACCAATACCATATCGGTATCGGTGCATCCCTAACATTATGCATCTAATTTGTAATAGAAATGAAAGTGTTTTCGTGTTGCAGGATGCGTAAGCGTGATGCCGGCAGTGCTCCTAACCTGGGCGACCGAGTCCCTTATGTCATCATACAAGCTGCCAAAGGAGTCGCCGCCTATATGAAGTCTGAGGTGGGCATTACACCATCCATGTGTATTTTAAAATATCCCCTCAACAGTTTGATTTAATCCACCTACTGTGTGTATTATTGAGTTAATAGTTGATTTTATATACTGCAGATAATATGTTGGAGATGTTGGAGTACAGTTTCATGAATTATATTTTGTATGCTTAAGAGTAGCCTGGTCCTGACCATCCCATAATACTACCATTTCCATTTCGTATTCATGGTCTGGACTTTGTTTGATCTGACACGATTGCAGGAAGCAGGAAGCGCATTTTCGGAAAAATCAGGATTTAACTTACCGTATAAGTTGTTGAAAAAACATGTCTGACGTCTATCTATGGCGATGTAGGACCGTTTAACAGACATGTCTGACAGAACATCCTACCGTAGGATAAAATTACAATGTATGACCGTTTGTCAGAACACCGGCGAAAATCCTACCGGTCAACATCGCTCCACAGAGGACATGTACCAGACGTAGTGCGGAGCCAAGTGTCTTGGCGGAAGTACGTAGGATGGCGTGCGAGGCTAGCTTAAGAGCACTTTGTGAGTAAGAATAATGTGAGCCACAACTGTAGGGGTATCGCAGTATAACTGTTTGTGTGTGTGGTCATGCAGGACCCCATCTACGTGCTGGAGAACAACATCCCCATAGACACCCAGTACTACCTGGAGCAGCAGCTGTCCAAGCCCCTGCTGAGGATCTTTGAGCCCATCCTGGGGGAGAGCAAGGCGGAGAGTGTCCTGCTCAGTAAGTCATCACGCCCCCCCAAATCACACCAGCAGGACTGAAATACAGCATTACATTACATTGCATTTAGCTGACACTTTTTAAATCCAAAGCAACTTAAGGCGAGCATACACTGTGCCATATTTTCGCTCGTGGGTATTAAGCTCCAGCTCGCACTGCACAATGGAATTTCACTATTTAAAAGTTCACATCTCACGACTCACGTCCTCACACTACACGAGCCGACAGTCGGATGCGAGCCAAATGCTTCCACTGCGCGACGCAACAGACATGTTTCCCCGGTCTGCAGAGGAGGGAACATGCGCACCTGAGGTGGAGATGAGGTCGCGCTCAACAGCAAATCGCACGGCCCTATTAATTTGTGCATGTGAAGTGTCAAATCGGGTCGTAGCACTGCTTTAACTGTGCGATTTACGCATGAGCCACGACCAGGATTTCAAACAGTTTTGATTTTCTTGCGACCCTGCGATTGCACAATCGTGAGGCGAAATCGCTTGTCGTTGCCCCATGTACACTGCACAGTGCGAGACTCACGATTGACCTGCGATTGAAGAAGAAATCGGCCCGACTCCCTAAAAGTCGCGCGAGTGCCAAATCGGGGCGAAATCGGGGCAAAGGTCGCACAGTGTAAGCCCAGCTTTAGTTATGTTAAGTGCAATGGTTTTCTTGGAGTGCCTGGTGCAGTGTGGGGTTAGGTGCCGTGCTCAAGGGCACCTGAACTATGGAATGTGGTATGCGCATGTGCGAGTGGAGAGTGGGATTCGAACCTGCAACCCTCTGTTCTTAAGCCTATCTCCTTAACCACTTGGCCGCGGCTGCCCACAAAATAGGACTGCATTGTGTTTACCATGGGATACTCGCGTAGATTTAACATGTGTTACTTGGAGAGTAATTATGACATTTAAATAGTAAACTAATCAAAACGCATTTAAAATATGTATTTTGATGTCAAGCTTAAAAATATCATAGTGCTTTCTGCTGTGTGTGAGAGAGAATAACTGAATTATTCTGCAACTACAATAAATTTTCTGTTCCTGCTCCGTTTTCTGTTCAGTTTTGTTTTCGGTGCCCCCTCCATCCTTAATTTTCTCCTCTCTCCCCCTCCACCCCTCTTCCCTCTCTCCTTTCCTCTTCCCTCTCTCCTTTCCTCTTCCCTCTCTCTCCTCTTCCCTCTCTCCTTTCCTCTTGACCTTCTCTCCCTGCCTCATCCAGAGGGGGATCATACGCGCTGTAAGACGGTGTTGACGTCCAAGGTGGGGGGCCTGATGGCCTTCGCCCAGAAGAGAAGCACCTGCATCGGCTGCCGAGCTGTGCTCAAGACCGACGGTTAGTCGTGTGTGCGTGTGCGCGTCTGTGTCTATGTCTGTGTTACTATGCCCACTCTTATGAAGTTTTTTCTTTCTCTCTGCAGCGGCTGTATGCAATTTTTGTAAGAAGAGGGAATCGGAGTTATATCAAAAAGAGGTGTGTAGAATGGATGTCTTCTACAACGTCTAACTTCTTACAACAGCTCCACAAAGTAAAATGTAAAATGAAAATGCGTGTGTGTGTGTCCAGGTCTCTCACATGTCATCTCTGGAGGAGCGCTTCTCCCGGCTGTGGACGCAGTGTCAGCGCTGTCAGGGATCCCTGCACGAGGACGTGCTCTGCACCAGGTGACCTCAGCAGGCCACGGCCCACACACACACACACACACACACACACACACACACACACACACACACACACACACACACACACACACACACACACACACACACACACACACACACACACACACACACACACACACACACACACACACACACACACTCACTCTCACACACACACACACACACACACACACAGCACTTACAGTTCCACAAAGCAGAAGTACTCCAGGCTTTCCTCCTTCAGTACTGCTACAAGCAGGGAGTGAACTCTTGCACACTATATTTGTAGAGAAACTAAAAAAAGAAAACATGGTGAATTGTGGTTAAATTGACTCAAATTAGAGCTGCACAATTAATCAAAGATCGTGATTTAAACATGAACGCACAGGAGGCAATGAAGTGACCTGCCTTTGGGTGTCCTTGAAGCCAGAACATGTTGACAGGCAGGGGTGTCTGAATTGTAATAATCAGTAATAACTCAAGATTTTTGGCCAGTTTTATTTTTCTCATCCCTCTTATACATAATAGATTCTTGGTTATATCTCATTGCATGATAATTTAAAAAACATTCTGCACAAAATTGAATTGTCTATTGTTGGTGAATAATTGTGATTTTATAATCGTGATTTCAATTTTGATCCAAATAATCATGATTATATTTTTTTCCTTTATGGTGCAGCTCTAATTAACATGCTTATTTTACGCGAATGGTGAAATGATAGATGTAGAGTGTTGATGCCTAGAATGACGACCTTTTGATGGTATGAAGTGAACTGAAGTGAATTTGTCACACTGGTGTTGTATTATTATTACTAGTCTCATTTTTGGCACAAGTGTCATGGTGACAGAGTAGAAGTCTATGATCAGTTTTGCCTTCAGCCTACAGCCCTCATCTTCAGTTGTCTCACTGAGAAGACTGTAGCAACTTGGTCAGTACTGTTGGCGACTTGAACTGACATGTAAAATTGTGAACCTGCAACCCAAAAACACCTGAATTTAAGATACAGTTAGCTGTAAACGTTTGAACGCAACTTAAATTACTTTTGAATTAACCCATTAGAAACCAATGACATTGCCCTTTGCTCAGACTAGTTCAGGCTTATTTATTATTCTAACAAATCATCAGCGGCTACTCATTTTTCACACAAAAAAACTTCTGAATGCCACCCTCTCGCCCAGAATCGCTCCTCACCATGCAATATGATGTGTGACATGACCATTTGACGGTCAAATTTTCTTTTTACTCTGCTGTTTCCTTCAAGCTCGCCAATGGCCATGTTGCAGCCAGTGTGACTTTGCATGGGGTGGCTTTGCGTTTGTGGCGGTGTTTTATCTGGGTGACATCTCCTGTGCTTCGTCGGTAACATTTCCTGTTTCCCTGTCCGCTGTGTCTATTCTCTTTGCCTCTCAGTCGAGACTGCCCCATTTTCTACATGAGGAAGAAGGTGCAGAAGGACCTGGATGATCAGCAGAAGCTCGTCTCTCGATTCGGCTGGTGAAGCTCCACCTGCGTTGAAGCTCTTTTCTCTGGTCTTGCTGTCTAGTCTCTTTATAATGTGAAGAATGATGGTTTGACTTGTGTATAAAGTAATCACTGACTATGTATATGTACACATATGACTTTTTTCTATAGAATACACTGCATTTCTTTTGTAAAAAAAATCTCGACTCAGTCTCATTTTTTTATTACAGGAAGATGTGCACTGATGCACATGAATTCATGAAAGGTCATATTGCTTATTAACTTCCTACTTGTCCATTTTTCATTTCGGTAGCGCCTTTACAAAAAAATAAACATTTTCAATGACAACCGTAGTTAGGTAGAATCAGACAGACAATGCACCTGATCGAGTGCAATAGTTTTGTTCATCTTGATTTTTATGTCAGACCATAATGCAATGAATCAGAAGAAAATCAGACTTATCAAAAGGGTGATTTTTATGAGAAACTTTCTCACCTCAACATTGTTTTTACCTCCCATCAACATTATGTCCTGAGAAACTAATTACAAACATTTGTGTCAACGGTTTTGATCAGCAACCTTTAGAACCTTTTGGAGATATCACGAGCGTGGCAACCAACCCCGTTCTCCCCTACTCGGTATCTTGATCGAACATGGACAATACACGAGAGCCCCAGGATAACTTAAGGGTTTAATTATCTCAACACCGCTGGTCTGGTGTGTACACCGATTTTTTAGTGAATGCCTGTAGCTAATTTACAGTACATTTGCATGATGCAGCCAATCTCATGAGCCTTGGAAGAGTATAACAATGCTGAAGTAGTGTGACCAGCCACAATATCACTTTGCAAACTTAGCTCATTGGACCAACTTTCATTCCTTTTGTCCTGCAAGGCAGATGACTTTTTTTTTTTTATTATTAAAACATTGCAAACATGTAGAACTCCAGAATGTATTCCTTCCTTGTTTGGACAGCTCCTTGTAGGCTGACTTTAAAAAAGGAAAAGAAAACACTTGAGTACTTATCCAAAAGAGTTTTTATTCACAAAGGTTGCTACAACATCTGTTGACTAATAGAGGAATGTTTTAGGTCTCGATCCTCGTGGCCAAAAAAAAAAATGATGTCCATTTCCTGGAGACTGTCCAGATGTTCTGTTGCCATGGGAACACTAAAACTAACTCTAAAGACATCGAGTCACATGATTATTTTCGGAGGTCAGCTGACAACAGAGTGCTCCTGGGACAAAATGCATACACACACGCACATCTCCCTTACTTACATGATCATTCACACAGTTGTATTCTAACGCGATAAAAAAGTAGGTCTAACACCACACTTCAGGCCCCACCCAAACCTCTTTCGCAATCAGTGGCAAATTCCATCTCTAAGTTTAGGGGAATCATCCCGCCCATAAGCTCAGGAAGAAAAGAAACGCAGGTCATTGTTGAATGGGTCTGAAGAACCCTTCCTTGGTTTTTGTTGACTTGTGGGCATGCATTGTCCTCTCATGCAATCGCCTTCAAGTAACATCAGTCACAACTATTGTCCCCTAAAAATGTTGTCTAATTTTTAAAATGGCATTCCTCTTTCCTGTTTGCGTCCACACGAGGAGTTCGCACTACATAAACTTGTGCTGTCTGGCAAAACTGTTACACCCAGTGGGCAAGAAGCTTGGCAAGACTCTGCTCTTAGCTTTCCAGAGACCTCTCAGTCCAGATTCAGTGAGTAAAATGGCTATCGCTGGAGTGGTCAGCTACTAGACACCACCAACCAATGAACCTTTTTGGCATTTGGTGAGATTCTGGTATTTTCTACAGACTCATTTCCCCATCACTGTTCCTCTTTAGGGCCACTATATCAAAATAACATGCTTGGCAAGGCTAGCGCAGCAATCCTTGGCATGCCCCCTCATCTACAGCCAGTAAGACTGGGTGGACGCTCAGAAGGCCAAGCAGTGGAGGAGCCGTTTCCCTGGTTCTGCAGAATAGGCAGCAGGTTGATTTTTTTTTTTTTAAATGTTGTCTGGCCCTACTTTCTCAAGCATGTGACAAGTTTGTAAGCATTCTTGGAAGCAGACTAGTGGTTCTGAGTATGTGAACAGGAAGTGACATAACTTGAGTTTGAGTCCTCCTGCCCAAAACTGGGAAAATACAACTGTCAAAAAGTGTAAAATCCAGTACAGGTCCATCATTAGGAGCAGGTAAAATGCCAAGGCTCCATATCTCTATCCCTATAAAATAAAATCTCATCTGTGACAGCCCAGAATATGCCTTCAACAATGAACCATCACTCAAATCATAAACCATGCGGACATTGGACAACAGGGGGGAAAAAACAACAACCCAAAACTTCATGATTCCAGTCGATTGAATGGGGGTGACAGCAGCACCAAAAGGCTTCCGGGGACAGGCCTGCGCTAGAATAAAACATAACATCTCCACTCGTGTTAGTTACTCAGTCCTAAACGAGTAGCGTGTCTTTACTTCATGGAGGTTGATGTGTGCTAGAAATGGCTTACTAACAAAAACACTATCCAAACGCCCATCGAGTTTCTCTGTTTTTCTCTCCCCCTCTCGCCATCCATCCCACTCAGCCAACTCGCATTAGACGCTTACATCAACAATGTGTGTAAAAGTGAAACAAGAGTCTGTGTGTGTATGAATATGCGTGTGTGTTCTACTGCAAAACAGACTATGTAGAACACTACATGATGGCTGCGTGTGAATGTGTGTGTGTGTGTGTGTGTGTCTGTGAATGGGTTGGTAAGATGTTATCAGTACAGGTGGAAGTGAAGTGGTGCAGTGCTATAGCAAAGTGCAACGTCTCTGTGTGCTTTTCTTGCTCTTCTTGTTGCTGCGATTCGTCTCCTTGTACCTCCTGATCTCCCTCACCAGGGAGTAAAAGGCATCTTCAACACCCTGAGACAAGACAAACAATCGCAAAAGATTTCAGGAGTTGACCTTCATATTAAAAGCGGCAGTTTTAAAAAGAAGAAGTCATAGGTCACGATAAAGCAGGCTTGTGGGTAATTGTTAAATGCACATTTGTAGTTACACAAATCTCTTGGAATGGCTTCAACTCTCTTGGAATGGCTTCAAATGTGTACCCATCGAAGATTGTTAGGTATTTAGGAATAGCATATGATGCGTCACTCATTATCATTAAATGTGCATAACTGGTGTTAATTTAAGAAGAACTTTGTGTGTGTGTGTGTGTGTACTTGTCGTGTCTTGGCGGAGGTCGCTACATAGGGGATGCCATAGCTGCGTGTATGTCTTTGTTGTAGTATAACCGTGTGTGTGTACCTGTCGTGTCTTGGCGGAGTTCTCTACGAAGGGGGGGTCGTAGCTTCGTGTATGTGTTTGTTGTAGTGGTTCTGTGTGTGTGTGTGTGTGTGTGTGTACCTGTCGTGTCTTGGCGGAGGTCTCTACGAAGGGGATGCCATAGCTGCGCGCGAGCTCCTGGGCTTGCCGCGTCTCCACGGTGCGTGTGCTCAGGTCGCTCTTGTTGCCCACCAGCACCATGGGCACATTCTCACTGTCCTTCACACGGTTGATCTGTTCCCTAAAACATACAGACACACGGAAATTATAAAAAGGAGATGGTTAAACTAAAGGCATATGAACACTTTTTTTGTTGTAACTGTATAAAAAGGAGTTTATACAAAGTCTATACAAGCAACGTCAATGCATTCAGCATAGACTCAATTCAAATCAGCCAAAATTCAAAGGGCGGATGTTGCAACATAGATGCATAACAACTGCCAAAGCTTTACTTCAACTATGTAAGCCCCCTGAGTGTCTTTGAATGAACCGCACATCATACTGATTGTGGAAGAAACTCCTTATGAATCATCTCTGGCTGGACCTGATCCAATTGTATTAAACCGCATGCATCTTGTCGTGAGTGTGTCTACCTGTAGAGGTGAACGTCCTCAAAGGACTTGGTGTTGTTGATGGCGAATACGCAGAGGAAGCCCTCCCCTGTCCTCATGTACTGGTCCCTCATGGCGCTGTACTCCTCCTGACCTGCAGTGTCCAAGATGTCCAGCAGACACGTCTCCCCATCGATCACCACCTGCTTCCTGTACGAGTCCTACACACACACACAAGAGACACCAATGTGGTTAGTTTCTCTCATATATAGACATTGGATATTGACTTATTTTACATTACATTATAATTGTTTTTAAATATATTTTTGGTCTTTTAGACTTTATTAGTGACGGGACAGTTTGAGAAAGAGAAGGGGAAACATTTGGGAGAGAGAGATGGGGAAGGGTCGGCAAAGGACCCAAGCCAGAGTCAAAGCCGGGTCAGCCGCGTAGTAGACGAGTGCCCTACCGTTAAGCCACGGTAGGGCCAAATTACATTATACTTAACTGATGCCTTTATCCAACACGACTTAGTAATTTACAAGTTATCTGTTACAGTCCCTGGAACAATGTGTGGTTAGGTGCCTGCTCAAAGGCACGTCTACCATGGATGGAGTTGTAGGGAGAGGTAATGGTGGGATTCGAACCGGTAACCCTCTGCTCTTAAGACCACCTCCCTAACCATTACATCATGGCGGTAGAACGTTAGTTAACTTCCCTCCTGAAGCCTCATACAGTAGCACTGAGCTATCGGTCTGGACCTTCAGCTCAGAGGTTGCTGTGCCTCATATGCCCGAACTGGAGCATTGACTGGTAAGTGGCGGGTTCGAGCCCTGAATGGCTAACTAGCGCACATAAAGCACAGCTCAGTTAAAATGCTAAGAGGAGAGTAAAACAAAGGCAAGAAGGAAGTATACGCAATGCATGGTAATAAACAAGCTACCCAGAGAGGGTGTGAATAATATTGCAGTTTTGTGCACTGGGTATTGCAACATTACGCTCTTCATAGTAAAGGTAGCTGGGGTAACAGAACATAACACAACATAACACAGTATTAATGAACACCAACAATGAGCTGACAAACCCGTATTTTACAAGATTGGTCAAGCGCCTGTATCACGGTTCCGGTACATTTAAAGTTATGACGACCCATTAGAAAGCAGTCAGCTGGTATGTTTCTGGACATAATTATCACGATTCACTATGTGTCAGAGGCTGGTTCAGGTTAGCTTATACCTGTGGGACAGCAGGTATGTCGAAGTGCGAAGAAAAAGGAGCATGACCAACCAAGGCCCCAGAATGGGCCCCTGAAAAGCCAAATGAGTAAGTAGTGGTGTCCCCCGAGAGCTTGTCTGTAGCCTAAGGTCCAGAGTATATTACTCCAATTTCACAGCGTGCTTTACTTTTAGTATGTCTACGCATTGTGACAAATAAAACTCCTTACATCTTTGAGTGAAGCGCTGTGAACCTGTGTAGAACAACCTTGGCGCGTGTCTGGATAAAGACTCCGTCAAAGAGTAATTGAAGACACTGAAGTAGGCTAGTAATAATGGACCATATCTACTAAATTACCTTAAACGTAAACAGTAGCACGAGCGCAACCAATGTACACATAATTTTCTCATTCCTCTCACTAGATATTCTTCCACAATATGCTAACTAACAATGCTGATAATTATGTGTCGCACTTCATACACACCTCGATAGTTGGGTCATACTCATCGACGAAGTGGTTCTGGATGAGCTGAATGGTCAGAGCACTCTTTCCAACACCACCGGCGCCAACCACCACCAACTTGTATTCAGTCATCCTGAGGTGCACAGGCAGAAAGAAATCAAAACAAGGTTAGAGTTATACCGGTAAGTGAATAGGACATGTTGTTTGTCTTAGCATAATGATATTCACGGTCTACTTCAACGGAGAGTCACTATAACAAACTATGTGTTCAAACAAGACACATTTTGTTAAGTAGAAATTTGTATCAGTAGGCTACAGGGGTAGAACTAGAACTACCGGTAGTTCGTCGTCGGCTGTCAGTAGCTTGCTTTGACAATGACTGACAAAGCACCAGAATGAAGGCCAACCAATAATTGAAACTATATCAAACAAATGTTTATGCAATTCTTCAATGTAAACACGTCTACAATAAGGTATGCATAACAGTCAGCAGATGGCTAACTCAAAAAATCACAGCACCCACACAGAAGGCGGCTAAGCTCTCTGTTCAACTAGAGCCAGACTAGCAAACTGGCTAGTTAGCAGTCTTGCTACCGTTAGCTGCAAACCGCAAGTGTGGCTCAGACATGACCTGAAAACACTGAACCGGAGTTTGACCCACATCTGATGAGCTTCACTACCCTGTAAAATATGCGTTGCAACACGTGTCTGCATAGGAATAAAATAGAATGTCACATTAGAACGTGTTACCTTCAATGTACTTTCTTGTGATTTCTCGGAGTAAACTCGCCGTGACTTGAGAATGAAATTATGAAGCTAATCGGGGAGCCACATAGCCCGAATACTGCCTTCCTTATTATCAAGAAAAGAGTCACCATTAACTTTACAACCACATCACTTGTATACTCCACATCGACGAGTCCATTCGTAAAAAATAACCTCAAACGTATTGAAATGCTGAAGAAATCTAAAAAGAAATGTATGATGCCGGAGAAATCATCAGTGGCTCTTCAGCCTTTTTTCCTCAAGCTTGAGATTCATTGTGGGTGCGAATGGGAGGGGCTTCGTGAAATAACAACCATTCCAATTCAAGTTTCTTGCCAGAGTCCCAACGCGATAGGGTAAGAAATGACTGAAGTAGATCTTGACCAATTACTATCACTCATCTTTTACTAATTCCCATATATTCCCCGCCTTTCGTGTGAATTTACGCCAATGAATAACCAGAGAGGTGTAAAGGGCGGACAACGCTGATTGGTAAGACGTGCTCCTCATATAAAATGATGGCTTTATTAATTAAGGCTTCTCTTGAAATATGGCGAATGACAATGGATTGGATGCGGCTATTTTCTTGTAATATTTAAGCCTTCTAGATATTTTGTAGGCTTTCACGTCTACCCTGTATTTGTTATAATAATTTAAATGGTGAGTGATAGGCCTATACATAGTGGGTCTATGGTTAAATTGAAATATCCAGGCTACAATAAAAATTGCATAACATTTCAAAGCCGCACCTAAAACAACCACTGGACCAATCACAGTCATGATTGGTAGGCACCATAAACTATGGAAAAAAACGTAAATAAATAAATAAATACATGTTTTTCCAGTGTTTCACCACAGAATGTCGCTGCACAACATATTTTTTGGTCTTACTGTGTAGAAACCCTCCCCTCTGACAGATGGAGGTAGGATTATCTTGGTGATTTCAGGCAAAGATTAGAGGACAGCAGATGCACTCATGGGTGGATGGAAACAGAAATGACAGAGAGAATAAAAGAAAAAGTGTACAGTAGATCAACCTTGGAATCAGACCGGTGTACCGTTGGTCTATGATTTGTGTAGACTAGCCCGCCACACATAGTAGTGCAACTGCAGCCTGTTTTGCACATTGTTGAATGAAACACTGTAGATAAATCTAATAAGGTGAGTTCAGGTGATGCGTTGAGGTCATGATGACTCCTTTGACCAGAAAGCACACTACATACCAACACAGTAGGCTACAACCCACTGTTAAGCGGCTTTGGATAAAGGTGTCTGCTCAAGGAGTCCAGTCTATGGAATTAATGCCTTTCTATGGATTCAGACATTCAACAAAGTATATGTACACATCTCTGAATCTTTATTACAGGGATCATTCACATATACACATTTTGTACACATATTCAACACATTTTTTGAGTGACATATCTCTTTTTTTACATTTGCATTCAGTCCACAAGTTAGCATTTTTTTTCTTCAAAAAACATCAGTTGAGAAGAGCACATTTAATCAACAAACAGGAAATATGAACATAAATAACATTGATATATTTAAAGAGAGGATCGTGAAAGAGTGCGCTGCTTGTCAGTCATATACCTTGATTATCTCTGCTCTTCTGAATTTAACTGATTTTCTTCTTCTTTTTTGCCTACATGACTCTATACATCTAAACATGAAGTGTCAGACTACCCATATTACAGTATGCCTGTATGGACTGGTGTCTGGGAGGGGGGGAGGGTAATTCCATCTGTAAACGATGCCGTCGGCAGTGGTTCAAGTTCCAACCCAAAAAGAACACACCGTCAGCTGTATATGGAAAACAGAGCTGCTCTGGACTTAGAAATCGGAGGGAGAAAGCACTGGAAAACACAAAGAAGATGCCACTCTCAAACACAGGGGGAGAAACACTGTAAAATGTGGAGATGTGCAAGAGGACTCCATCCTTAAATGCTGACTGACGTACAGCCGCGCTGAGAACTGATTCTGTAGGATTTTTAAAACACTCCCATGGGCATTATTGCTATATTGACTGGCTCATTTCAGAATGGATTTGTTAGGTGCTTTTTTTCCTGCATGTATGCCCCATTTTTCTCAAACGTCAACACACACATGATCACACATTCAGATGGACTTTTTTTGTTCTACATAATCATCTTTGGACACTACAGTAGTCTATTTACTCTCTTGCACACACACTTACAAATGGACAGGCACACAATTATGCAGTGTAAGAGCATACAATATTGTTTTTGTCTTAGCATGTGCGCGTGAAGGGACAGGCATCAAAAAAGAGAGAGAGAAAAATCTGTATTAACTATGTCATAACCACTCACAAACATTCTCATTTTCTGTATCTCTCTCGTGTGCTCGTTCTCTTCTGTCTCTCTCTCACACACACACTGAAATGCATAGAGATTTACACTAGTCATACACACTGAAACAACTTTACATAATCACACTCACATCCACCAAAAGACAAGTGAGAAAGGGATGTAATATAATTATACAGGAAAACACACTTGGTTAATGCTGTACACACACGCGCACGCACGCACACACACACACACACACACACACACACACACACACAGGCAGACAGGCACACACAAAGTCACACATTGACACATAAATACACACAAATAAATGCACACCGCCACATTCGGGCAGGTTTGTAAGCATTCAATTGAGCCTAAGTGTCTTTGCCCATTGAGTGAAACACTGTACTGTAGTGTAGTGGGTCGGGTTATGAGATTATCTGGCGGTACCATTAGTCCTGGTGATAATCCTGACCCCTCGTCTGACCTATGAGGACACACAAGGAACCCCACCAGCGGCCAAGAAAGCTCTTACTGTAAGTGTGTTTAGGTACACGGGTCGCACATGAACACACCTACTATAGTCTACAACCCAGTCGAACACACACATAAGCTTGAATGGGCACGGGCTTGGAAGGTCACAGATCCCCAGGATACACACACAGACAGCAATCAAGATTATCTCTCTTAAATTCTCATTTTAAGTGCGTAACAGTGAATTTTGGCAGACAGCCTAAATTACTGAGTTATAAACACAAAGTAGAGCACCATCGAAGGCCTGACTGCCACACACATACATGTAGCTTGCATGGGCACACACAAACACACACACACACACACACACACACACACACACACACACACACACACACACACACACACACACACACACAAACACACACACACACACACACACCTTTGCTCATGTGCACGCTTACACACACAGCATCCTCAAAGGAACAGACCGCTCTGCTGTTTATCAAATTCATTAGTCTTTACCCCCTAATCTTGCATACCGTCTCCCAGAGTTACAAACATACAAAACTATTGGGCTCTCTCTTACAGTTAGCATTGACAATACAGGTACAGTACGGACAACGAATAAGTATGGAGGCATGAAGTGGGAGGATTCATTTATCACACACACACACACACACACACACACACACACACACACACACACACACACACACACACACACACACACACACACACACACACACACACACACACACACACACACACACACACACCTGTACTGATAACATCTTACCAACCCATCCTCACACACACACACACACACACACACACACACTCATTCTTTTNTTTTTTTTTTTAAGAATTTCCCTTCTGTCCAAAGCCCTCTTTTCCCCTCAACCCTGCCCTCATTTCACTCTCTCTGACCCTCTCCCTGCATGTCTGTTTGTGCCTCTATGTCAGTTCCCTGTCCTCCTCTCCCCCATACAGATACCTATTGGTCCCTGGGGGTTGGACCAACTCCTCTGACTTATCCCAGTCACTGACCCAGCCCCCTCCCCCACCTCCACCTCCTCCTCCTCCTCCTCCTCCTCCTCCTCCTCCTCCATTGGCTGGCATTACGGCCTCGGGTTGGCTCATGGCCCCATAGCCCGCGCCGCCCGACGTCCTGTACAGCTCCTCCGTCTCATTGGCCAGCTCGTCCTCGTCCAGGATGCCGCACTTCTCCTCGCTGGTGTCCTCGGGGTCCGCCCACGGCTGCTTCTCTCCCGACGCAAAGAGACCTGGGGAAAAGGTGAACGCAACATTGGTTGTTGGTTGTTATTGTTATGTAATGGTTTGAATGATTTGTGGCCTCTTACTACAGATGGGCCTATTCACTGTTTGCTGAAAACACTCAACAAATTTAAGTACTAACGTCAATTCTGGCCAGGCCATGGCAGTCAAGAAGCTTGCCGCCCTCCCCTTCATCTCATTCATTCCTAATTGATCCAGGTCCCTCAGCTGATAATCTTTCTTCCCAGTGATTGGCCACACAGCTTCGGCACGCCTTTTAAATTCTATCCTCCGAACAGAGCTATACCGCCAAATGTAATTCATAATTTCAATAAAAGAAATTTCATTTCTATTCTTCTCTTGTGTTTCTTGACTGAAATGGTTCTGACAGAACTACATATAACAACATTGCTATGACAGTGCCGAGAGCGTTAAATAACAGATTAAGACATAGCCATTACAATTTTGGTGTCAGTAAGGTTATAACATAGGCTCTGCGCTAAGGGGTTAAGTAACAAATTAAGACGTGGCCATTCCAATTTAGTGACTGTAAGGTTATATCACAGGCTCTGCAAAAAGGGATTAATTGTTCCATGTTTTATTCTTAACTTTAACTGGAACTGAGCTAATCCCTTCGCCCTGTGGTAACTGTGATACACTGTTGTCAACACAGCTTTCAAAATTTAGATAAGCATTCCATCGAATAAATGGTCTCAATACAACACCTTTTAGGGCCTCGTATGAAGATGTTAAATGCATTATCGTACACATCCTGTGTTACCAAATTGTGCCTCATCCATTTAAAACACTCAAAAGGTTACTGACACCAATTAATCCATACTCAATATAAATCTAAGGTGCATCTCAAACACTCATTGCAATCCAATTGTCAAAAATGCTATTTTTATACCATATAAGTTCCATTTAAGTTCTATCATGTTACCGAGCCACTGGTCTGCTGAAAATGACAAGAGTTATCAGTGAAGTTACAGACAGCAAACAAAAGAGCATCTTACCATAGAAGATGACACCACCATAGTGGACAAGGGAGGCGATGAGAAACACGCCCTGCCACTCTTCTCGAGTCTGAAAGGGGTTGGGCGACAAATACATTCCACAGAAATTAGCAAAGTCTCTATCCAAAGCCTAAAGCGAGAATTTACAATTCACCCCATTGGTTGGAAACACAATTATGTCCAATCTGCACTACAAAGAGGCGGGCCGCCTCTCCAATCGTCCAAGGTACACTACCTAATTTTGATGATTTTGGAAGTATTGTTTGAAAACCTTAGCCTTTTAAAAGCCATGAAGTGATACGTTGCTGCTGCCACCGCCACTGGCACTGTGCCTACCTTGTGTTTGGTCATGGCTCCGACGATGAGAGGGCAAACCATGCCCGATAAGGTGCCAACTCCGTTGGAGATGCCCATAAGAATACTGGCATAGCGGGGGGCGATGTCTAAATGGTTCACATTAAACCCTGTCAATGGGAGAAAGCATAATGGATGCTTAGTCATTATACAGCCAGGGTGTGTGTGTGTGTGTGTGTGTGTGTGTGTGTGTGTGTGTGTGTGTGTGTGTGTGGATAATGAATGCTTAGTCATTATAGAGCCAGTGTGTGTGTGTGTGTGTGTATATGTGTGTGTGTGTTTGTGAGTGTGTGTGCCTGTGTGTGCTTGCGTATGTGATGTGTGTGTATGCATGTGTGCATGTGTGCATGCGCGCGTGTATGTGTGTGTGGGTGCATGTGTGCGTGAGTTAGTCAGTTACACACCTGAGATTGCGAAGCCACTGAATCCTACAGCAAGCACGAGGAAGGAGATGGCCACACCTTTAGTATGAGAGTAGCCCACCACTAAGAGTAGAGTAGCCTCCATGCCAAAACCTGATGGGGAAATACATGATGAATTAACACATAATATACTTCTCTATTTCTTTCTTTCTTTCTTTCTTTCTTTCTTTCTTTCTTTCTTTCTTTCTTTCTTTCTTTCTTTCTTTCTTTCTTTCTTTCTTTCTTTCTTTCTTTCTTTCTTTCTTTCTCACACACTCACATATTGACACACACACACACACACACACACACACACACACACACACACACACACACACACACACACACACACACACACACACACACACACACACACACAAACTGTACAACAGATTATCCAACTAAAAAATGGACAATGTGTCTCATTAGTTCCAGCTACCTAGACAGTGGAAAATAATTGTCTATCTCACTCTCTCTCTCTCTCTCTCTCTCTCTCTCTCTCTCTCTCTCTCTCTCTCTCTCTCTCTCTCTCTCTCTCACTCATTCTCTCTCTCTCTCTCTCTCTCTCTCTCTCTCTCTCTCTCTCTCTCTCTCTGTCTTTCTGTCTATGTGGCTGTTGCACGCGATCCCTCCCTTGCTCTCGTCCTTGTTTACTTCTTGCTGTATCTCACACACTCTGTCTGTCTGTCTCCCACATTCTCACTGTCTCGCTCTCCTCACTGGTCTTTTTTTCTGTTATGTCACGCTCCTCTTTTCTCTCCTGTCACCGCACAGCACACTGGATGTGTCTACTCATCCGTCTGGCCTCCTCTCTCGCTCTCTCTCTCTCTCTCTCTCACCTCCGCAGTTCATGAGTTTGCGCACGTTGGTCGTGGTCATGATGTTGTGCGTGCGCAGGTAGTCCGCCAGCTGCCCACCAATGGGCACGATGATGGTCATGACCAGATGTG
>NC_085858.1:23843222-23848222 GCF_034702125.1 Engraulis encrasicolus
CATCTTCACTGCAAGACGATCTATACAATTTCTCCACTTTGGCAGATTCGAGACGATATTTTACTCAATATCGCGATTCACGATATAATATCGTCATATCGCCCACCCCTACTGTATATATTTATGCTATTCTAAATAATGGATCAATCCATTTTAAGTGGGTATACTGAAGCCCCTAAAATGTAGAAGTGTGTATACTCCGTATACCTGCTGATAGATTTTGGATGTGTTCCAAAATTCTCTTCTCCAATAAAAATTGAAGGATGAATGCTCTGCGTTGTGTTTTAGTTGACTCACTTGCAAAAATAAAATAAGTCTTGACGTCGTAGTTAAAAGGATCAATCAGGATACAATTTATTATAGAAAAAGTGAGATTACAAAACGTAGACTACACCACTGGTTGAAGTGTGATACAGGACACATCGACTGTGCTGCTGTTTGGCCGTAGACGGCAGGTTTGCCGTGGTCTGCTTACCGATTGGCGGCAAACCTTCTACATATGAATCCTCCAGGGATCTGTGTAACTATGTAACCCCAGAAGAAAGACCCATGGATCATCCCCACCGTCTCTGGGTCCCACGAAAACTGTGCAGGCTAGAGGGAGAGAGAGAGAGAGAGAGAGAGAGAGAGAGAGAGAGAGAGAGAGAGAGAGAGAGAGAGAGAGAGAGAGAGAGAGATGGGGTGTGTGAATGAGTGGGGCATTAAAAACAAGAGGGCATAAAAAATGCTTAGGTGACGATAGCAGATAGTAGCAGGTAATTTAATAAGCAAAGACAACGCTTTCAACTCTGGAAACCCTAGTCGTTCGTCAATAACCCAATGCCTTCTCCCCACTTTTCTCACCACCGACAACTGTGGTGATTGTAAGGATCACTGAACGAGACTGACAGCACCCCTCATACAAAACCATTGCGCTGTAATCACATGTAAACGCTCACTCTGTGAAATGCTGTTATGTTTCAAACAATAAAGTTTCGCATATTTAACATCTCACGTCTCACGATGCAAACAAGAGTGCTGATGTCGAGAAATCTGTCATGCTGCTGCTGAAAGCGACACTTTCACACTATTGCCTGACAGGACAACCAAAATATGCTGAGCAGGGCTGAACTGGTCATCTGGCATAGCAGGCATTTCCCGTTGGGTCCCACACCCTCGTGGGCCCCACACCTTCGTGGGCCCCTAATTTCAGAAATGTATATATATATATTTTTTTAACATTTTTGAAAATAGGAGCCCATGAGGGTGTGGGGCCCATTGGTGAGTAAGTTCTATGCTGCTAATTATGAGGGGCCCCTTTAAGCCAAAAGTGCCCGGGCCCTATGTCTCCCCCAGCCCAGCCCTGATGCTGAGAGATCAAGCAGGGCTTAGATAGCAGGCTTCTCATTCTGGAGGACCAAACATCCCCCCTAAGTTGCTGTATCATTCTTCCATTCCCTGTCCCAGAGCTGATGACAGCGTCTTCTGCTCCTGTTATCCTACAATATAATCTGAAAGGACCCCCCCTCATTCAGTACATACAATGTAATGGGGACCCAATTCTGGGGGCCCTCTCTCCTCTTGGGCTCAGGACAACTGACCCATTTGTGTCACCCTTGACGACGGGCCTGGTTCTTCCTTCCATCCCCTGACCCTGGAGGACTTTGCAGACGTCACTATTGTTTTGGCAACCCATGTGGGAACTTGGCATCTCTTCTTGTACCTGTCCTGCATACTTGGCCTCCGTCTACATATCGAGCATGGAGAATTGAGAAGGTCAATCTGATTAGGCCTATTTAAAGACACAAAATATGCGATCAAAAATCCTGACTCAACCTTCATCTCCATAATGGTTTGTCAAGCATTTTTCTTTAACCCATGTCATTATCACCACATTTTATTTGGTGTTACTTCTTATTTCAATATAAAGCAAATACGTTTATGTCTCTGTTCTGTGTGTTTCTCCCCATTCCATCTTGTTCCTTGATGGCCAATGGTTGAGCTCATATTACATCCTTGAATGATTTTATCTTTCATTTTTCATATTGGCTCCTGTAGATAGTTGCCTGACAGGCAAGACCATTTATTTTGAATTACTTTGCAATTCACGAATGGTCTGATTACGCTTCTCTGGGGAGGGTTTAGCTGTCCACCAGACGGCCGGCCAATAAGCGAACGCACTTGGGAGCATAATAACATACGTCATGAACGTCAACTGTCAGCGATTGGCCAGAGCAGGTCTCAAACCCACCTAAGCCAGGGCATTGGGGATCCAGACCAAAAATAAAGTAATTAATGTGGTCTGGTAAAACCAAGCTTGTAGACAGGGAGTGCGTTGCAATATGCGACCTTGCCTCCTCCACTTGCCTCCTCCACTTGCTTCTCTCCTCGTACCAGGAAGTAATATGTCATGATGACATCACTGACAACAGCATTATATTTCAATATCTTGCAAAAGCTCAATTGTAGAGTCTTTTTTCTCATTTGCAATTGGGATGGTGAATGAAAAACAGTCCCTCAAAAGTTGTTGTGGCTAGGCTGACAGCTGGGAAACTTTATTGTTTTCTCCACGGAGGAGGGGCCAGGAGGCGGGACGAGGAGACAAGCGCAAGTGGAGGAGGCAAGGTCGCATATTGCAACGCACTCCCTGTGAGGTCACCATTTCCTCTCCTCTATATGACCAACCTGTTGCTGTTGATCGGTCTGTCTGTCCATCTGTCTCACTTTTCCCTGTCCTCCTTCTTCCCCCAAATTTCATCCCCTCCTAATGTCCTCCTGACCTCCTTCTTGCTGTCTGTGTGCTGTCTCTCTCTACCTTCCCTCTCCCCTTTCCTGACTCTCCATCTCTTACTTATAGGTATGACCTTCATTTCACTCTCTCTGTGTGTCTCATCTGTTTGCCTCACATGCTTTCCCTCCATTCCTCATCTGAATGAGCTTTCTCTTGTCTTGGTAGACAGACAGTGTGTCTGTTTGTCTTATGTGTCTGTCTGTCTGTCTCATCTGTATACCTTCCCTCTTGCCATGGAAGACGGTGTGTCTGTCTGACTAGTTGTGAAAGCGCACCTGGGAATGTGGAAGCTCACCTGGGAAACTTGCATTGTCATTGTGACATCGCACGCCACACAGTACACAACGAAATTGCATTTATGTCTCACCCGTGCAAGGGGGCAGCCCTAAACGGTGCCCTAAGCTAAGGGAGCAGTGCGGCGGGACGGTACAATGCTAATAATATAAGGGTACCATAGTCATGGCAGAGGATGGTGGAGGGCAATGGTTAATCACTCTGCCCACCAACCTAGCAGGTTGGGTAATTGAACTGACAACCTTTGGGTTACAAGTCTGACACTTTAACCGCTTACCCATAATCTACCCATTGTTTGTCTCACTTGCGGGTCTGTCTGATGTGTCTCTCTGGTTGTCTCTCGCCTGTATGACTTCCCTCTTGCCATAGAAGACGGCGTGTCTGTCTAACACAGTGGTTCTCAACTGGAACAGTCTGGGGACCCACCATTTTCCACTCTCATTCGGTCGCGACCCAATTTTTTTGCGTTCAAGTCAATTCAATGCAATTCTCAAAATGTAACCAAGACTCGAATGACTGGTTGCACGCTATATATCTCGCATAAACATTCAGATTGTATCTATGACGACAGATGACACGGAGTTCACTAGCCTATCAACATAAAAGTTGTAAATTGTTGCAGGAAAAGTTAGATTCTTTTTTAGAATTACGTTTGTTTTACACCAAGGCTCCGCCACCCACCCATGACCCCTCCGCGACCCACCAATTGAGAAACACTGGTCTAACAAATCTCTTTATCTCAGGTCAGGAGTCGAACTGGCAACCTTTGAGCTATAAGTCTGACACCCTAACCACTTCACCATTGTTTGTCTCACTTGCTATGATCTTCCTCTTGTGTTTCAGTGTGTCTGTCTGATGTGTCTGTCTCTCTGCCTGTCTCTCACCTGTATGACTTCCCTCTTACCGTGGGCGTCTGTCTGTCTCTCTGTCTGTCTTACTTGTTATGATCTTCCTCTTGTGTTTCAGTGTGTCTGTCTCATGTGTCTGCCTCTCACCTGTATGACTTCCTTCCTGCCGTGGAAGACGGTGTGGTTGTTGACCATGCTGACGATGGCCACTCCCAGGTTGCAGCGGATGCCGAAGGAGATGCAGAAGCCGAGGCCGCTGAGGATGGCGATGATGTAGCGGCGCGGCAGGCCGCAGCAGGTGCAGTCCACCACCGGCATCTCCAGCTCCTCCACCAGCTCCGGACGGCCCTCCGCCGACAGCTCAATCGTCTCGCCATTCTCCTGACGCTTCTCGATCACCCTGCGGGAGAGGGAGAGGGGGAGGAGAGGGAGAGGGAGAGGAGGTGACGGTGTGTTTTTACAACCATGCAGGTAGGGATGCTTTTTATATATACGGTATAATAGTGTGTGTCTCGGATATTATGTTTTAAAGGTACACTGTGCAGGAAATGTTCAAAAAAGGTACTGCAACTATGCTGCTCATTGAAACTGGGCTGCCTATTGCCAAATTTGATCTTTTCATGAAAGTTTACTGAGTAGTAAACTAATATTTTCTAGTATGGCCTAAGTACAGTCATTTAGCTAAAAATGGCTATTTCTGGAAATTCAAAATGGCGGACCACAGAGAAGATCCCCCTTTTCATGTAAGTGGATTTTTTTCAGTCATAATGAATACTTAGAATTTTATGGTGGTGGTAAGTATTCATGAAAAAGGTAACATTAGTGAATGGGTAGCATGAATTCTGGAAATAAACTAAAAATATCACACGGTGTCCCTTTAAAAAAAAAAGTTTCGGGGTGGGTGGGGGCTAACCTTATTGAAACAGGACAGTGAAGAACGCGACATGAAATGAATGGGGAGAGGCAGGGCCAGTGACAGTTTTGGCCAGGCCCAGGTCAAAGTAATCTGAAAGGGCCCCCCAACCCAATACACACAATGTAATGAGCAACCAATTATGGGGCCCCTCTCTCCCTGGGCCCGGGACAAC
>NC_085858.1:23855722-23858222 GCF_034702125.1 Engraulis encrasicolus
CATTATGCAAAGCTATCAAAATCTGCATAAATTCACTATTAATACCTCCTAAAGTGATACAATTAGTGATTATGTTGTCCATGTATTACAGCTGATATGAGAGTACAACAACCCCCAAATGTATTTTATTGTTTTTTCTCTAATATTGAAAAATATCATCAATAGTGGCATTTGTGGTGTTGAGGTCCAAACCAACCCAAAGAGATTTATAGCAGGATAAAGACCAAATAACAACTAAATTAGTTTTTCAGTGCATAAAATCAATGTTTAAATATGTTGACTTGGTGTTTTTCAATATTTATGTGATTTTAGTGTGATAAATATACAAAATAACAATTCTGTCTGAGTCACAGCTATTCCACCAATCTAATGCAAAGATATTGGAAATGAACACATCAATTAACATGAAAAAAGTCACACTATTCATCTGAATCCCCTATGCCATGAACATGGACCATTATGCCATTGCCACATCAACTTTATGGAAAGTATAAGACCAGTTCTACATGTTTGGGTGCCATTATGAATTTTTGATACGTTTTTTGGAAAAAATAATGTGCAAAAATGTATTTTGCAAACAAATGTGCAAAAAAATCTCATTATATAATGCAGAAATGGATTCCCTGACCATGAAAACATATGAGTAGACACCAGAAATATATCTGTACTCCTTTCACAACAGGAGATATGACGTATTGTAGTGTATGGGACTGTCCGGCGGCCATATTGGATTTGGAATATGAAAAAGCTGGCAAAAAAAATTTCAGGCAAGAAATATATTTTCCTCACCATAAATCATCAAACTAAAGACAAGGGGCAACCAACAGCTTTTCAGAAATGCATACAACAGCCAAAAATCTATGCCGGGTCAATTTTGACCCTGAACACCACAGATGTAACTTTTTTTTTTTTGGACCTTTAAAATTTACTAAAATGATAAAACATATTTTTTGTGTGTTGCAATGATTGTGACTGAGGATTAGATGAAGCCTTATTCCAAGAAAATAAAGGAAAGTGTGTTTTTTTCACACTAAAACTTGAAAACGGGTCAAAAATGACCCGAACACAACATAAGGGTTAACTGCACATAATAGTGCTGTCATACTATCACTGTGCTAGGCCCTCTCAAACGACTGCCTACACAGATTCAGAAAAAAATGAACAAAAAAATGTACATGTGTTGGGATTGGACAAGATATTTGATGTCCTTTTGAATTTCCCTTCATGATGCGGAGCTGGATTAACTGCCAGGCGAGAACAGTTGCTGTCACTATTACTGCTTCTTCTAGTTTACTGGGCTAATGAATTCTCATCCACACACAACAAAAAAGTGGGTGTTCTAAGGTGTTAGTTATTCCTGGAATTATTTAAATATTTAATTAATCTGAACACGAAAATATTCTCCAGTGTAAATAATTGTGTTATAGGTTGATACATGGTGGAGGTGTAATCTGCTGTGGTATTTTGCTGATAATAAATTCTTGTGGGCCCCGGGTTTGATTCTGGCCTGCCGTCTGAGGTCATTTCCAATTTATTGTTCACAGAAATCATTTGAAATACAGCCATTAATGTCTCAAAATGTACCTCACTAAAGTAAGTACACCCTATCTTCAAATCCATGGCTGGGGAGCATTTCTCGAAACCATAGTTGCTAACTATGCTTGCTACTTTGATGTTTGCAAACTGGCTAGCAACTATGCTTTCGAGAAACGCACCCCTGGTTTGGTCATATGGTATAGTAGTATACAGAACATTTGCCTCGTGGACTATTTTTTGACAGGGCGTTTTGGCTGTTGCAGCAGAGATTTTGATAGGAAGGTGAGATGGGACAGCCATGTAATCGTACATAGAAATTAACGGTGAAGATTCGTAACGCAAATATGGCGTCTACCCGCACATCTCCCGCCTTTCTGGTAACAAGAGCCAATGTGCCTGCGGAGCTGCGGTGCCAGTGATCCAATCATCTGGCTGCATTGGCGCAAGCGAAATGATGCGCATGCTCAGTTGTGAAAAGCCGTTGCTCTCGTGCCGTTACGGAACTACTGCGCCTGCGCTCTGTCAAAAAAAAACGTGAGAAAAGTGGCTTAAAAAGCTTTGTTTTTACTCGTATAACACAACCAAGCAGTCTAGATTGATCAGTTTTTCACGGTGGTTTCAACCATATGGTTTTCACAACCGCTGGGTTCTTCCCCGTCCTATACTCAGTTTCCCAATTCATATTTCCCATTGACTCTCAAATCTGGTCTACATAATCGCGAAATAGCACCCCGAAGGCGTCAACAAGATGGCCGCCATCTGTCCCGTCTCGATCTAAACCGTCTCTGGTTGCAGTCAACATAGCTCATATACTCCATTGTCTCTCTGGATGCCTGGTGGACTAGTCTCAGCCTGCCAGACCCAGCCCTGTTAAAACTCCATAGAGGGGATCATCATTAGCTTCATCAGTAGTCAAAGTAGGCTACATATGTGCATGATTCCTTTGGTGAAATTCAGTTTTCCA
>NC_085858.1:23865722-23868222 GCF_034702125.1 Engraulis encrasicolus
GGCAATTGGCAGAATTCCCATCTTTTTCACACAAAGATAAAAGTAATGGCTATTATAAAAGGAAATATCACACAATTAAATCACACTCACGTATTGTATGCTATCTCTCTCTCTCTCTCTCTCTCTCTCTCTCTCTCTCTCTCTCTCTCTCTGTCACACACACACACACACACACACACACACACACGCACACTGTTCAAGGAGGCAATCTAGCCCGAGGTATATATTCATATATAAAAATATATATGAACAAAGAATACAGATCAGAGACAGTTCGCATGCAAACTCTTTTCTAAAAAACAAAACAAAAAAACAATCCACACACATGAAAAAAAGCACAAGTCATGTACAGCTAATCCACTTTCCCCTCATGATTGGCAATATATTCACCCCTGATTGACAGCTGCTGGTCCTCATGGCTCTGAGGAGGAACCACTGAGAGTGTGTCTGGCCCTGCGTAGGCCTACATGTGTGTGTGTTATTGTGTGTGTGTGTGTGTGTGTGTGTGTGTGTGTGTGTGTGTGTGTGTGTGTGTGTGTGTGTGTGTGTGTGTGTGTGTGTGTGTGTGTGTGTGTGCGTGTGTGCGACCATGTACTAACACATCTCTGTCTATACACACGTATGTGTGTGTGTGTGTGTGTGTGTGTGTGTGTGTGTGTGTGTGTGTGTGTGTGTGTGTGTGTGTGTGTGTGTGTGTGTGTGTGTGTGTGTGTGTGTGTGTGTGCGTGCGCGCGCGAGCGTGTGAATTCTGACACATCTCTGTCTATACACATGTAAATGTGTATGTATGGTTGTGTGTGTGACACAACCTCTTTGTAGCCTGGTGTTTCACTGAGTTCCTAACCTTCCACTGACAGGAAGTTCTCAGAGGAGGCGGAATCAACGTGCCTACCTATAGTAGGACCAATCAGACCACTGATTCAGACTACACAATGTGTGGCTTTTGTTATTCGCTGGTGTCAGTTATTTTCAGGAAAAGGGTTACTGAGTACAATTCTGGGACAATACTAAGACAATTTTGCTTCAGGAGACAAATTTGAGACAATTCAGCTTTGGTTCATGGTATTGCTTTAAACAAGTGTACAAGAAGCAAGGCACTCCACATCAAAATGGTTCGTAGCAATGTACAGGACTTTGTTCACAAGAATACAACCATTTTGAACTTCTGTCATCATCAGCATCATTATATCAAAAGTTCAGTTAAAAAACAACAACATACCAATGGCTCAGCAGATCAAATGATTGATGGTTAGAATTTGGCACCACTGCATACGTTACAGTGATTTCACTACATATCATTGGCTACTTCGGTTCAAAGTTGAAAGCTTTTTGATTATGCTTTTGCAAAGTAAAATGTGTGTGTGTGTGTGTGTGTGTGTGTGTGTGTGTGTGTGTGTGTGTGTGTGTGTGTGTGTGTGTGTGTGTGTGTGTGTGTGTGTGTGTGTGTGTGTGTGTGTGTGTGTGTGTGTGTGTGTGTGTGTGTGTGCGTGCGTGTGTGTGTGTCTCTGTGTGTTTGTGATAGGTTTTGCATGTATGCCACTGAGAATGTTTCACACTGAACAGCAAAAGAAACAGGAAACAGTGAGACATGCAGGTATGGAAGGCCTAGACCAGTGGTTCCCAAACTTTTTCCCTTGCGCACCCCCTTGTACATTTCAATGTGGTTCGCGCACCCCCAAAGCGAATGTTTTGGTGTACTTATGGCCACTCAAATATGGCCTCACTGCACAAACCATTGCACATTATGCAGGGTTATTTAGAGAATCCTCAAGCATACAATTCACCATACAATTAAAAACTACTTATTTTTCATTAATGCTGTATAAAAACACCCATATCCACCATTGCTCCATTCAGCTCGTGCACCCCCTTGCGGTAGGCCACGCACCCCCAGGGGTCCACGCACCCCAGTTTGGGAAATCCTGGCCTAGATGATAGACGATATGTGACACTTGCTTAAGAGACTTCAACAAACGTCAGGACCTTTACTGTACACTGACAATAAAGTTCCTGAATTTGCATGAAAACAGAAATAGTGTTGTGACATAATTGATCTTTGGTTTAAAGAAGACCCATCCATTTATATACTGTAGGTCTATGGATTCATAATTGCATATACTGTCAGGGGTAACCCAGGAAGTGGGATCTAGGAGAAAGTCCACTCAGAGCAAGTCGTAAATCTGATAATAGAAGAGCACCACGGCACCTGTGCAGGCTTTTTAATCTGACTGGGTGTGTTTTTTGCCAATTGTCTATTGACGAGAACAAGGTGACTATCCCCTCAGCAGTGCAGGCCATTTGATTTATTCTTGTACTTTTGAAAGATGTCTGAAGGAGATCAAAAGATAAAACGTTGTCCTCACTCCTTTTTGTATTTAATTCAGTCTTTGGACGGCCATGTCCAAATTGTTTTCCTGCAATATCCCTAAGTAGCCTACAGTATTTTTTATCTTGCACCTGCTGGACTTTTCTTACACTACTCCTTCCTTTCTTTTGCCTC
>NC_085858.1:23875722-23890722 GCF_034702125.1 Engraulis encrasicolus
CATTGCATTTGGCAGACGCTGTATAACCAAAGCGACTTACAACCGAGGACATCATCATAGCCAACATCACTAGCAGATACAAAGTGCACAAGAAATATACAGAACAACAAGTGCAGATGCAAAGTAGAGTTCGTTTTTTTTTTTAAGGCATGGGAGAGAGAGAGAGAGAGAGAGAGAGAGAGAGAGAGAGAGAGAGAGAGAGAGAGAGAGAGAGAGAGAGAGAGAGAGAGAGAGAGAGGGAGTAAGCGAAAAGATGGAGTAGGCAGATGGATAGATGTTTGTTTGGAGTGAGGGAAAGACAGATAGGTGCAGCAAACCGTGCGGGAGGAGAAAAATAGAGCAAGCAAAGCAGAAAGGCAGAGAAAAGAAAGTGTACGGCAGAGGAACAGAAGGGAGAGAGGTGGAAAGGGAGAGAAAGAGAGAGAGAGTGTGTGTGAGAGAGAGAGAGAGAGAGAGAGAGAGAGAGAGAGAGAGAGAGAGAGAGAGAGAGAGAGAGAGAGAGAGAGAGAGAGAGAGAGAAACAGAACGATGTGAGCCATGAATACTTTTGGATTTAAAGTCACCACTTGCCAATTGCAGTCACTCAAAATATCACCTTTACATTGGCACCAATAGAAACGACATTGGAATTAAATCCTTAAATATCCGCAAGTAGCTCCGAATCAACAAAGCACTAACCACAGATTCACAAATACCATTCTGTGAGTTATGTTTATTATCCTCTTCCTGCAATATTTATTTTCCTTCATTCTGTCCACAGTGGTCCCCTGTTGTGGTTTGGCATGAAAAAGGCATGAAAAAAGGCATGTGTGTGCGTTCAAGGAATGCAGACGCGGGTCTGGTCTCTTTGCGTTTAGAACCACGCCAGTCAGTCGCCCTCAAGAAACATTAAAGGAACCGAACAAAACATTAAAGGCACCCTGAAAGACCCTGTTAACCCCAGACACGTGCGCTGTTTGATAGTGTGCTCCATGTAGGACTGGGCAATATGACGATATATATCGTTATCGTGATATAAAAGTGTATATCGTGACCTTTCTTCTATATCGTTTATATTGTGATAGTAATTTTATCAATTTTTATGCAATTGAATATCATTTAATTACATTTCATGTTGTCACAATAAACACTATAAGTTCATGTAACTGTAAGAATAACAATAAAAAGATCCATTTTAAAGAAAGGTTGTTTTGCGACATGAAAAAATAAAGAGCAAATAAAGAGAATAACTGAAAACGTATGTAATTGTGCTATATCGTGATATATATCGTTATCGTGATATAAAGTAATCCATATCGTGATATTGTTTTTTTTCCATATCGCCCAGCCCTACTTCCATGGAAACTAGGACAAAACAAAACAAAACTTAACGTCTTATCCAGGGGTGACTTACAGGGAATTAGCTGCGGAGACAACTGGTCCCCAACTGCAGCAATATTAGGGTTACGTGCCCTCGTTCAAGGTTCAAGTGCCACAGATGTGTGGTGGGTGTAGTAACAAAGTGCTGGCCATAAACTTTCCCCAAACACATTCTTGCTGACTGGTATGGCAATTGAAACTGTGTCTGGTTCCAAGACAAACTTCCTAACCATTTTGGTAGAAGCTCAAACAAACATAACATACAGTACAGTCAGTGTTTAAACTGACTAAAAAAAAATAAAAACAGTTGAAATCCTTCTGCCACTGTCTGCTTGCTGTACATGCTGCCAAACAAGACTGGGGTGTGGGATGTGGGGTGGAGGCAAAGGGGTGAACAAAGTTGTCCCAGGCCTAGAGAAGAGGGGGCAGAACTGGGCCCCCATTATATTATTATATATGTTTTGAGTGTGTGTGTGTGTGTGTGTGTGTGTGTGTGTGTGTGTGTGTGTGTGTGTGTGTGTGTGTGTGTGTGTGTGTGTGTGTGTGTGTGTGTGTGTTCTACATTCGGAACATTTATAAACATTCTTTTATTCCAAATGCAAATTCCATAGTCAATAAGCTATGGAAAAGCTAGAGATGTAGGGCCTTGAACTAATGACTGACTTGCATATGATGTGTGTGCTGGGAGGGGTGGTTGGAGGGGGGGGTGGATGCAGCATTTGTATGTGTGTTTTGTCTATTTGTATCCATCTGTGTTTATATCCTGCTTTTTACCCTGTGAGACCAAAGAAGGCAATTGTCATGCTTGCATGATAATAAAGTATAATCTAATCTAATCTAGGCCCAGCTGAAGCTGTCAGCTGACCTGACACTTAGATGTACAGTAGGGATGCACCACTTTTTTGAAAACAGATACAAGTATGAGTACATTAATGTGTGTACTTGCCAATACCGAGTACCGATACCTTTTACCACCAAAATAAAATGAAAATAAATCATGGCCTTGTCTTTTTCCAACTGTGATATTTGTATTGCCCATTTGCATGTAGATTTAAATGTTAGTAAATGTATGAGGTGGCACTTTTTTCCATTATGCTTTCAAGTCCACAGAACGTGACAAGATTTTGCATTGTTTTGTGTAATAGCAGTATCGTTCCTGATATCTGCAAGTGCTTGACGAGTACGAGTACAATGAGCAGTATCGGGTGCCGATACCGATACCAGTATCGGTATCGGTGCATCCCTAACGGACAGTAGTCCTTACACTCACTAGAGTACTTAAAGACAACACGTCTGTGTGGGACTGGTGTTCCAGAATTTTTGAAGTTTTCTGCGCTTGATAATTGAATATGGTGTTTCATTTTCCAAATTTCACAGTGCAATGCCCCACTGTTACAATGACAACAATGGAGATTCTGGATGTGTTCTGATCTTGTTTCTGACCTTGGGGTAGAACATGTTCTTGATTTCTCCCTATCACCCTAATGATAAAGATCCTGAATGAGAGATCTTTTTGTCAAGACCTCAGAATCTGGGGAGTCGCATTGGTATCGCAGAGTAAGGTGGTAGGCAGCACATATCACTAGAAGTTGTCCAGATACCTCACCGAAAAAGAAAATATTCTGTTGGTATCGCCTTATTCATGTTGTTTTTTTAGGTCCAGTTATTAGTTCCTGAATGTGTTCTGATCCAAATTCTGACCTTTGGGTAGAACATATTGATGCCTCACTGACACAGTAGCCACTTACCACAAATGGACACGAAGGTGGACCTATTCACTCTTTGCTGAAAACACCTAACTACAATACAATACAATATATTTATATAGCGCAGTATCACATCTACGGTAACTACATCATAGCAACATTGCTATGACGTGCTCATTACTATGGGCTATCATTACTAACAGGCTATGACGTGGTCATTACTATTTTGGTGACAATAAGGTTATAACAGAGGCACTGCACCCTAAGCGAAGGAACCTGAGCGAGGAAGCCAATCAGAGAGCGTGGAAGGGTAGAAAGTAGGGCTGGGACTCGATTAAAATTTTTAATCGAATTAATCTTAAGGCTTTGAAATTAATTAATCAAATGAATCACATTTTAATCACATTGAAATATCTGACTTGAGAACAGTGAAAATATTTTTTTTTCACATGGATTTTGAATAATTACAATAAACAAGCTTAATCTAAAAGTATTATTCATTTTTAAAAGAAGAGAGAATTCTTCTCAATTTCAGCAGGCTGTTCACCATCAGGCGTAATACTGCCCTCCATTGGTCTAATCCAGAACTATGTAGCTATATTATACTGCGATTAATTTTTTAAATCGCGTTAATTAATTAATCGCATCGTGTGATTAATTAATCAAAATTAATGCATTAATGTCCCAGCCCTAGTAGAAAGGCTTGACAAATGGAAGCTTGCAGTTTGTGTGAATAGATGCAACTGGCACGATTGGCTACGGGCTACGTATACCTTATGCCAAATGACACATTCATAACGCCCAATAAACTGGCCATGGGCAACGATAAACCACACTTTAGGGACTGTTCGTAATTTACCGGGGGGGGGGGGGGGGGGGGGGGGGGGGGGGGGGGGGAGGGCTGGTGCGTAGGGGGGGGAGGGCCATGATGAAAAAAAATAGGTGGAGGGGAGGGCCATGGCAAAAAAAATCGGAGTTAGGGGGAGGGCCATGGGAAAAAAAATCGAATTCATTTTATTTTATTTGTATTTATTTTTTTAAATAATAATAAAAAAATGCTCTGAAACACATAGCTTTGCGATGCAAGGTCCCGGCGCATATAGCACTGAACGTGTATCTGTAGTCAAAAAACTACAGTATCAGGTGCAGCTACTGTAGATTGCCCGCGCTGACTCTCTTTCACTGATTAGGCCTATTGCTAGTGCTACGGGAACATTGAGCATCATAGAAAATGCCCGTGAGCAAATAACTAGCTGAGGTGAACTATATGGGCAAAACAGTTTGGGAAGTTTTGACAACGAATTGGATGGGCATTTCCAGAGGAATTTTGGAGAGGTGTTGTAGTCAACTGGTGGTCACAGCCTCTGGTAAGTCATGATTTTATTTAATGGCACCGCCGTGTGCTTTACATCTGTGTTCAAAAAACTTTTAGACCCCAACCAGACCGGAATGAACAATACCTAGGCCTAGACGTACTTTGGTAGAACGGTGCAGTGACGCGGGAGATACGTTTGTTTTAATAGCTTGTGGTGTCAAGGTAGTAATAAAAGTGGTATTAACGGCGATGTGTTGCCCATGCATCATATACGGTCTTGAAACCATTGGAGGAGCTAACTTGTTGTGAAGAGAAGTCTCATCACTTTGGTGAACAAAAACGGACCAACTAAGCAAGGAATTATGTAGCCTACATTTAAAGCGTGACGGGAGAAGGGAATGTCACCAAAGTTGTGCATCGTGTCAGGTAAGAAGTGACTTTTCTTTCTTGCTGTGGAGATTGGATTCGTAGAAGCGTGTATTGGTATGCTAGGTCTTGCCTGTTGCTGGTGAAGTAGTCTAGCTTAGCCTCGGAGTTGGCTATGGGGTGAATCTGAAGGAGAGCACAGCCGATGGTGTGCCTGCATGGCTTGTCTATCATCACAGTTGTCAAAGTTGAATTGCCGCGGTGTGTAATGGCTGTGCTATTGTTGGATGTTTTGGAATGTTGTACTGGTTCTGTTTTGGCAATTTGTTCCATTTGGCTGATTTGACCACCATAGCACCACCTATTAATGCATCTTAAATATGGCCTACGTTAAATGCAAACTAAAGGTGGCTTTCTCACTCTCCCTGTATCAATAGCCAGCAATGGCTCGAGCTGCTTTGGCGCTTAGCCTACTTCTTGCTCCGATCACATCCCGAACTCTTTGGCCGTCAGAGTGTAATCACATTCGGGAAGGTAGAGCTATCCTGTGTGTGTGCGTGCGTGCTTTTATGCGCGGTCTGGGAGACAGGACAGGGGTCCTGATCGAGATGCACCTTGAGATCCACAGTCGCAATTGCAAGAAAATCTAAATTATTTGAAAGCCCGGTCACCTCTCGAGTGCATCGCATAGCCTAGTCAAAGCATTTCTTCTAATTTCACACATTGCACACTGCCCATGCTGAAGAGACAAACTGTCAAGGCAGCGCGATTTACTCTTGAACACGCCCTCACCTCCACATCAGGTGCGCGTTTCCCTTCCGCAAGAAGAACTTAATAATGTCAAAGTGAGATGTAAAAAAAAAAAAAGTTAAATCTACCCATCCTTGTTTAGGCTACATAAAACATGAGGAAGTTATTCAGATATGATTCGCCATTCCTCACCCTAAAATTGATTAGAACGCAGGAAATTGCATCTAAAAAACAGATTTTTTTTTTCACAGCACCCCCTGGTCAAAACCAGTTCCTGCGTCCCTGGCTTCGCTACTGTGCTGAACATGTAAAACGTACTTTGTGAAAGGCGCTGCTTGTCGAGCAGGGAAATATTGAAGCTGCGGTGGGGAAACTCTCTCCACTGTAGTTTACAGTAGTAACAACTCGGACATTGGTATTGAAATGGAAGTTTTTATTATTATCATTATTATTAATAATAATATTTTTACTTAACACGTAAAAACAATAGTGAAGGCAATTTGTCTTGGTGACAGTGGAGTTAAAAGGCATCCCATGCAGCCGCAGAGGTAGATTCTAGCGGCTTCTCATAGGTATCCACTGATATCGATATTCGATAGCACATAATAGTGCAGACAACCGCCCTTGATGTAGGCTACTCTGACTGTTCTCATGATGGTTGTTCATCTACCAATTTTACATATTATTATTTTTTTACCTGTAGGGGGAGGGCCATGGGAAAACAAAATTGAAGTGGGGGGAGGGCCATGGGGAAAAAATTGAGGTGGAGGGGGGGGCCATGATTTTTTTTTTTGACCGGACTTCCAGCGCACCAGCCCTCCCCCCCCGGTAAATAACGTACAGTCCCTTACCTACGATAAATTGTCTCATTTGAGAGATAGTCTGGTGATAACCAGGCGACTCCTGATGCTCACCTTGGGGTAGAACATGTACTTGATGCCGTCCATGGCTCCATCCAGCATGAGGCCTCTGATGAGGAAGATGAAGAGGACGAGGTACGGGAACACCGAGGAGAAGTACATCACCTGGGAAACACACACAGGGGAATGGGATACTGCAATAACTGTAGGTCAAGACATTAAAGGGACACTGTGCAGGAAATGGTCAGAAAAGGTACTGCAACTATGCTGCTCATTGAAACTGGGCTGCCTATTGCCAAATTTGCCAATCTTTTACATGAAAGTTTACTGAGTAATAAGCAAATATTTCCTAGTATGGTCCAAGTAGAGTCATTTTTGCAGCTAAAAATGGCTATTTTTGGAAATTCAAAACGGCGGACCATGGAGAAGATCCCCCTTTTCATGTATGAAAAGTGCAATTGTTCCAGTCATAATGAATACTTAGAATTTGATGGTGGTGGTAAGTATTCATGAAAAAGGTAACATTAGTGAATGGGCAGCATGAATTCTGGAAATTAACAACTAACTATCTCACAGTGTCCCTTTAATAAATACGTTCACGACTTAACATCTAGATCAAAATATGTGTCAGCCTCAGCGAATCGATGTGGGGCATGGATGATCCAGAATCGATCCGGCAAGTTCCAGAATTGATCCGGCAATTTTTTTAAGTTTCAATTAGGGACTGTTCGTAATTTACCGGGGGGGGAGGGCTGGTGCGTAGGGGGGGGAGGGCCATGATGAAAAAAAATTAGGTGGAGGGGAGGGCCATGGCAAAAAAAGTCGGAGTTAGGGGGAGGGCCATGGGAAAAAAAACCGAATTTATTTTATTTTATTTTTATTTAAAAAAAAATAAAAAAAATAAAAAATGCTCTGAAACACATCGCTTTGCGATGCAAGGTCCCGGTGCATACTATAGCACTGAAGCGTGTATCTGTAGTCAAAAAACTATCAGGTGCAGCTACTGTAGATTGCCCGCGCTGACTCTCTTTCACTGTAGGCCTATTGCTAGTGCTACGGGAACATTGAGCATCATAGAAAATGCCTGTGAGCAAATAACTAGCTGAGGTGAACTATATGGGCTAAACAGTTTGGGAAGTTTTGACAACGAATTGGATGGGCATTTCCAGAGGAATTTTGGAGAGGTGTTGTAGTCAACTGGTGGTCACAGCCTCTGGTAAGTCATGATTTTATTTATTGGCACCGCCGTGTGCTTTAGGCTATCTGTGGCTATCTGTGTTCAAAAAACGTTTAGACCCCAACCAGACCGGAATGAACAGTACCTAGGCCTAGACGTACTTTGGTAGAACGGTGCAGTGACGCGGGGGATACGTTTGTTTTGTTTAGCTTGTGGTGTCAAGGTAGTAATAAAAGTGGTATTAATGGCGATGTGTTGGCCATGCATCATATACGGTCTTGAAACCATTGGAGGAGCTAACTTGTTGTGTGAAGAGAAGTCTCATCACTTTGGTGAACAAAAAGGGACCAACTAAGCAAGGAATTATGTAGCCTATGTGACGGGAGAAGGGAATGTCACCAAAGTTGTGCATCGTGTCAGGCAAGAAGTGACTTGTTTCTTGCTGTGGAGATTGGATTCGTAGAAGCGTGTATTGGTATGCTAGGTCTTGCCTGTTGCTGGTGAAGTAGTCTAGCTTAGCCTCGGAGTTGGCTATGGGGTGAATCTGAAGGAGAGCACAGCCGATGGTGTGCCTGGCTTGTCTATCATCACAGTTGTCAAAGTTGAATTGCCGCGGTGTGTAATGGCTGTGCTATTGTTGGATGTTTTGGAATGTTGTACTGGTTCTGTTTTGGCAATTTGTTCCATTTTGCTGATTTGACCACCATAGCACCACCTATTAATGCGTCTTAAATATGACCTACGTTAAATGCAAACTAAAGGTGGCTTTCTCACTCTCCCTGTATCAATAGCCAGCAATGGCTCGAGCTGCTTTGGCGCTTAGCCTACTTCTTGCTCCGATCACATCCCGAACTCTTTGGCCGTCAGAGTGTAATCACATTCGGGAAGGTAGAGCTATGCCTGTGTGTGTGCGTGCGTGCTTTTATGCGCGGTCTGGGAGACAGGACAGGGGTCCTGATCGAGATGCACCTTGAGATTCACAGTCGCAATTGCAAGAAAATCTAAATTATTTGAAAGCCCGGTCACCTCTCACGAGTGCATCGCATAGCCTAGTCAAAGCATTTCTTCTAATTTCACACATTGCACACTGCCCATGCTGAAGAGACAAACTGTCAAGGCAGCGCGATTTGCTCTTGAACACGCCCTCACCTCCACATCAGGTGCGCGTTTCCCTTCCGCAAGAAGAACTTAATAATGTCAAAGTGAGATGTTAAAAAAAAGTTAAATCTACCCATCCTTGTTTAGGCTACATAAAACATGAGGAAGTTATTCAGATGCGATTCGCCATTCCTCACCCTAAAATTGATTAGAACGCAGGAAACTGCATCTAAAAAACAGATATTTTTTCACAGCACCCCCTGGTCAAAAAAGTTCCTGCGTCCCTGGCTTCGCTACTGTGCTGAACATGTAAAACGTACTTTGTGGAAGGCGCTGCTTGTCGAGCAGGGAAATAGGCCTATTGAAGCTGCGGTGGGGAAACTCTCCACTTTGTAGTTTACAGTAGTAACAACTCGGACATTGGTATTGAAATGGAAGTTTTTATTATTATCATTATTATTATTAATAATATTTTTACTTAACACGTAAAAACAATAGTGAAGGCAATTTGTCCTGGTGACAGTGGAGTTAAAAGGCATCCCATGCAGCCGCAGAGGTAGATTCTAGCGGCTTCTCATAGGTATCCACTGATATCGATAGCACATAATAGTGCAGACAACCGCCCGTGATGTAGGCTACTCTGACTATGTTCTCATGATGGTTGTTCATCTACCAATTTTACATATTATTATTTTTTTACCTGTAGGGGGAGGGCCATGGGAAAACAAAATTGAAGTGGGGGGAGGGCCATGGGGAAAAAATTGAGGTGGAGGCACAGACTGATACAGACTGATACAGAAAACAGCCAATAAATTGTTGCTCAGTATCTGACTGCTTGTATTGCCTCATCATGAATGATTAAACATTTGCTTTGCTTTCAGTAGAAATGTAATGCATTGCAATGCATTGTAGAATTGGATCGGATCGGATCGGATCGGATCGCATAGAACCGGATCGAATCGAATCGCTACCTCCCGAATCCTGATCGAATCGGATCGTGAGGGCAGTGCCGATCCACACCACTAGTAAAGGTGTACGTATGGGATAAAAACAGTAATTCCAGTCTACAGGATTCTCTACATCCTATGTAAACAAAGAGCATTACAGTGCTATGCTGCACCTTCGTGGAGAGTTTGTTGACCGTGATTATGTATCTGCATTATTACATAAAAGTCAGATATATTCTTTATGTCGAATGTTAAACAAACAGTGTGATAGCGCACCTTTGGCGGAGTACTTGAGGCCCCTGATCATAAATCTTATTTATTAGCTTCTTAGTGCAGATGGGGTCGCCAGCGGGACTATTCCCTATTTGCTGAAAATACTCAACTACATCATAACAATATTGCTATGACATTACCAAGAGCCTTAAAGGGACACTGTCCCATTTTTGGGAATAAGCTTATTTTACACTTCCCCTTGAGTTAAATAATAGGCTTTTACCGTTCTTCTGTACTTTCGACCGTTCTCTGGGTATGGCAGTGCAAATTTTACCCCCATGCTAGCAGATAACATTGAGTCCTATGAGACCAGTTCGCGGCTAACTGGTCTCATAGGACTCAATGTTAACTGCTAGCTTGGAGGTAAAATGTGCACTGCCATATCTAGAAAACGGTTGTGAATACAGGAGAAAGGTAAAAGCCTATTATTTAACTCAAGGGGAGGTGTAAAATAAGCTTATTTCCAAAAATGGGACAGTATCACTTTAAGTAACAGATTAATAAAAAGCCATTACAATTTTGGTGACATTAAAGTTATAACATAGGCTCTGCGCTAAGGGGTTAAAGGCACATGTATTCTCTATGCCCCATGAAAATATGTGAAGGTGTTACTTCGGGATAAATCACCAAAGTTTACAATGGTAAAAATATGGGTCCCTTCACGATACGTTAGGGAACCACTGTTATGGGTTACAGGTAAACCAAAAGTATTATGCTGCACCTTGGCTGAAGACTTGATGCCCTTGATCATGTACGCCAGTCATGACGTAAGCCAAGGTCAACATGTCAACTATGTATGCCATAGGTCGTACGTATACCAAACACAGTAGTGTGCTGAACCTTGGTGGAGGACTCGATGCCCTGGATCATGTGCCTGCATCATCACATACAAGTGTATATGTATTCTCTCTATTCTATGTCAGGGGTATTCAATTAAAAGTCACTGAGGGCCAGTTTATCAAATTCCTTACAGTAAAAGGGCCAAAGTCAATATTATAAATAGATAGTTCGCCTATGTTTTCATTTTGTTCAGACATCGTAGAGGGCCAGAGCCTTGCCATGCAAGGGCCTGATGTGGCCCTGGGGCCTCTAATTGAAAAGCCCTGCTCTCTGTCTTATGAACAAACAGTACTACACTTCTATACTTGCAGCTTGGCTGAAGACTTGATACCCTTGATCATATACCTCAATCATTACATGAAGGCACATGTATTCTCTATGTCGAATCTTTGATACTGCACCAGTAATCTCTGTGTTAGTACCATGCTGCAATACCTTGGCTGAAGACTTGATGCCCTTGATCATGGCGAGGCAGACGATGGCCCAGGCGGCCAGCAGGCACCCGGTCATGATCAGGTTAAAGTCTCCCGAGTCGTCTATGGAGTCGGCGATGTCCAGCGCCTTACGGAACCAGAAATAGGAGGTGGGAGAGCTTCCAGCACATTCCTTCACTGAGAGAGACAAAGAGAGAGAGAGAGAGAGAGAGAGAGAGAGAGAGAGAGAGAGAGAGAGAGAAAGAGAGAGAGAAAGAGAGAAATATTTTCGTTTGGACATACAGAGCTGTGGATGGGTGGTGTATGCGTGGATATTTTTAAGTGTATACACACAGCGTTACTTTCTTATCTGAAAAAAAAAGTATTCCACGTTTGCCCTCATTTCAAGGACAATCAAATCACAATCACCCAAAGAAAAGAAGACGTAGGAAGTCACAACCCTCCATTTAACTGGGGCTGAGAGGATAGCCAGCGTATACAAATGCTGTACTGTAGTCAACATGTTGTGGATAGAGGAGTGTGTGTGGGGTCTTTTTTTAATTTTCCCTCTTTTCTATAAAATTGGTTTGAGGCTTGGCTCCATTTTTGAAGGATAATTGAGTTACAAAAAGAAACTGCAGAAAGTCACAGACATAAACAAAAAACATAGTAATTTAAGTAATTAAAAAAAAATCTACAAAACAGAAACCACAATATAAATCAAATGCCCAACACAACTTTTACAGAACATTTGGAATAGTTTTTAATGAACAAAATAGCTTTAATTTAAAATCTAGCTTTGGGTTTTGGAACCTCTCCGAGTGAAATGTATCCAGACGGGCATCATGCAATGTTGCGGTATCTTTTAATGAGTGGCAGCAAACGACCACACAGTAAAAATGCGGTGTCAATTCCCTCGGAGAGTGTAACATCTTCTAGAGTGTAATTGGTCCCAGAGTACTCTTTAAATGTTGAATGATCACTGCATTTTTACTGACCATGAATGTAAATTATGCATGTGTACAGTGCATAGACCATACACTATACCTCCAATGGGACATTGGATATTCAGTCCTGCAACCAGATATACAGCACATACATACATGATGCATGCATATATGCTTGTGTCCAGGTGTATGTGTGTATACAGTGCGTGCGTCATGTGTACATCCCACCTGTTGAGTTGGTGCTGTGATCCACAGGACACTGCTCCCATGGCAGCGGATACTGGAAAGAGTTCCCCAGGTAGAACAGAGACCAGGCGATGATCACATTATAGTACAGAGCCACAAAGAAGCACACCTGCGGGAGAGAGAGAGAGAGAGAGAGAGAGAGAGAGAGAGAGAGAGAGAGAGAGAGAGAGAGAGAGAGAGAGAGAGAGAGAGAGAGAAAATAGAGATAAAGAACGACGGGAAAGGCGGGGGTTGACAACAAATTCACATTTACTTGAACTAAAATAATTCATGATGATGTACTGTATAGCTTATTGGAAACAGCTATTGGCTACAGTGTATTGGCTCAGTGTGGAAGATAAGGTAAGCGTACCCATTAAGCCCACCAAAATCTAAATTTCTTTATTTTTCAATCATCTTCACATCATTTTTTTGTGAAATATTTTGTTAAATAGTAAGATTTACCTCTCTTCTCAATGTTTGTCACTGAGTTGATGGATATTTCAAAGTACAATATGAAGATTTTTTACGAGAAAAGTGAAAAGTCTGAATGGGCTTAAATGGTACCATTGGTACCATTTAAGCCCACTTGTGTTCCAAATAAGCTCATATAGTTATTTCTCTATCAAAATACCTGGTGAGGTGTGTGAATTGAGTTTAAACAGTGGAGCCTACATGGCATAAATGGTTTCAGACCAAAAATGTAAGATTTGCTCAAAAAATAGTGCATAAAACCTAATTAAATATTACGGCATCTTTTACTTCATATACTTCATAAAATTCTTCAGCTAAACAGAGAAATGTATTTTTCTTATTGGTTATTGTTAGTTCATTACATTACGCCTTTTAAACCAACAACTTGGGATTGTACAGCACTTTTTATGTCCCTCAAAGGCATTTTTCATAAGCATGCATGCAAACTTGCATGCATTTCAATGGGGTGTACCATTTAAGCCCACCTAGTACCCATTAAGCCCGCCTATACAAAAAGCTATTTTATGGAAATAATCAACTCCACAAAACATTTCATGATGCATTTCTTTAAAGACCAATGCCAAACAAACTGGAAAATGCTTAGAATTCATACCTAACCACCTTAAGTCTTACGGTGGAGTAAGATAAAGATGGTGTGTGGTTGTATCAAGAAAATATCTGCGTGTGCTCGCTCATAAAACACATCTTTCCATTTGAAGGGAAATGCTATAATTTAGTAAAACACTGCATGTATATATATAAAAATCATTACATTTACCTCTTAGTTTACTAAATATGAAAGTATTTTCAAAACATTTGACTTAAACTAGCTGATATTCTATGGTTTCTGACATGTCCCAAAACAGCAAAGTTTTGAGGCAACTTCTTGTCAGTAGTCCTGAGACTGGATTCACTTGGACGGGAATAACTCGACGATAAAAAATGTGATTTGTTTGCAATAAAAAACATTTTGTCAGTTACTAAACCCTTTAATTGGATAGGGTGATGAACAACAAAATTCACCTTTTCCCTTTCTTTAAATTGACCTCAAAGTTGAAAGTGGGCTTAAAGGGTACATGGGCTTAATGGGTACGCTTACCTTAAATCTTCAATCTCAGATACTGTATAAATCTTTAAGATGTTGCAACTGTACCCCAACGTATTATTGAGCACTGCGTCCCCCTCGGGGCCGCGAACTCACCACCATTTCAATGGATTCAAGGATTCAAGGATTCAAGGATATTTATTTGTCATGTACATAGAGACACTTTCGTGTCCCTTGTAATGAATTGCATGGCCGGTGCAAAACAAGTGTGCAGAAGGTGAAGAAGAAATAAAATAAAAATAAAAATAAAAGGTGTGTGTGTGTGTGTGTGTGTGTGTGTGTGTGTGTGTGTGTGTGTGTGTGTGTGTGTGTGTGTGTGTGTGTGTGTGTGTGTGTGTTCAATCAAAGTAATTAGGAGGAATTCAGTAAGCAAATGGCATGAGGAAAAAAGCTCTTTCTCAGTCTCTCAGTTCTAGCTCTGTGACAGCACAGTCACCTTCCAGATCTCAGTTTTTTAAACAGTATGATACCGCTGGACTAAAGGACCAGTCTGGTAGCCCAGCGCTACTGATACGGTATGAGGCTTCGGGAGGGAGGTTTACTAACGTTACACGCCAACTCTGCTAGCCTCCGTTACACGACTAGCAACAGAAATTGGAACGAGAAACTAGGGTGAACAATGTACATGTAAACACACCACATAGGCACTCAGATGGGTCAATACATATCTGGTTCAATATATACTGTATACTGTTCAGTTACACATTAAGTGGAAACAACAAGGTCAAACTCAAACTCACGTGCACAGATTTACACACCAAAACACATACACACACAGCGAGAGAGAGAGAGAGAGAGAGAGAGAGAGAGAGAGAGAGAGAGAGACAGAGAGAGACAGAGAGAGAGAGAGAGAGAGAGAGAGAGAGAGACAGAGAGAGACAGAGAGAGACAGAGTGTGTGTGTGTGTGTGTGTGTGTGTGTGTGTGTGTGTGTGTGTGTGTGTGTGTGTGTGTGTGTGTGTGTGTGTGTGTGTGTGTGTGTGTGTGTGTGTGTGTGTGTGTGTGTGTGTCTGTGTCTGTGTGTGTGTGTACAGGAAACCTCTACTAGGGCTGCCTATTACAGTGGAGACAAGAGAGAATTGTGCCAGTTGCCCAGATTTAGTGCTCACTGCTGCCAATCCAAACCCACTAACTGTTAGGTTGTGA
>NC_085858.1:23898222-23915722 GCF_034702125.1 Engraulis encrasicolus
TAGGACAAGTTAAAAGAGGGAGCATGTCGCTAAGCTAGTGAAAGTCAATGGATCCGTGTAGCCTGCTATATGCTACACGGATCCATTGACTTTCACTAAATACACAAAATAGTGGCATTATGGCATACCCCTTTAAAGTCACAAGCACACGTTGTAAAGCAGCAAGTGTGCTCCTACCAACACGGCTGTGCAGCCACACGAAAGCAAATGTTCACAGCCATGTGCTTAAGGTACAGTCATGTTAGAAGCCTTTCCCTGACAAGGAGGGGTCACGGGTGGGGGTCAGCTTCGTGGCACTCGCACTTGGACGCACTTCCACGAAACTGCCCACTCACCAGTTTGTTTTTGAGAACATGATAGGACCTACAGTAAGGAGGCCTCTGAAAGCCAGAGAGGCAAGCAGGCAAGCAGGCAAGCAGGCGAGCAGGCACTCCCTCCTGCCACCTTGGGTGTAGGGAAGTTTCTCCGAGGGGAGTTGGCCTGAGCAAACAAGAGGTCGCTGTGTTGCAAAGTGAAGTGGAGGTTATGCGTGTTGGGAGTGTGTTTACTAGGGCTGTAACGATACACTGAACTCACGATTCGGTTCGTATCACGATTTTTTGACCTACGGTTCGATACACCCCACGATTTCTGAAATGTATCTCCATTGAAGTTTGGAAACACTATCACATCAAATCATAAGGTTGTTTTTCTGGACTAATGGGTAATGAAACTTTGAAAGGGCGTATCACGATACTGCCTTCTTGTATCACGATACAGTATCGTGACTCTGTGTATCACGATTTCTCGGTTCGATACAATATCGTTACAGCCCTAGTGTTTACAGGAACTCTAATGGACATGCAGCAAAACTAAAGCCAAAGCTACAGGCTCCCCTATCCCCACTACACCTCCTGCCCTGTCGCTTTCCTCTTATTCTCACCACACCAACATGGGCCACCTTGAACAAACACTTCAGTGTGTTTTTTGCCCTATTTGTGAGTCTGTGTGTGTGTGTGTGTGTGTGTGTGTGTGTGTGTGTGTGTGTGTGTGTGTGTGTGTGTGTGTGTGTGTGTGTGTGTGTGTGTGTGTGTGTGTGTGTGTGTGTGTGTGTGTGTGTACTAAAATAATTCAAGCCCTTTCATGTCAAAATAACATGGTTGGCTGTAACTTCACCGTAAGAGACCTGGTATTCAGTTGGTGGTATCAGATTCAGATTCAAAGACCTGCCAAAAAAGAAATTCTATTGTGGAACCACAGTTCATATGCCTATGATATAACAGTGTCACGATGATGGGTTTATAATTAGGATGGGCCGCTATGTAATGTTTACATAACTTTGCCGTGGCATAATCCTAATGCTACCAGCTCATGTAAATCATGCCTAAAATAACAGTGTTGATTCATCTGTAAACAAACTGACAGAGCACGTCAGGATCCCTCTGCTTTGATTCCCTCCAATGTCCGTGAAGCTAATGCAGGTACAGCTACAGTCAATTATCAGATGCTTTGCTTCAAAGCGACACACAGCAACACCAAAATACAACACATTTTGAATGGCAACATTGTCAAAAATTGTAATGACCAAGTCTTAATCTGTTAATTAAGACTATGTAGTATCATGAATTACGTATATTTGTCACATAAACTTTTGCAGGCACGACACACCACTGAAGTTTGTGTAACCAAGTGTTGGCTTTTTATTCACGCCAGGAGTGAGTGTGACTCACTCCATAGCAAGACGTGTCAACAGGGAGCTTTTACCATTGACACTATTTCTCCAACAGGTACTGACAGCCCCGCATTACATTCTGTTATGGTCAGGCCTGGGCTGGTCATCTGGCATACAGGCCATTTTCCCGGTGGGCCAACAGTTCCCAGAGGCCGATGTTTTTTCTGGGACTGGCCCAGAGTTTAGATAGCCTGGTCCTGACCATCCCATAATACTACCATTTCATTTCGTATTTATGGTCTGGCATTTGTTTGCTCTGAAGCGATTGTAGGAAGCAGGAAGTTTGCACTCAGTTATTGTTTGAAATTATTGGACACCTCTCACCCAATCGCTGGCAGTTACTCAATAACAACATAGCGCAGACCAATGGCTCTGGCGCAGATGTGTACAGTTGAGGACGATATTATTAGCCACCCTCCTGAAATTAGACATTTATCTTGATTTCTCAGTGAGAATGACCATTATGAACCGTTTCTGTTATTCTGGAAACAAATACACTGATGGAGATAATGTCCAATGAGTTGAATTTTCATTTTTCTATCGTTACAATGAGTTTAAACAAAAAAGGGCAAAAATGACAAGGACAAAATTATTAGCCCCCTGATCATTAATAGTCAATATGAAGGCACTTTGATCAGTTGTTACCTAGGTTGGCACATGCCCCACTAGGGATTTTGGCCCATATCTTCACTGCAAAGTGTTCTAGCTGGTCCAAATTGCATGGATGCTGAGCATAGACATTTGCCACAGACTCTCAGTGGGATTGAGGACTGGACTTTGAGCAGGTCATTCCAGTATCATGGTTTTAGTGTCCTTGAAGAACCTCTGAACTAATGTAAATGTTTGCTTTGGGTTACAATGTTGTTGGAGGACCCAGCAATCCAGACCCAGACCCAGACTCCCTGTGTCTGAGGCTGAATAACAGTCTAAAAACTTGATGCCCCCACCACTATGTGTAACTGTGGAAACTGCTTAGTCTCATTAGACCAAAGAAGCATTGGACACCTGCCTAGATGATTGTTATTGACCTGGCCTCACCTGGAGTTTTTATTTCAAGAAAGACAGCTGTTAGGGCTTGTCATCATATTGGGCTTTGGGGCCATCATCACAGAAGAACCCTTTTACTAAAGGCGGTGCATATCAGAGTGTTATCGAGCTTTGCCTATGAACATTTGAAAGTCAAAAATGAGTTTTGAAAGTCTCTGCTTTCATCTGATGAGATTCAATTGCACCTGCTTTGATGCATGAATTCTGCTTCTGTCAGGTGAAGAAAGGGGTAGTCCTTAAAACTTCATAACATAGTTTCCACAGTTAAACATGGTGGTGGAAGCATCATTCTGTGGCAGCCTCAGCCACAGGAAACCTTGTTTGGGTGTATGGCACCATAAAAACAGAAGATTATGATAGAATGTGGAAGGTGACCATGCAAAAATATGATCATAGAGGAGGCTAAAATCTTCACTGGAGCTTTCAATAAGATAATAACCCAAAACTTTCATCCAAAATTGTTCAAATGTTCTTCAAGGTTACTAAAACCACGATCATGTTGTGGTTCAGATCTCAATCCTTTAGATAGTCTTTGAGGAATGCTGAAAATGAATGTCCATCAACATCCATGCAATTTGGATCATGTTAACTATTTGCAATGAAAACATGGGCCAAAATCCCTGTAGGGCAAGTGCCAACATAGTTAACAACTAATCCAAGTGCCTGATGTCAGTTTTGGTTCATAAATGACACTCTATTGACTATTAATGATAAGGGGGCTAATAATTTTGTCCTTGCCATTTTTACCCTTTCTTGTTTAAACTCATTGTGAAAATGGAAAAATCCAAATTCAACTTATTGGACATTATCTCCATCAGTGTATTTGTTTCCAGAATAACAGAAATGGTTCATAATGGTCCTCCTCACTGAGAAATCAAGAGAGATGTCTAATTTCAGGAGGGGGGCTAATAATATCGTCCTCAACTGTACGTCATTGTCATGAGCGTCCTCCCCCTTTTGCCCCCACGTGGGGGGCGTATTCGCTTATTGGCTGTTTTCTGAGGGGGGCGTTGCGATCAAAATTCTACTGCTCCAGGCACTCCACAGAGAAGCACGGCCAGACTACCGTAGTGGAGCCAATCCTTTGGTGGAAGTACGTAGGATGGCTCGCGAGGCTAGAGTTTAGATGGGCGAACCCACTGGTCCGTCTTCCTTATAGACAGGGGACTGAGCCAATGAGAAGTACAAGAGAAGCCCCACCCCCTCCACAACTGGGGGAGCGGGTTGGGGGAGGGGCTGATCTAGTCCATAAATGCCCGTCCCATTTTGGTGGGCCGAGTCCAGTCCTAAGTATGATTACAGTACATGACCACTCAAGGAGGCCATTTTCAGACTGGCCTTGATTGGTCTCTCTAACAAGGTGGTGAAAACGCCTCATTTCAGGCACATAGTCTTATGTAAGGGTCAGGCACGTTTCAGCAGTAAGTAGCACACGTCAGGGAGGTGCAACTGCAGCCAGTGGCACTATTGTATGGGTGTTTTTTGTTTGTTTGTTTTTAGTGGACTATTTAAGAAGCATATTTATTACAGCACATCAACCACCAATTACTAGTTAATTTATGGGCATTAAATGCCGTTACTCCACCTGTCGTCTGAGTCCAAAGAAACGTCTTTCACCCATGAGCAGGTAAATAGTAGACCTAAGTCATTAAATACAATATATTTATATTAGTACTTTTCACAATCACATTCACTTAAGTTGTGATAGGCCGCCGCTCATCTGTTTAGAAGGTGCAGGATTCAGTAGAAATTTCGGTATAAAAAGAAGACTTTCGGTCCTAATCACATTCACAAAGTGCGTTACAGTTGTAGAAATTCGGTGGCATAAAGTCATAAAAAATACACTGAGTGAGTAAATGAACAACGTAGGAGGTGCACATAGACTGGTGAATTGTACAGCTAGTGAGTAAGTGAACATTTCGAACCCATACCCAGTGTTTATTACAGTGGAATCTTATTGCTCTGTGTTGCCTTGCCTGTTGCTGTTGGATTAAATCCAGACTGACAGGGGGAAATGGCATTTAGTCATTATGCTGCCAAATGCTGAAACCAGCTTTCTGTTGAGGTCAGAACTTCCCCAACAGTGGCTTGCTTTTAAAATAATAATAAAAAATAAATACATGGATAAACAAATAAATAAATACAGCTTTGTCTGACTTTGATTAACTTACAGGGTTATGATGACCAACAATCTTTAATTTTATCTACAGTCTATTTTAGATAATAATATCCCTCTTGTTTTCTTAATCTTTCTCAAGCACATTGAATGATGATGACTGCGTATGATAGTGCTCTATACAAATTCAATTAATATCGCTATATGCTCTAGCTGAACACACTTACACAACCTACCCTAGAATGGCGTTAGTGGAGACATGGGTTCATGTGTACCCTGTTCTAGAAAGTATAACATCATATGGCCATTACATTCCTGTGCACATACAGTATATTGTCCTTTTTATTTACACTGACCATCTGCACCTCAGTATGAAATGCCCTATCCCAGTGGTGCTCAAACTGTGGTACGTGTATCACTGGTGGTACTTGAGACATCTCTGGTGGTACTTGGAAGATTTCGTTTTTGTGCATTGATTTGAAGACTGATCAAGTTGTTGCAGTCGAAAATATCTCTTTGGTCTCACATTTTGTAATATTGAACTGTATGAATCTGTATAATGCAGAATATTACTAAGCTAGCAAGAAGTTTAAAAACAAACTCGCACTGAATGTGACCGTAGCTGTTGATACCATTATGGACCTCTCCTGTATTGACTGGCAAAAGTTAATAGGGAAGGCCTTTACTGTGATATTCTAATGTTGGTTGTCAAGGTGGTACTCGGAGAGTTCAATATTTTCTCAGGTGGTACTTCACACTAAAAGTTCGAGAACCACTGCCCTATCCAAACAACCTTGCCCTCTCTATCCCTGTCTTTACTGAACCTACTAACAAGGTGATAAAAAGGCCTCATTTGAGACATGGGGTCTTATGTAAGTAGGCAGTGACTGCAGTGCACATAGTGTGCAAGTGAACATCTCGTCTCGAACCCGGACCGGGTCAATTACAGCACACGGTTTCTGGAGTCTCTCCACAGACAGCATGGCTGCGAATGCAGTGGGCCTCAGTACTCAGTATCATGGCCTGAGCACATTTTTCATCTTCTCCAGACACTCTCAACTGGACGTGCTAACGCAGCCGTACCCTATAAAGGTCTGACTTTATCGCCTGGGTGCAGACATGGGCTCCCGTGTACCCCGTCCTATATAACACATGACCATTACATTCCTGTGTGTACAGCCATGACACACACACAGACCTATTCTGTGGCAAGTGTTCCGCAAACATGTTCTGTTTAACTTTTTTGTGCCTGTCCATGTACCACATAGGTGTGTCCACTAAGACATGGGGCCTTAAAGACTCGCCCTTTCATGTTAAGAGCCTCCTGTACCGTATAGTATAGTCTGTGGAGGAGACATGACGGAGACAAGGGCCCCTTTACCTTACACACGCATGCATGTACGCAGGCACGCATGCACAGAACAAACACACACACACACACACACACACACACACACACACACACACACACACACACACACACACACACACACACACACACACACACACACACACACACAAACACAAACACAAACACAAACACACACACAAACACACACACACACACACTAAAAAAATGACAATATCTCAACAAATTATGCAAGTGATGCAACACTTCCAAACACTTCAATGCAGTCCTCCAGCTGTAGAAATACTATTTCAAGGTATCTGGACAATATAATTAACTTAACATACAAATGGAGGGCTTGAGCATGGCCTGAAGGACTATATCTTGCAGATCTACTGCTCACGAGTGTGGGAATGGATGACATGAGTGGGTGTGAAGCCAGGCTCAGTTGAATAGCACAAGCCAAACCAAGGTGGTGCTTCAAGGACTTAACGCACAGAACTCAATTTCTATTTACACGAAGATTGTCTTAAGTCAAACAATCTGTTTATACTAGTACCAATTCTGTCACTGATTTACGGCAACACACGCCTTGGTCCATGCATTAGTAGGCCTATAATCAACATGCCCCCCCCCCCACACACACACACACACAAGCACGCAGACTTTCTTTTGGACCTCCACAGGAATTTAATCTCATCTCTCTCCCTGAGGTCCGTGTTTGCCATGCGTAACCTCCTGCTTGTTTCCTAGCCACCCTCCTTGGAAGTCCACCACTACTTCAAGGGCAATGTGGCAGTCTAGCCTGGCTTTTGGGACGGCAAGTCTCTTTGAAACTACTATAGGCTGGCCAAGCAAACCATCTAAAACATTTCTCTGTGGGAGCTGAAAAGTGTGTGTCTAGCTAAGCTTGCGTTCATACAATGCCTCCCTATGCTACTGGTTGAAGCTTCAATTGATTAGACCACCCATTCCTTCACACACCTGTTACATGTAACTGAACTGGTGTGTCATTGCCTCAAACACGCCCCATCAAGCCATTGAAAATGCTCAAAATGGATTGGTGACCTTTTTGGGGGGAATTTGAATAGTTGTAGATGTTTTGCCTAGCTGGCCAGACTATAGTCGAAGAGACTTGCAGTCATGACAGCCAGGCTAGTGGCAGTCAGCAGAAGTGGACTCTCTGCACTTGACCATTCTGTCCTTCTGCATTCATGTGCTGGTGTGTGTATAGATTACTGCAGTGGCTCCCAAACTTTTCACGACTGCTCTCTCTCTCTCTCTCTCTCTCTCTCTCTCTCTCTCTCTCTCTCTCTCTCTCTCTCTCTCTCTCTCTCTCTTTCTCTCCATTCCTAAAAGCTGCCTGGAGGATCGTCCCTCTTGTGTTTTATACATACATACTGTATATATGGTATGCAGTGTGTTGTATGCAGGGGCGTAGCAGGACATTTTGGGCCCTATGTACAATCAGCTCCAGTGACCCCCCCCCCCCCAATATCTTCATAAATCTGACTGTGTGTGGGCCCCCTATATACATGGGGCCCTGGTAACTCAGTCACGCTTTACCCCCCAGAACGACACCCCTGCTTGCATTTTATGAGGGCCCCTCTTATGCACGTTGAAACATTCTTTCGTTAGTAACGTCGCATAGTTGTCAAGCACAGCCAGCCACACGCAACAAGACACTGATGTCTCTTACAAGGACAGGACACTGGCAGATGTTACATTTCATACAGATTTAGGGTCATTCTAAGGCTTTCATCCTGCTTCACACAGATACATATTTGTTACTCTGTACATGTATGTGTAGTGTAATAACAAAAGCATGTTTTACGGAATCGTCTCATCCTGTTCATTCACTGGAAATATGTAGTACTGTAGAACATACAGTGTGAGCATGAGAATGATGTTTATCTAAGACAGAAGTTGAAGTCTCATGCCAAAGGGGGCATGCAAGAAATAAATATGTTTGGAAGGGGCTACGAGTGTGTGTGTGTGTGTGTGTGTGTGTGTGTGTGTGTGTGTGTGTGTGTGTGTGTGTGTGTGTGTGTGTGTGTGTGTGTGTGTGTGTGTGTGTGTGTGTGTGTGTGTGTTCGTGTGTGTGTGTGTGTTCGTGTGTGTGTGTGTGTGTGTGTGTGTGTGTGCATGTGTGCAAGAGAGATGTATGTTTTGAGCTATTTGGTGATGAACAGCCACAGTATCCTGCCATGTCGTGGATGCAGTGCAGTATGTGGCATGATGGGCTATAATGGTGTCTGTGGAGCTCTGACCTGACCTGGACAGCTCTTCCATCGACCCAATTCAGCACAACAAACCAGGCAAAGCAGACCAGCTCAGTAGCCATGTACACCATCAATTTTGTAGCGTTAATTCAAAACGTGCATCCCCAAGAGTACTCTTTCAGTGTTTAATTAACACTGCATTTTTTAATTGTGTACTAACATGTGTACTGAACATTGTGCACCCAGAATGACACCGCTACAGTAAGACGAGGGACTTTCCGCTAAGCCCCCCACATTTGGGCACATTACATTCCCCACGGGGAGCCCGGTTCGAATCCGGGCGGGGGTCATTTCCCGGCCCTGCCCCATCTCTCTCTCCCAATTGTTTCCTGTCTACTCTCACACTGTCCTGTAATAATAAAGTTATTATAAAGTTACAACAGAAGTTGTTCTATCACATGGTTCTGTGAAGACTACTTCAAGGGTCTTCTGAGGCCAGGCAGGAAACCCAAACAAACAAACATACAAACAAAAACAACCCACAACACTGCATTGCAAAACTGGCATATCAGTTCCGTACTTAAAGGTTATCCAGTCCTCTTTGGTGTTGCAGTGGCCTACGTTACAAATTGAAGCCTCTGGTTTCACGCACAGTTCTATTGACACCTGTTAGCTTTAGCTGGTGCTCATGCTGGGTTGGTTCATCTTCTACGGTTGCAATATGTTTTCTCATCTTCTCTCCTCATTTTAAAAATGTCATTATTTTTATTTTTTTCGTTTCCATGGCGTGGTGTGGGTCCTTGTGTGTTCTGAAAGGCGTCATGTAACTAATAAAATGTCTGATAAGCCTTTGAGAACAGTTTATCTCTGACTACCCTGCTGACATCAAAGTCATCTGGAACATCAACAAATGTTCAGTCTCGATTGAGCCAACCATGTTCTGCTCTCTAACTTATGTAGCCTATATGAGACGCTCAGCTCAAATGCTGTGACACCAAACATTATGCCGTGCGAGTCAAGTCAGCTATACCTCTCGTGGCACAGGTTCAATTACCCATCTGCTTCCTTCCCATTCCCCCCACGTGCTCCGCTGATATGTACACTTCAGAGGTGGCGGCCGCACTGCCTGGTCATGGTGATTTATTTTTACAACTTGAGAAGGAGGAGCACACATTAAGACAGTGTCTGCCTTGCCTTGGCCTGCATTGATTGTATAGGCTAAGCAAATATTAATGTTTGGGCTGCACTTGTCCAGACTCAATGATTCTCTTGTGAGCTCTCTTTAGGGAGTTGTGGGGAACACATTGGCTGCCCAAAGACATGGACCCGGTTATAAACTTCCTGTTACTAGAATGGCAATGGCCACGTCGTTTGCAGGCTACTACTGTGTGTAAGGTTGTAGTAGTGTAGTAGGCCTAGTATGGTAGTTACGTCTTTAAATTACTAGTACTGTGCAGGCTATTACTCTGTGTAATGTTGTGGTAGCGTACAATAGTAGTATGGTAGTTAAGTCTTTAAATGACTAGTTCAGCGTTCAACAGGTGGAACGGTGTGCATTATTGGCATGTGTGTGTCATGGTATACAAGTGCAACAAAGTGGCATGTCTCTAACTAACAGTCTTCCACATTACATAACATGCCAACACCAAGCCTTTGCTGCTTCCTGTTTGAGACTGACAGTCATCTGAATCGAGGGCTGCTGGTTTTAGCAGCTGTGCTAAACATGGCAGAAGCTCAGGTAACTACACACACACTGTGCAAACGGAGTTTAAACACCACTTCCCCATTCTGTTACTGTGGCAGGCGACTGGGGCCGTGTGTGTGTGTTCCCATCTGTGAGAATGGAAAAGTACAGAACACCAGTCAGGACCGAGAGAGGGAGAGATAAAAAAGCCAGAGTAGCAAAGCGCAGCCAGCAAAGCTGGAATTTGTTCAAGGTGCCTGTTATCTTTGGGTGTTTGTATTTGTATTTGTGTTATTACTATGGAAAAAAACACCACACTTAAATCTTTTGCCCACCCCTGTCCCTCAGCACACACACTCTCACACTCGCTCTGCATTCACTCTCCCACTTTACCCCTTCTCTGCCTCTTTTCTATATTTAGCTTTCAGTAAAGCAACTGGTGTCATCCAGACTGCCAAGATTGTCGGGAAAGTCTGTTTTAGCACACACACAGTCGGTTACAAATCACACCACCTCCTTCCAGATATTGCAGCAGGTACAGTAACATAAACATGAGCACATGGGCACAGACATCCGTAGACTTGTTCCAATAGCCTACCTACTGCATCTTGTTCAGAGATTTCTGGTTGCAGCTGGTAACACGTGTATGGAAATTGGATACACCCTGACCCCACACGCAAGTCTTCTTGTGAACCTGGGTAGAATTCACTACTTGAGCTGCTTCACGATGAAGGACAGAAGTTTTTTTTTAAGTCAACTTGACTGTAAGACTATTCCTTTCATTCTGTTTACGTGCTATTGTATTGTATTGTAAAATGGTGCATGGAAATTCACCAAGGAACAATCAAAATATCTCAGTATTTTCATAAAAATCATTCTTCATTTCTTACATTTAAACATTTCAAAGAGAATGTGCTATCAATGACACTGCCGTTGTGAAGTGTTCATCAAATGGCCATTGGGTGAAACCATTAAAACCATTAAAAGAAAACAATGTTCTTTGTCCCAAGATATTCCACTTTGTCGGATGTAACCTAATCCTCCAAAATAATGAATGACTGATTAAGCTTATAGCACGTATTTAAGCACATACAAACATGTGTGGGCAACACAACTGCTTTGACAATGAAATTACTTAATTGAAGCCTCTTTCATAGCTTTACTCTCCCTCCCACAGGCACCAGCCCCTCTGATTGGAGGAGAGACTGCGCGCATCGTTTCAGCGTTCTCATTATGAGTCCCTCGAGAGCCATTCCTTGGCTCGTGCTAGAGTTCTGTCTCAGATCAGCCCGTCCAAAATCTGTCTGTAGAGTCAGTGCAGGAGAAAAACACCAGTCTGACCGCAGGTCAGTCTTTACACTGCGTGTTTCTCTCTCTGCGCTCTTTTACGAGTTCACCTTGGGGAAAGTGTTTGGACTAAATTTCTTATCTTGCCGTGACCAACTTCACTCCCAAAACAAACCCCAAGATAGGCCTATATTGTAAATAACCATTTGGTGTGAACACCATGTGAAGTCATTAATGACACGTCCAGCGCAGCTTGACTGCCACAATAGACCATACAGTAGGCCTAATATTCGTGCAAAATCAAGAATTGCAATCACTGGAAAATGTAATCAAAGGTAGTCCATGTTGGTGTTTTAAATCAAGGGCACTTCAGAATGTGCCCAGGGTTTTCCCCCACAAATGTTTTCCCAAACCAAAATGTGTCAAGACAATTCTCACGGTATTGCACACTACAGCTTAGCCTATATTTACTTTCGACAAATGGTTAGCAAGAACAATCACGTTCGTGTCAACTTAGTCAGAAGTGAGCGGGGCTTGAAACACATGCTGTTCTTTACCTTCTTTGTGATGGTGGTGGGAGTCGAGTCTGAAGCCCCCTTGGGAAGATTGCCTTAAACCGTTAGAGACGCTCAGTCTGCAAATATGACAGTCTTCCTCTAGCAAATTCCACGTAAACGCTTGCCTATTTGCTACATCAACTGACTGTTCACTGTCGCAAAACTATTTTCTACTAGCCTCAACAGTTTCAGATCAGACGGATCCAGCTTTACATGCACAAGAACTACGACTTCATCGATCCTCAAGTAACTTAAGAATATACACTCCCCTTTGGCGCTCATTGGCTCTGAGCTCTACCCGTTTCCACGAACGTGCCCCGCCCTCCTTGACAGAAGTGTGGCCCTCTACTTCTTGAGATAAGAACGTGCCAAGCAACAAAGCGCAACACACCAGCACCAGGCTGCGCTCGAGCGCAGGTCCAGCGAGGCTGGAAGCCGGACTTTACCTGCATTCAACAGCGCACGGGACCCTGACACAAACTCTAAATTTAACTGAACGGTGGCGCGTCACTGATGCCCTTTTTGGGCACCTGTGACTTAGTCGTGTGAGAAGCGACAGTTCTGTGCTGCCACAAATAATGGTCGTCTATTTTACCTTTTTTCTGACTGTTAGTGCTGTTTACTTGCTTATAGGCTAATCCACAGAAATGCGCTGTCTTACAAAGTGGTGACAACTGTTTTTATTTGTCACTAAAAGCCCCACCTACTACATAGTGAAATGAGATCAATATCGAAATCAGATAGCCTAGGTAGGACCTCTCGATGGTGTGCCACGTTTGTCCACTGCACCGCCACCACTTGAATGAGAGATAGATAAGCAAATTGATACTGAAACGTGTTCACTAGGTTACAACAGTAAAATATATTTATCGACTATGAGCAAGACAATTAGCCTGATTATCCACCAATGACTCCTGAAAAGTCGTTCCATATGCCCATACCTGTCTCAAGTGGGCAAATGTGCCTGTCCAGCTTGAGCTCTGTTAAAGTCCACATGATTATGCCTGGTGGTGTATCAGGCTCTCTGCGCCCTAAAATAATTTGCCTTTTCCAACAGTGTTTAAAGTGTGCCTTATGTTCCACAAGACACGGGTTGTGTGTTGACATGGATGAGCGTCAAATGTTTTGGCAGTTGTTATGTAATCGATTTTTTTTTCAATTATTCGCGTTAGTGCCGCAAGAGGGCGCGGGTTGACTACTATTGTCCTCAGGCAGTAACATTTTTCAGGTGCGCTTGGTGAGCGCGCGTAGTGCGCACAGAGAAAGAACAGCGGAATGCAGTTACCTCAGCTCGGGTAGCATTAAGGTGTGTCAGAAGGGATGAATGAACGCTGTGTGCATGCGTGTGCGACGTGCGTGCGTGCGTGTTAGAGGAGAGAGAAGGAAGAGCTAGTTTAGCGAGCTTGGCCTGAACCCGTGGTCATGGCAGTCTGCCTTCGTTTGTAAGTGTTCTTGGGTTTGTGGGAGGAAGTAGAGACTCATGATCAAAAGACATTGAGTTCTGCAGGCCAAAGTTTTACCTGCGCTGGACTTTCACCCTCCAAACAAATCTGCCAGCCCTTCTTCTTCCCTTCAGTTTCAAAATAGTGCCCTGTATATAGCTGATGCAACTGTATACCCAAAGCAATGTGTTATGCCTACACACACACATACTCATACTCACATAGGCTACTTTGAATGCTTCTAGGAGCCCATTTTTGATGTAGGGCCACACAAGGAACCCGTTAGGCATTCACAAGATAGCCAGAAACTCAAATATTTCCAACATGACTGCTGTGGAGTGACATCAGATTGAAACCGGCCCTGGCACTCATAGTTTTATCACTATCCGTGGCTGAGGCTGAGGTGGAGAAGAGAGAGAGAGAGAGAGACAGACAGACAGACAGAGAGAGAGAGAGAGAGAGAGAGAGAGAGAGAGAGAGAGAGAGAGAGAGAGAGAGAGAGAGAGAGAGAGAGAGAATGCATGAGAGGATTTCGCAGTAGAAGGACTAACTTGTTTTTCCTGTTTCTGCATATCTCCTCAAGGTGTAAACAGGGGAAGTGGTAGAAGAGTAGGGCACACACACGTACACATACACACACACACACACATATGCATGCTGACACACAGTAACAAGGACACGGTAAGCCATACGCTCAATATTATCTCTCGCTGTGTATCTGTCCTCTTTGCTGGCCTGGTGATTTGCTGATGTGATCCACTAGGTCACATACTCGATCACATTCCGAGATGATCATAGTGGCGATAGGAATTTCTGGGATTGGGACCTGCAACAGGTGCAAACAGAGAATTCCAGACTGGGTTATATCCACTCTCTTGTGATCCAGCCAATATGTTCAATTTATTCTGTGTTACTTCCAGTGTTAGCAAGCGTCTTCACCTGCAAAAGCTGCAAATAGAGAATAATACCAGACTGTGTTGTACTGTCTTCTGATCCAGCCAATATGTACAAATTGTATGTAGTCTGTGTTACTTGTGTTAGCAAGCGTCTTAACCTGCAATAGTGTTGGCTTTTATTTGTCATCTGACTTCCTTCATTCTAGCCTACTTCATTTGCAATCGTCTTGCATGTTACTGAACAAACTCATTTTCCGTTCAACTCATCAATTCTCATTTCTAATTCTGCCAAAATTGTAGGATGTGCGCACCACTAACCTACTGGCCAAAATTGTAGGTACAATTTTTAGCAATTGGCATTTTCAGCAGTCGTGCAATGTTGTTGATTCTCAGGCGCCAGTAAGCCGATGGGTATTTATGGACCAGGAGAATGGGCAATTAGCTTTGCACCTGCCCAATGCTCTCCACTGTGGGAGTAGCTGGTTGGGAGTCACCTGTAGACTTGGTGTGTCTTCCTGAGGGTGTAGCACGTAGGGAGAGGTGGCTTAATTTAGCGTATGGTGTCTCTAGTGCAATCATGCACAACACACAGACAATGCTGGGACAGCAGTGTTTATCATAGCTTGCTGATTTCCACCAAGTTTTGAGAACTTTGCGTAGAAATGCATTGCATTAAATTCATCATCGAGTGGGTTTCCTTCTGCTGTACTCTGTCTGTACACCAGTTCTAGTGTTCCAGGAGAATTGCTTGTAAGCAATGTAAGCAAAGCATTTTGTTCAGTACAGCATGCAAACCTTTGCAACTATGTGAGTGTTGATGTCGACTCCGTGCAGTTTAAACAGACGCAGTATAAAAGCTGCAAGCCTGCAGTAATCTGCAATCGTCACACAATCATATAGGCCACATGTAAATCACGTAGGTTGACAATGACGTATGGTGAATGATGTTTTAGCAGGCGCTTCCTCCCATCTCATGTTTACTGTGAGCAAATAAGGGATTTCAGACGGCACTCGCCCGGCCAGTGGCCATAAGCATTTTTTGTCCATAGTAGTGGCGGCAAGCCAGTCGAGTTGGGTCAGTGTTGGGCCAAGGACTCCAAAAACCTCATTCCTGAACGACTGAAGGGCGTACTGGCAGGCAGGCTGCATGGAGGGCTGTTTCAAGGTATCTGGGGGCCCCAGGCAAAGAGGGAGGAGGGGAGGGAGAGATTTTGATAGCACTATCATTGCACTTTTCCGTCCTTGAGCTTAGCAAGATGCTGCCACACACTCATAAAGTCATCATTGCTGTCATTTGAATACAAGTACACATAACCAGTCAGTACACAAGGACCCCTTTCAGCTGGGGCCCCCAGGCAATTGCCTAGTTTGCTTGCCTGATTGTGACAGGCCTGGTTGGATGGGCGGATGAGCTAGTTTTCCTACGGGACAGTTCGCCTCTTGGATGGAGCCACTACACTACACTACACTACACTACACTACATTGCACTGCACTGTAGCTTACTGCCAAAGCCTGAGGAATCTGCCCCCAGTAAAGGCAGCCAACACCGCCTACAACTTATTTGACATTTTAAAGCGGTGGAAACCTCAATGGTTGTTTTTTTGGAGGACTTTATGCCCCACACGTGGCCTTGCTGGTGTGCACTGGTCTGCTATAAAGAGTTAAAGGGACACTGTGCAGGAAATGGTCAAAAAAGGTATTGCAGCTATGCTGCTCATTGAAACTGGGTTGGCTATCGCCACATTTGATATTTACATGAAAGTTTACCAAGTAATAAACAAATATTTTCTAGTATAGTCCAAGTACAGTCATTTTTGCAGCTAAAAATGGCTATTTTTGGAAATTCAAAATGGCGGAAGGAGAAGATCCCCCTTTTCATGTATGAAAAGTGCAATTTTTCCAGTCATAATGAATACTTAGAATTTGATGCTGGTGGTAAGTATTCATGACAAAGGTAACATTAGTGAATGGGCAGCATGAATTCTGGAAATAAACAACTAAAAATCTCACACAGTGTCCCTTTAACCCGTTAAAACACGGCGTTATGAATTTGTTGTTACCAGAACGCCAATGACCAAGTAATGACCAAGACCAAGTTAATTAATTTCTGTAACTAACCTTTCAATGACTATTACAGCGTGCCTCAGATGATGTGGCGTACATTAAGGGGTTAATACGTTTGGTTGATAATGAAAGGTCCTTTCAGGAGGTTGGTTTGCACACAAATAGTGCTCGTGTTTTGTCCATACAAATGATGCTACTTGGATGCATGTGGTGTATCGTAAGCACAAGATGGTTGTAGCAGGTATTGTGCAATTGATATGATTGCTTGACGCAACCCTCTGTGCTCCTCTCTGACTGACATACCATGGTGTTGATGTAGAATGTGCTTGTCTTAGCGGCAAGGTGGATAAATGTGTATATGTACGGTATGCATGTCCAAATCCACTCTTTGTTTGAGTTTGTGAGTAAAGCTTGAACGTTGGAATGTTTTCAGAATTTTTACATGGGCCTGTATCATGTAATTAATTGCTGCAAATTCATCTAAGCTTGTTCCGTTCAAATCCTCCCTACATTTTTAAATTCCATGCTCTCTCTCTCTCTCTCTCTCACTCCTGTCTTTCTACTTCCCTCTCTGTCGCTATTTCTCTCTGCCTCTGTGCCTCCCTGCTTTTCTCTCTCTCTCTCTCTCTCTCTCTCTCTCTCTCTCTCTCTCTCTCTCTCTCTCTCTCTGCCCCCACCCCCCTCTCTTTTGTCATCCTTTTCTCCGTGTGTCAGATGCAGTCAGCGCCACCTGTTCTCCCTCGGAAACACTCATTAATCAGAGTCCTCATGCCTCCTGGAGCACAGCCTGCCAGCACAGACCACACAGGTACTGCACTGCTGAGTAGAGTAGTGGAGAGGAGTGCTGAGTGTGTGTGTGTGTGTGTGTGTGTGTGTGTGTGTGTGTGTGTGTGTGTGTGTGTGTGTGTGTGTGTGTGTGTGTGTGTGTTTGTGTGTGTGAGAGATAGAGACAGAGAAAGAAACAGAGACAGAGAGGGAAGTAGGAAGACAGGAGTGAGAAAGCGATAGAGACAGACAGACAGAGAGAGAGACACACAGAGAGGTAGATGTGTGTGCTTGTGTGCGTGTCTCTGTGTGTGTGTTTATGTGTGTTTGTGTGTTTTTGAGAAGATACAGTATTGAGTA
>NC_085858.1:23923222-23925722 GCF_034702125.1 Engraulis encrasicolus
CACACACACACACACACACACACACACACACACACACACACACACACACACACACACACACACACACACACACACACACTCACACACACACACACACACACACACACACACAGCTTAATACTTCCTGTATTACACACATGCCTACCTGACCACATACACTCACACTGGCACTTGTGTGTGCAAACACATTCACACTGGTGGCCACACACACACACACACACACACACACACACACACACACACACACACACACACACACACACACACACACACACACACACACACACACACACACACACACACACACACACACACACACACACACACACACACACACACACACACACACACACACACACACACAAACATGATGACTGACACACTGGCATTGGTACAAATATGTTTGCCAGCCAAACAAACCAAATGATAGTGGTAGAACAACTTGACCTTGACAGTATTGCATTTCGTTTGTTGACAACACATAGTAAAATTTGAAGTGTTAATTCAACACTGTTCTGAGCATATATGGTCCCACTTGATATAGTGTTAAATTTAACACTTTGTTCAATAAACACACACACACACACACACGCACACGTTTCACACACACAGATGCGCGCAAACACACACACACACACATACAGAGACAAAAGTATACAAAGTAGAAAGATGAGTAAACACAGAGGAGGCCCTGTATGAATGGAGCCTTTTAGTCTTCTTGGCTGAGAGAGAAAATGCTCAGTCAACGCACTGACTCTCACTCTCATTCTCATTCTCTCTCCCTCTCTCTCCCTCTCTCTCCCTCTCTCTCTCTCTCTCTCTCTCTCTCTCTCTCTCTCTCTCTCTCTCTCTCTCTCTCCTTGTTTGTTTTCTGTCAGGAGGCCGAAACTCCAGTTTCTCCCCATCAGCCAACAACAGAGTTGTGAGTCAGCGTTATTACGTTAAGATGATTATTACATTTTTGCTTTGTAGCTCCATTTTTATTGATTTAATGTCAGACGTGATGTTTTGTTTTGTTTTGTCCCACTGAAAATGATGTTTGGCCGTTATTTAATAAGGTGAAAAGTGATCACTTTTCTTATTTGTTTGCTGGCTCTCTCTCTGTCTCCTTTTTCTGCCATTGTCTCCTTTTTTCTTTCTTTCGTTCTGTCTTTGTCTTGTCTGTGTCTGCTGCGTCTGTTCGTGAATGTGTGTGTGAATGTGTGCGTGGGTGCGTGTGTATGTGTGTGCGTGCCTGCGTGCGTGCGTGCATGTGTGTGCGTGTGTGTATGACTGCATGCATGTGTGTCTACAGAGATGGAGGGGAGAGTGCTCCAGCTACTGAGAAGCTGTACCGCTGTAGCTATGACTTTGTGGCCAGAAACAGCAGTGAGCTCTCAGTCCTGCAGGGGGAGACACTAGAGGTACCACCACAGCACACCTACTGTCTTCAGGGAAGATGTTGGCTTCCTTAGGGAACCAGCTGAGGGTTCCTTGGGGAACCTTCACATTTTTTACAGTGTAGAATTGACACACAGCAAATATACCTATCAGAATTGTATAAAGAAGTAGAAGTACTCTTATACTGCTTTCAGGCCAACCAGAACGGAGCCGGTGCTCTAAAGTGTTTACCGCCAAACCACCCGTGTTCATACCGAGCTCTGAACTTTTTCCGCACCCGGATTACCTGCTGACGTCCATGTTGTCGTTCGCGCAGAAAAACAAGTATTTTGCGGTTCGCATTGCGTTCACGAACGCTAGGATCTGCACCATGAACATGTTGATTCTCAGTCGGCCTGAATGCGCCCTTGCAGATGTAATTACAACCAGGGGCGGAGCTATAGGGGGGCAAGCAGGGCATTTGCCCCTGGGCCCAGGGCCCTCCTGTATTGTTGGTGGGGGCCCTACAGTGACCATGGCAAGTTGTTTGAGGGGCCCTATCAGTGTTTTGCCCTGGGGACCTGTGTGCTATTGTTCCGCCACTGGAATAGTAGTAGTATGATATTACATGGTAAATACACTGCTAGTGTTTATAAGCGGGCTTGCAGAGCAAGGCTCGATTCTAGTAATCGCTAAGTACAGTTTATGCTTGCTTCTCTTGTGCAGGTCAGTAAAAATAGAAACCGCTTCTCCTCCTAGGCCTTTCGAGATAGAGACACTGTGTCTGTGTTCACAAAAGGTCAAAATAAGGAAATAAAAGAAAATATTTATTTTTGTACTTTTCATAATATTTAACATTTCTAAGTCCATAATGTATTTCTATTTTTGTATTCATCCTCCAGACGCACTTTATTTGCTGTTATTTTGAGTTTCTTTGTTGTACCTTTATTTTGACGTTGTCCTGTCTTACATGTTGCTATATGTCACTTCCCGTTTGGAGTACAAAGAAATTCATGAATGAAAGCGGTAGCATGTGAGTGAGTTGCTCCACGCAAGGTTCAAGTTCAGAGGTGCGCTTTCAAGTGCAAAGGAAGCGTTAAAGTTGTAAGCTTTTTAAGAATAGTTTCCTGAAGTCTCCCAA
>NC_085858.1:23928222-23940722 GCF_034702125.1 Engraulis encrasicolus
GTATAAAAGGTGGAAGTATCATAAAATGGGTGCAAAAAGGTCTCTAAAAATCAAATAAGAGTTCGAATTTAATAAAGAGATTGTGACATGACAATAATCCACATGGAGAACTAAGCCAATTAATGACAAAATCAGCGTGATTGCTGTCCCGGACCTGGAGATTAGAAGGAGAAATGATGCTTCTGGCAATCACCAGGACAGCCAATGAGGAAAGGCCCAGTGTTTTAATCAATTCAAAGGCGACCCAAAGATATTCCGAGGCCAGACTCCAGAATCAGTATTTAATGCCAATGTAATCTAGTATTAGCCTCCGCACGATCCATGTATATCTCCAGAGCATCAGGAAGAGCATCGCACAAGTCCATCAGTGGAAAAAAAAAAAACAAGAAGGCAGCACTGAAGTAGCTCAACCCACAAGAAGTTTTGGAAATAATGAGACGCAGCATCAACATGAGGAAAGAGAAACGGATGCTTGATGCAGAGGCGGAAAAGAAAGATGGCGGAAAGTAGAGAGTTGAGGAAAAGGAAATGGAACAAAGCTTGCGAGAAAAAGAGCGAGTTTTGTGTCAGAGATACAGCAGGAAAATGAAAATACAGAGAGAGAAAAGGAAGTTGAACGTTACAGGGACTGAAAGGAACATAAATGCAGCACAAGCTAAGCTGAAGATTTATAGTGAGCATGTATGGTAGTGAGGATGAGGGATACTGCCGCTCTCAAGAAAATGTGAAATGTTTCATGTTCCTCCTTTAGTTTACCTTGCTCTAGCAACTCGCCCCATAAGGGCATTCTGAGCGCATAAAACCTCTCCAAACCCTTGCCTGCCTCTCCACAATACCTGACGTTCACGCCAGCACACATCAACCACATAAACTATGTCTTGTGAATCATCTAATGATCTTGTCAAAACACTTGCTGATCCATTAACTGCCTAATAGAATTCCCATTCCTGAGCCTGCTGTTTCTTTGGTGACCCCCCCAGTTCACTGATTGGAAGTTTCCTTTAAGACCTTGATAGACCGTAAGAATCTCCTTTCAAGAAAAGCTGTTCATTCTTCGCAAGTATGTGGGTGGCCCAGTGAAAAAGCCATTGAGGTTACTCCTTACGTGGAACCGAAGGTCTTACCGTGCTGCCTTGGGAGATCTTAGAAGACCGTTTGGAATTCCTTTGTCGTGGCAAGGCGTACCCGTGACAAGAACCATCCATTGCACAAGATTTCTACCAAGGACAGCAGAGACCTGCGGAATTTGTTGACTTCCTGACAAGTTAGAGACAGCCAAGCCACATGTCAGGGCCTACAAGCTAAATGACTGTGTCGAAAACCAAGAATCGACTAAGTTGCCAGGTGGCTAAGCTCCACGCTGGAACAGATCAGTCACCTGTTCCAAGAAGACATAAATTTTTCCCTGATTTTTAAGTTTTTGTTAAGTTTTTAAACAAGAGGCTAGAATTGCTGCACCCAATCACATCACTCCAAGCAATAAAGCCAGTCGAGCATGATCAGTCCAAGACACAATGACAACGGCTACAATACCAGAAAATCAAGACACTTCAACTGCCAAGACCTTTACTACCAGCTCTAGTGAAGATTCTAACAGCTGGTTTATTCTGTAACCGATATGGCCATACTGTTCATGATGCCGCAAGTTCATGGAGAAGACTGAAGAAGAGTTAAGTTTGTGCCTGATGAAAATTGTGTTTTGGATCCTCAAGCTTGGCCATATTTCCAAAAGTTGCAATGCAAGGTGTGTGTGTGACAAATGTGGCAACGTCACCCAACTGTTTGCATGAGGATCGTGAAAAGAGAGATCAAGACATCCATCACAGTCACATGACAGAAGTAACAGAAGTAACATCTAATAGGTCATGTCAAGATAAAAGAAGCACTCACACATCCTCTATCCTTCAGTTACGTCTCCAAATAGACATTCCAGACAAATGTGTTGGTATACGCACTGCTTGATAACCATAGTGATTCCACCTCGTTATAAAGATGTAAAAGCAGATTACTGCGTGCTAACCAAAACCTGTCCAACTAAAAATCTCAACAATGACATCTAAAGCACAAGTGTCTCCAGCCATAAGCTGCAAGGTTACAGGTGAAGGTCTATGTCCAGGGAAGAGAGTTAAACTCCCTTAATCTTACACCAGGGACTACATAACTGCAAACAGATCTCAAGGACCTACCTGTGCCACTGCAAGGAAAAGGCCCATCTACAACATGGCTGACGAAATGCCTCCTGAGCTTCCCTGTAAGTGGGATTGCTCATTGGCTATAACTGTCCTCAGGTCTTGCTCCCAAGAAGGTCGAGTGGTGAGCAGGCCACCATTCGCCTTGAAGTCCGTTCGGGTTGGAGCATTGTTGGCTCCAGCAACCTGTTCGGGACCGTGAGAATGGAAGAGCCCGTAACCCATCGCGACTATCAGTAAGCAAGTACCACCTGCCATTACCCCAACTCACAAGACTCGGTCTTGAAGTCCACCATTGCACTGCCGCAAAGTAAAAGGAGATCCCCGGCCTCTGTCCGATGAGGAAAAATGCTATGTCCGCAAGATGATGTGGCGCTTCAGATTCCGGTGAAGAAAGGCCCCAAGGCAAGAGAAAGTGGACCTCCAGAAGTGTTCACTCCACTAAAGAGTAAAGAAGAAGCAAACTTATTACCTGAAGAAGAGAAGGTTATGGTGGGAGGACAAGATGGAGACCTCAAGAGTGGAGAAGACACCAGTTCATTCCACAAGGATGAAAGATGCAGACGTCTTCCTGAAATACATGAGTGCTCTATTGGAGGAAAGACATTGAGGACAAATGAAACCCAAACGTCGTGCCAGAAGGCCAAAAATCGTAAGAAAAGAATCTGAGAAGTCAGTGACTCTCTTGAGAAGAAGAAAGCTGATGAAATGAGTCCTAAAAAGAAAAAGAAAAGTGGTCAAAGAAAAAGCACTTTACCAGAGTTAATGGCGTACGCCAGTTGATGTGCAAGCAACACTGCATCATGTCCCACATCAGAGATATTGGTGTAGTTGCACACAATGCACACAAGGCAGTTTACCTATGGACAAGGCAAAAGCACTACTTGAAATGATAAAGTAATTCATGAGTTTTTATTCTAAAATAATTAAATAAGAATTTAATATAAAATAATTCAATTAGAGGTTACGTTTTTAAAGAGTGGAATGACTGACTGTGAGTGTATTGAGTCTGAATGAATGAAATGTCTGTCTAATCACCAAACATAGTGTGATGTGGGAGTGTGTCTGTGTTTCACAAAAGTCAAAATAAGGAAATACAAGAAAATATTTATTTTTTGTACTTTTCATAATATTTAACATTTCTAAGTCCATAATGTATTTCTATTTTTGTATTCATCCTCCAGACGCACTTTATTTGCTGTTATTTTGAGTTTCGTTGTTGTACCTTTATTTTGACGTTGTCTGTCTTACATGTTGCTATATGTCAACTTCCCGTTTGGAGTACAAAGAAATTCATGAATGAAGCGTAGCAGTGAGTGAAGTTGCTCCACGCAAGTTCAAGTTCAAGGGCGCTTTTCAAGTCAAAGGAAGCTTTAAATTGTAAGCTTTTTAAGAAGAGTTTCCTGAAGTCTCCAAGTCCATTCTTAGTCAACAAGCGGGAAAAGTGGTATGTGTAACTTGTCCTTTGTCATTTTCATTTTGTTTATGTCTTATTATTTTGGTGTTTGAGAACATATGATTTAGTCCTGTGTTTTTGTTTGTCTTTTTAGTTCTACGGTGTTTTCACTGTTTCAACGTCGTATGAATGAGTTGGTGCAAAATAAACATCAGTAAACCTGGACCTCGACTTTGCCTGTTGACTGGGAAAGGCATACACACCGTTCAAACACTAAAACGACTGGCTCGGCTTGGAGATTTCAAAAAATGCTTCGTGTGTCTATACCCCTTGTCGTTTTTGTCGATTTTGTGCAAGTTTGGGTCCCCATTGAAAACAATGGTAGAATGCTCATGAACCAAGGTTCCGCCACTCTACAGATCAGAGTGTAGGAGGCTTTTTTGTTCATAAAACATCAACACTTTCACCTAGAAGTTTAGTTGACACTTTGTTAGCGAGCTCTAGAAGATGACTCCACTTGGTGAAAATATCATCTCCCAACTCCCACTACTTTTTAAATGACAGGTGTGTAAAAACCCCCAATGGCTGGGTCCTATTGATTCTTGAAGTGCCTTTCTGAAGAGGTCCACACATCTTCCACAAGAGGTCCATTTGTGACTGAACCGTTTAACCTATAAACTTCATTCAAAGACTGTTAGTAACATCACATGTATGACTTCAATCTGTGACCAGGACATGTGCCAATTCTTTTTAGTTTTCTAGCAACAGCAAGCTAAAGACCTAGAAACTGTTGATTCTGCCCTCTGCCTTAGAGCACCATACTAACTGCCATACAGTCAATCAGAACAGGTGCTGCCAATAAAAGGTTCCATCTCAACTGTCACTTTCTCTCAACATTCTAAGCTTAACGAGCAGCTGCACTACAGTTCTAGAAGTCTATTGTTCAGCTCTTCAATGCAATCTGATATTGTCTTGCTGGAATGTTTATGACAACCAGCTGCTTGGCTCAATGGTAAAGGTGCTGGATTAGAGATATGGATGGAGGTTGTATTTGTATTTGTATTGTATTTAGTATAAAATGCAGAGCTACAACACTTTCAAGATGGCTGAATCCAAGATGGCTGAATTGTTTGGCCCATAACTTCTGACTGGATGGATGGATTTTTTCCAACATTTCTTTAAGCTTTGTTTTCTCAATAGTAGTGTGTTTTTAATTTAGGGATAGAGATATCAAAAATAGAATTGCTCATCTCTGCCCCAAAAGGCAAGCCCGCATCCAGCATTTTCTGTGAGAATGCAATCTACCGGTAGTTACATCTGCAAGAGTACTTCTACTTCTACTTCATACAACTCTGACACTGATTAGGAAACAGGCAAAACACCAAATATGATTATGATTTCTATCCAAACAGGTTGTTGAGTCTTCCAAGCGCTGGTGGAAATGTAAGAACAGCTATGAACAGATTGGCTTTGTGCCCTATAATATCCTGGAGCCGTTATCAGCTGTGGAGAATGCAGAGGCGGACCAGAGGAGACAGTCCAAGGTAGGAAATAATACGTCTGGCAATGAATGACCTTCCATTTACAGTAAACAGACATTAGTGCTGAGCTTCCCTTGGATATTTTCAATGCACATGCTGTAATGTTGTGAAGTGCTTAACCAATTAGATAAACACCAGTCGTTTTGGAATGGTGAAAAATGGTTTTGGGAACATCAAGTTAGGTTGTGTGTTTCCCTTTGCTTTAGTGTTGCTTTAAAATGGAATAAGATAAACAGAAAATAAAGAACACAAAAGCAAAACCTGGAGTGACAGTGGAGATAAGAAAATCCAAGTTCAAAGGATTTTTTTTATCTGTAAATATCTTAGACTTGCAAATGAGCTTCACATCAAGAGCTAATTCAGAACTGGTTTTACCACTGATCATATTGTGTACTGTTTACACTGCCAGTGAATCTCACTCTCTGAATTGCCATGTGAGGACACCAGGCTGACAGTAGGTCAGTGCTAACCAGGCCACGCCCTCCTAGTGACACAACACCTTCGGCGTTGCTACAAGTCAGGCCAGGAGCAATACAAATATCGTTTCTGAGCTCCAGAAAAATTGGCAACTCCATCCACTATGTCAGGAATCAACCAACTTTGAGTAGCTCCAACGTCCCTGGCTAGAGACACGTTCAAGGCAGTGATGTGGTTTATGCAGAGAGGTTCTATTGGGACTAAGAAAAGTTTTGGTTTAAGCTTCAGCACAGTTTTTTCTGGCCTCGACCAGGGAGGCGGGTCAACCATCCTGCTCGGGAAACGTTAATCGTTATGGTCTTAGTCAGACCAAGTCTCGAAAAAAGAGATTTGAAAGTCAATGATAATCAGGCAAGGTCAATGCTATCTTCGGAAAGCAAAAACCTATTATGACATTTTTCTTATAACTCTGGTGACTTCTCTGAAGTAGCTGATCTGCTCATTATGCCCCTTCCTACTGAAGATGCTGTAGCCAAGCTGTTGTCTACAATGATGGGCAAGCTGAATTCAGAAGCCACCAGTGCCACATTACCTACTGTATTCCTAAACACCTGGCTTTACTTGTCCAATTTGGACAGCTAAATCAGCTCATATATTACACTGGACTATGCTTTTGAATCCAGGTTTCACATCACTGGTTCTCTGGTCAACATGTGTAAGAGATGCCAACTAGCAGAGTTCGGAGTAGAACGTTAGTAAACTTCTCTCCCGAAGTCCCGAATACAGTCTCGCTAGCGCTGGGCTATCGTTCAGCACCTTTAGCTTAGCAGTATCGTGCTGTGCCTCCCATGCCCAAATTGGAGTGTTGATTGGTAGGTGGCGGGTTCGAGCCCCGAGTAGCACACTAGCACAGGGTCACCCCAGTTAAACATGTGTCTATCACAGATTTTTATTGTGCTGATAACTTTTGAAAGTGTGGAAGACGTTTGACCAAATGCCATGCTCAAGATGCAAGAGCTGATAAGCTTTTGTCGTAATGCTTAATGCTTTTATGCTTAATGCTCTTAAAGCCTAATGATTTTAAGATGACCTCAGTGGCATCAGAATCAAAGTTTTGTCGTCGACTCCCACCAGCCTCGCCTCGGAAATCCCATGCCGCCTTCCAGATCTGAAAGACGGCATGAATGCTGATCCCAAAGCACTAGCCTGAGGTAGGGGGCCAATCCGAGAGCAAGGAGGGGCAGAAAGATGATGACGCGTATTACCTGAAAATAGAAACTTGTAGTTTGTTTGAGTACAACTGACACGATTGGCTATAGGCTACGTATATACTGTACCAAGTGATACATTCATGACTGCTGTAATTGTTTTGCTTTATGAATACAGGAGTAACTCCTCTGCACACTTCTGTTAAACATTTTCCAATATGTTATTACATTGAACAGAAAGAGAATGGCATCTAGTTGAATATTTATACTAAAATAAATTGAATCGAAGTTTTAATACCTGTGCAAGGTGTGATGAAGCAGCCTTTAGAACGGCTACACTGCTGAGCTATTGGAACCAACGTCCAGATATGTTTTTTCATCTGCTATTTTTTCCCTTCATGTTAAGCAGATATATATTGTAATACACAATTCATTATTTGCACTGCTGCATACCGCACCACCACTTGGCACTGTGCCATGTATTTACTATGTCAATCATGTGTCAGTGTTTGTGTAAGTTCACTTATCAGTGGAACAAAGTCTGTATTGTGGTGAAGTCGTGCACATGCCTGTTCCTATAATATGGCCAAATCATCACATGCATTGAACTGCCTCTGTGTTTAAAATCTGCTTTGGATATAAGAACTTGCCTTGCCTTGCATATGTAACAGTGTCCATGTCTGTTGCTAACCTAGTTGCACCTGAAGTTACCAGCCTGCCTGTGGTTTTCTTAGATATATTTTGTGGGGCTTTTTTATTTTTCATACAGGACAGTGGGAGAGAGAAGGAAAGAAAGGGGGGGGGGGGTTGAACCCAGGTCGTCGGCCAGCGGTTTGAGCCAGGCCTGCTGGGCCAAACTGCCTGTGTTTTAGACACACTATACAAATAAACTTTGCCTTACTTTGCCTTGCCTTTGGAACAGAAAGTGCCCATAGTTCCCCCAAGCCAGAGGTTCTCCTACTCGGCCCCCAGCCCCACTGAGGCCAGCCCTCCAGGCTCTGACGGCCAGAGTGTGCTGCCAGCCGGGGAGGACATGGGTGAGATCCTGCACAGACACACACATGCACACACACCAGGGGTGGAACTTCAGTTTTTTCCCCACCAGTCACGGTGGCAGGTAGATTTAAAATTCTATCAGTCACTCACTGTTTTTACCAGTCAAATTTTACCAGTGAAATTTACCCGTCATTGGCAGGTGGACGGGTGCTTATTTCCATCCCTGACACACACACACAAGCACACACACATGCACACACGCGCGCATGCACGCACACACATGCTCACAAGCATGCACGCACACCAACATACACGCATGCACATATGCATGCACACACACACACATGCACACATGCACACACGCATGCACACACGCATGCACACGTATGCACGCATGCATGCACGCACGCACGCACGCACACAGGCATGCACGTCACGCACACACACATGCATGCATGCATACACACACACAGACACCTTCACGCACACACCTTTAGGAATATATATAATATATATAATCAACAACATCGTGACTGCTGTGCTGCAGGTGTGCTAAATGACGAGCTGGTCCAGAGGCTGGCTAACGGGCGGCCGGCCTCCCTGGTGCGGCCCCTGGTCATCCCCCGGGCAACAGAGACCTCTGTCCCCCTCAACTACACCTCGCCCCCCTCGGAGGTGCAGAGCTGGCTGCAGGGCAAAGGCTTCAGTGAGGAGTGAGTCACACACGCAGTGCACACACACTAGCACACAAAACATGCACATACACAGCACACACCCATACACCCACTTACATCCAGACATGCACATAGGTATACAGTACTGTATTTGCATGCACACACACACACACACACACACACACACACACACACACACACACACACACACACACACACACACACACACACACACACACACACACACACACACACACATACACACACAATAAAGTGGACTTTCACTTCACTCACAGTGTTGCACACAACACATAAAAACACAAAGTATAATTTCATTCTCATGGTACATGGTGCTTAGCCCTCTTGCTATTTCTGCTTTAGTTTATGTTTTCTTCTCTCACTCCTTCTCACCTCTGTCTCTTCCTCTGTCTCCCTCATCCTTCCATCCTCATCCCACCCTCCTGGTCGTCTCACTGTCCGTAGGACGGTGCAGAGTTTAGGGATCCTCACAGGCGCTCAACTTTTCTCCCTGAACAAGGAGGAGCTACGCACCGTGTCGCCAGACGAGGGCGCCAGAGTCTACAGCCAGATCACTGTGCAGAAAGCTCTGCTGGAGGTGAGTGGTACAGGCATTAGAGAGAGAGAGGGAGAGAGAGATAGACAGACACACAGACATACACAGACAGACACACAGACAGACAGAAAAGAAAAAAAAACACAAACTAGAAAACCATCATCATCATCAGCATGCATTTTCCAAATTCCAGGTACAAATTGCACACACCTGAGTAGCTGTTAAATGTGTGTGTTTGTGTGTGTGTGTGTGTGTGTGTGTGTGTGTGTGTGTGTGTGTGTGTGTGTGTGTGTGTGTGTGTGTGTGTGTGTGTGTGTGTGTGTGTGTGTGTGTGTGTGTGTGTGTGTGCGTGCGTGTGTGTGCGTGTGTGCGTACATGTGTGTGATTGTGTGTGTGTCAGAACAACAGGATAACAGTAGCATATCTGAGCACCTCTGTGTTTGTGTCAGTCTCGATGCATCAGGATGTGTTTCTATAGCACCTCTGTGTGTGTGTGTGTGTGTGTGTGTGTGTGTGTGTGTGTGTGTGTGTGTGTGTGTGTGTGTGTGTGTGTGTGTGTGTGTGTGTGTGTGTGTGTCCGTGTGTCTAGGATGTGCGGCGGGCCACAGAGCTGGAGGCCGTGATGGAGAAGCAGAAGATGAAGGTGGAGGCCGGAGGAGACGCAGAGATGGAGGCCTGATGGAGGCCTGACAGAAGACACACACAGCACAGAAGGCACCTGAGACACACACACACATACATAATTGCATACACACACACACACACACACACACACACACACACACACACACACACACACACACACACACACACACACACACACACACACACACACACACACACACACACACACACACACACACACACGCACGCATGCATGCATGCGCTCACACACACACACACACACACACACACACACACACACACACACACACACACACACACACACACACACACACAAATGTATGTATAAATGTACGTACGCAGCATGCACAAACACACATACCGGTACACGCATACAGTACACAGACACATGCACATACACACATGCACGATGCACAGTAAAGCAGAAGGCATATATGACGCACATGCACACATACCTACGTACACAATTGCTCATGCTCTTGCATTAATCAGTCCACACACACACATCTGCACTTGCATGCATATACACACATACAGAAAAGCACATAATATGTATGCATCCACACACCGACACACAAGCATAGGATATGCATTCACCCCTCTAACATACTGTATACCCATATGTCCATGCAACAACCGCCCACAAGACGTACACACACAGTCACTCACCCCTCACCCCACTCATTTTTTAGTGTAGTCTTTCGCCTTCATTCTCTCTCTTTTTTTCACACTCTTATTCTCTCTCTCTCTCTCTCTCTCTCTCTCTCTCTCTCTCTCTCTCTCTCTCTCTCTCTCTCTCTCTCTCTCTCTCTCTCTCTACACACACACACACACATGTGCACACATTCACGCACACAGACACGTACACAGACACGCACACATGCACACACATCTCCCCAACGCAAAAAAAAGCAATCAAATTCACTTTCATCGAAAAATCCTACTTAGCCACTTGTGATGATGATGAAGATGATGATACTGCGACGGAGCTGAGTACCTGACCTAGAAATCACCCCAGACAGGCGTGTACATCTTTTGCAGCAGCTCTTTGTCACCACAGTACATGTTGCACTGTCATGGGTGAGCGGTTAGGGCGTCAGACTTGCATCCCAGAGGTTGCCGGTTCGACTCCCGACCCGCCAGGTTGGTGGGGGGAGTAATCAACCAGTGCTGTCCCCCATCCTCCTCCATGGCTGAGGTACCCTGAGCATGGTACCGTCCCACCGCACTGCTCCCCATGGGGCGCCACTGAGGGCTGCCCCCTTGCACGGGTGAGGCATAAATGCACTTTCGTTGTGTGCAGTGTGCAGTGTTCACTTGTGTGCTGTGGAGTGCTGTGTCACAATGACAATGGGAGTTGGAGTTTCCCAATGGGCTTTCGCTTTTCGCTTGTGGTGTTAGTTCACTTACAGAGCAGTACCAACACTATGCGAGTTAGGTTTCCCAGTAACACTTTACTTGACGCCAGTGTCATACGTATGACATAGCAGTGTCATAAGAGTGTCGTAACTCAGTCATGCACGTGTCATAAACATTATGTCAATGTCACAAACATTTTATGACTGTTGCCATTAAGTGACATTTGTTTTATGGTAAAGACAATGAAAACAATGCCACATTTACATGACCATAAAATGTTAAAGGGAAACTGTGTGAGATTTTTAGTTATTTATTTCCAGAACTCATGCTGCCCATTCACTAATGTTACCTTTTTCATGAATACTGACCACCACCATCAAATTCTAAGTATTCATTATGACTGGAAAAATTGCACTTTTCATACATGAAAAGGGGGATCTTCTCCATGGTACGCCATTTTGAATTTCCAAAAATAGCAATTTTTAGCTGCAAAAATGACTGTACTTGGATCTTACCAGAAAATATTTGTCTATTACTTAGTAAACTTTCATGTAAAGATCAAATTTGGCAATAGGGAGCCTAGTTTCAATGAGCAGCATAGTTGCAGTACCTTTTTTGACCATTTCCTACACAGTGTCCCTTTAATGACATTGACATCATGTTTATGACTCATGAGTGTGTGATGATTTGACACTATTATGACACTGTTATGCCATACATATGACACTGTCGTAACCGATTTCCCTCTCCAAGTTATAGAGCGGCTACAAGGCCAATTTGCCAATAATTGTGCAAATTAAGATACAAGCATGAAACTTGGCATGTATGTGCTTAAGACCAATACAATCAAATCTACCTGATTGCTCACTTGAAATGTGGGCCAGTTTCCAAGATGGCTGCCGAAATAGACTTCAGAAATTTAGTTATTGCATAGAATTGAACTTGCAAATTATGATCCAAGCATGGATTTTAACATGTACTGTATGTGCTTAAGACCAATAGAAACAAATCTACCTGATTGGCCACTTTAACACAACAATATTGACTGTGTGTGCATCGGCTCTTTGTCAGGAGCTGCACATACATGCATACTCACTCACCTCTCGCCCCAGCACAAGCGGATGGATTAATTAGCGTTGCTACTATACCGAGCCCCAAGCCAGGGAGGAAGGCCTATTTTACCAGGCCCCGACCCAGGGAGGGAGACCTCAGGTGAGGTCCCCAAGGGGCCCAGCCACGCTGCCCCCACTGCCCCCGCCGCCCCCACCTGGCATCTTAATCCCCTTCCCTAATGGTAACACTTTGTACATGTTAGTAGAACGTTCCCACACAGTTACACACACACACGCACACCCCATCATCCCTGACCCTTTTTTATATTCCTGGAATCCGTCCCCACAGTGCCTCTGATAACAGCCAATGTCTTAATGTGTTCATGTGTTTCATGGAAAATCGGACTCCCCCTGCCCCCCCCCATAGCGTCCTGGTGACTCAGTCCCAT
>NC_085858.1:23950722-23958222 GCF_034702125.1 Engraulis encrasicolus
TCCCTGTCTACTTCCCCCTCCACAGACGCACTGCCTCAGCAGGACAGCATCAGTCTGGGTAAGACTATGGATTGGATCAGTCAGTTTCCTTTGGTTCTGAAGTCCTACTTCATTCATGGAGTACTACTTCATTCACTACTTGTTTGGATGTTTTTGTTTTTGTCCAGCTAAGTTCTTATTCTTATTCCACAACTTGTGACTTGTGTCGGAAAAAAAACCCTGTGAAAAATATCTTTTCTTTGTTTTGCTGTCAGTATCCGTGTGTGACGTGGAGAGCGGCTACTCGTCCTTGGAGAAGCCTGGACGTCTGGATTCCTCTGCCCCGCTGCAGCAGTACTTCTCCCTCTCCGATGGCTGCGGCTCCTCCCAAGAGTAAGACCCCTCCCAGTCCAAACTCTACTCCGCCCCCTTCCCGCTTGCCCCTCCCCTGCTCCCCTGCCTCCCCTGTGTCTTCCTCTCCCTCTTTCACCGCCAGGCTGTCCAATCACAGCTCTTGCGAGCCCAGTGGAGGGCTGAGGGGCGGAGCCAGTGTCCAGTGGGCGGAGTATGGAGGGATGCCTGCAGCCAAGGCCGGCCAACATAAAACAAACGGACAACAGCTACCTTATTCCTCGACACCCATGCCCACACACATCTCCCCACCACACACACATGGACACACTCACCAAACACACTCACTCAGCCCTGGTGGGGCGGACTCGAGTCGAACGCGCAGCCCCGGAAGAGAGGAGGTGAACCGGCTCTTTGGGAGGGAGCGCAGGTATGGCCACCATTACAGGTACTGTACCTCCCACAGGCACACACCTGGAGTTAAAAGTCCACAAGTAACGAGGGTTCTAAATAGCAGTCTTTCTGGTGATTCAATTTAACATTGACGTCTTAGTCCAACTATTCAATTATTTTCAATGCTCCATGCTTCAATTAAATTCGACTCAAATCAACGGTTGTTTTAACCTTACTAGCTAGACTTATGTGTGACGTTAAATAAATCAACAAAAGCTGAAATATCTGAATGTATTTCATTTGAGGGACATCATTATTACAGTCAGTGTTATCACTGCATGAGTGAAATAAAATGCCTCACAAAATGAATGCAATAATGACAAAAATCGATTAACCGGTTAGGCCACACCAATTTAATTTGTTGGTTCTCGGATTCGCCGCTTGTATTTTGTATCAAAATGAAAAAAAAAAAAAAAAACAGTTTCAATACCCCAAAAAATGAAATCGCTTAAAAAAACCCGAAGACTGCATGTTTTCATGAAAGGAGAGGTGTCTCTTTAGTAGTTGGAGGTCATGTGACGTAGAGAACCAATAAAATCACTCCTTTCAACATGCCGATTACGACTAGCGAATCAGGAAACGCGTTACATTCAAATGGTTTTACAGACAAATATGCAATGGCAAGTTGAAGCCCCTGTGGGTTAGCAGTAGCAGCGGTGAAACACAGTATGGCTCTTAGTGGAATTAGTGGAGTGGGATAGCAGTTTTAAAAAAGTAATACAACAACTATGGTCCCGCTTGGAGGAAGCAACCCCCCGGGTTACCGGTAGCTTAATTTCTCCCCCTTCCTCGTTCACAGGCAGCCCGACGTTTCAGAATAGAATGTTCGACTTCGCTCAACTATCCGAGTTCACATGTGCCAGCGAGTTTTGTGTTCTCAACCAGGCGAGGCAACGGACGAGAGAGTTACTATCACGGTAAAAACAGCAAAATGACTTGAGGATATTTTAAACACGAGAGAGTCACAATCACGGGGGAAAACTAAATGGCCACACAAAAACGCATTGCCACACAAAAACGCAGACGCAGCGCACTAGTGCTGTCGTGTCTGTTCGTAGCGCTTGCTAAGATACCACACTCATTATGCAGAGGGAGAGCGCTCAAAAACGGGGAAATAGACAAAACCCAATTCACCTCAGATTCCACTGTAAACATAGGCTAGGCTATTTGTGCCTAATGATTTAAAAAATTATGACATTTTTAGCAGGGTTTGTTAAAAAAAAATCCATCCATCCATCCATCTATCTTCATATTGTAACTCTGTACTTATGCCGTGTGCGTAGCCTTATTGCAGAAAAGGCTGGTATGTTGATCTTACTAGTCAAACACATACTGCCTAAAAGGCTACTAATTTGGTCTTTTCTACCAGCCAAACTGCTTGTAGTCAAGATGTGTTAGTTAGGTAGCCTACTGTCATGTCTTTTATAAAGAGCACATTTGGAAGACTAGTCTATAGCACATGAAATGCTCCAGGTCTTTTAAAATATAGCAACAATAATATAATAATAATAATAATAATAATAATAATTATTATTATTATTATTATTATTAATATTTTTTTATTATTGTTGTTGTTGCTATTATTATTGCTGTTATTATTTTAATTATTATTTTTTAAAGCTGAGTGCGTGTGTGTATGGGGTGGTGAAAACATTTGGGTGCACATACATTTTGTGCTGGTGCACCTAAAAAAATGTTTAGGCGCACCAGTGCAACCAACGCAAAAGTTAGTCTGGAGCCCTGAAGTGCCAAGAAAAAGTCAAGAATCTGAATCAGATTGGACTGTTTGTTTTGTTAAAATTTAATTACTGTAACTTTTTCTGTTACTAGTAGTATTTTGTGCACATTCTGTACTCAAAGAAGAGTGAGATTACATTATTTTTGGTCTTTTATTTTATTGATTTTGGGACTTGTGCTTGTTGGTCACTGTTGTAAGTGGTCTAACATTCTAAAGTTGTACTTTTATAGCTTGTAATTCCATTGATATGGTCACAATGCTGTATTTGCTGTCTTGTTCAATGAAGACTGCGGTTTCAGACTGTTGAATCATCTCAGTTTATTCAAACCAGATTAATATAATAATTGCCCTATGAGCTAATTTTGTGCCTGGTCTATTTGGCTGCCTTAATTCCCTTCTACACTGTCCTTCTCCATGTCCAGGTGTTTGCCTGTCTTGGACCTTCCTTTGGAGGTCCATGTGAGGCTGATATACAGGTGGTATAACATAACAGTCCCCTTATTACATCCGTGGCATTACCACACGACTAATTTTTTTTTTTTTTTTTTTTTCGCCCTCTCGCTTCAACTTTTTCCTGAAAAAATCCGAGAACCAACAAATTAAATTGGTGTGGCCTTAATAACGATTAATCAATTCTCTTGTGGATGAATTGATGAATTGAATCATGACTTGTAGGATCGTTGCATCGATTCAAATGAATTATTATTTACACCTCTACAAGTAACTAGTATCCACAGATGCTCATGTCCAAATTTGTTGAAACCGTTAACTGCAGTTTAAGTTGAATGTTGCTTTAGTATTATGACTTATAGTTATAATACCACTTGTGACCACAATTCTACACACATTGCATTTAAAAGAGCTGTCTGCACCGTCATTTATGATATACTTTCCTGTTACGCTACTTAACTGGTTTATAGTAAGTGTATTCGGAGCAATGTCTCTAAATTACCTCCATGCCCCAGTGACCACCAGGGGCATCAGCTGACCTAATGCTATACAGGGGCACAGTAGGGCGTGAAGTTATTTATTTTAAAAAGCTTGGAAATTAATTATATGAATGCAAGTAGTGCATGTGTGCTATTTTGTGCGCATTCTGTAGATTACTTCGTATGCTTAACTTGGGATAAATTCCAAAGTAGCAAGGTTTTTTTTGTGAAACTCATACCGGGGCACAACAAATCCATACCCAGGCAAGTGCCCGCCCCTGTAAAAGAGGTCTGGCTACGCATCTGCACTATACCATGGCGTACCATGAAAAAAACTAGGAAGTTCGTAATGTAAGGCCTGCATAATATTTCTAAACAAATCTATTAATAATCGTGCTTTAATGCCTACCCAAAGTTAATTCTACATGTATGTGATTTCTCCTTCACATTTTTTTTTAAAGAGCTGGGTTGTTGTTAAGTGCTGAAATACAGTACCGGCAGTATCTCATGGCCGCCCCATAAAAGCTCACCAACCTTACGACACTCTAACACTGGCCATCGCCTCCTCCTGACTTCTTCCATCACATGAGCATGATTTCCCTCCAATCATTTTATTTCTCATTATTTTTTTCTTCCATTCAGGACTTCATCAAAGCTGTTCGTGCTTCCTGACACCGTTGGTGTGCGTCACCCACCACCACATGTCAGAGATTGAGAGCAAGACAGAGAGCGAGAGAGAAAGAGAGAGTGCGAGAGAGAATCCTCATTTTTCATCACCTCGTATCAGAGAGCAACCTCATTCTTTCACCTCCTCCATCTGTTCTCTCCTCCCTCTGCCCACACTCTCACCTCTCTCCATTTATCCACCTTCCGCATCTCCTCCGTATCGCTCCTTTATCCCTTTCTCAAGCCTGTTCAATTCCTTTCCCTTTCAATGTTTGTTAACCTTTGCTTCTGTTCAGCGGTTCCGGTGCTGTCAGACATTTTGTTCCCCCAACATTTATAGTGTCTCTAAAGGGCCTTCTGTCAATGCTGGGCCTTTGGTACTTTGGTAACATCCCACAAACACACACACACACACACACACACACACACACACACACAGCCATGCACGCATGCACACACACACACACACGCGTCCACACACACACACACAAGTCACACCCCAGCTTATGTTGTTTTCTTTCTGTGTCGTTGTTCAATGACATTGTTGTGTTCTGTTCTATCCGCGACCTTTGTCTTGTGATCTCTTTCTACACTGCACTTTTCCAGTGATAAAGTGGTTGTGGTGTGTGACCTTACTTTTAGAGTCGAGTAGATGTACCCAGGGCTGCTGAAAGCTTCGGCTGGGCCCGGGGCAAATAAATCTGAAAGGACCCCAAACCCAATACATACAATGTAATGTAGATGCAATTCTGGGCCCCTTCTCTCCCTGGGCAAGAGACCCCTTTGTACTCCCTTCTATCGGCTTCCCTGAATGTACCTACAGTATAGCTACTGCTGAATAAGGGAAACATGTTGGCACATAAACTATACTGTAGGTGGAGGAAACATGTTAGCACATGAACTATAGGTGGAAGATGCAGACATCGTTATCAGCTTGTAGACTTCATGGAGTGTTTTTTTCTGTGTGTGTGTGTGTGTGTGTGTGTGTGTGTGTGTGTGTGTGTGTGTGTGTGTGTGTGTGTGTGTGTGTGTGTGTGTGTGTGTGTGTGTGTGTGTGTGTGTGTGTGTGTGTGTGTGTGTTTGTGTGTGTGTGTGTGTGTGTGTGTTTGTGCGTGCGTGCGTGCGTGCGTGCGTGCGTGTTTGTTGTGTGTGCACGGACATGTATTTGTGTCGATGTGTGTTCACATCTTAATGTATTTACGTCTTCATTTATGTTTAACTACAGAAGGTCGCAGGTGATTGGGCAGTTTGAGAGGGACAATACTGCCTCCACCAGCTCCCCTTCGCCATCCTCCAGTTCCTCCATCACATGGTCAGAGGAGAGTGACAGACAACATGTTGGTAGAAAACAGGTTAATCAAACCACACACAGTCATTTTTCTTCACCATTTTTCTTCACCATGAACCAAGCCACAATAGAGATGACATTCATGTTGTGTGTTGCCTCCTTGCCTCAGTACAGACCTGGAAATCTGTTAAAAAAAACAAAAACAAAAAAACTCTGTGACGGTATTACAACTTTACTACAACAGTAAATACTGTTTATTCTCTTCTAACACATTGGCTTGGTCTGACTAGATCATACCATTCGGCCTATATACTAAAATAACGAATGACTTAAAGTTTCGGGGAAAAAAATCTTAAGGTAACACACTTAAGGTAACACACTTCATTCATATTCCATGTAATTACAGTGTGTAGATAGACAAAAATACATGATGTAAGTACAACATTTGTTAAGTTCAGGAGCTTTATTCGTCCCAGTATGGGCAATTGTAGTTAATGGTAATACATGTGATTACACCAGTTATACCACTGTACCTAATGTGGTAAGTAACAGTGTGTGTCTGGGAGTATTACTATACTACTGTGTGTATTACTGTATGTGATTATTTGATTTGACTCACCGATAGATATTTGTGTGTGTCTGGTCTGATGCAGGAACCGGATCGCCTCTGTGCCGGTTCCTCACGGTTCCCTGGCACCAGATCCCGGCGCTCCAAATCCCTGGACCGCAACCATGCAGAGCACCACGGCACCTCCACGGTAGGTGCAGTGCAGTGGCAGCTGGGGCCTAACGGTTAGGGAGTTGGTCCTAACATGGGTCATGCCATTCTTTACATTACCTTACATTACATTACATTTAGCAGATGCCTTTGACCAAAGCGACTTCCAAGGAGAAAATTTAAGCAAGAACAGGGTAAGGCGCAGTGTACAATTGCAACACTGACAACATTGTCCAACACAAAGTAAAGGTGACGTAGCAAAAAAAAAAAAGAGGCATTATAAAAGTGGCAAAAAGTAGGCAAAAACATAAATGTGTAGTGTGCAGTTGCAACACTGACAGCATTGTCCAACACATGGTAAAGGATGTAGCATAAAATAATAAGAAGTGTAACATTCTTTTGATGGTTACATGACGCCCCTGCTGTATGTACACTGTAGGAAGGAATGTTTCAAAAATGAATATCAGGCCCTACCATGGTGCTAATGGTAGGGCATACATCTACTATGCAGCCAACCCGGGTTTGATTCCCAACCTGGGTCCCTTGCTGGCCATTCCCTGTCTCTCTCTCACAACTTACCTCCTGTCTCTCCTCCACTGTCCTGTCTGATATTAAGGCTAGAAAAGCCCCAAAAAGTACTTAAACTAGAATGGGCACTCGGTAGAGCGCAAACCTTCGCCTACGCCACTTTTTTTTCTGGCCATCTTCAGAGTGTGGGGCATAACATTCTCCAGATTTTGGTGTTAGTTTCATGTAAATCGGACCGGAATATCGTAATATTACATTTTTGGCCCAGTCTTGACCTCTTAATCAATTCCGCATGCACACGTTGTTCTGGCATATAGTGCTTGGCAAAGAAAAACGTTTTTGACCTTTTCGTGACCTTGACCTTTGACCCAATCACTCCCAAAAATAATCGATTGTTCCTTGGGTCATGACCAATCATCCCAGTGAATTTCATAAAAATCGCCTGAATTTACGTTTTTGACCTTTTCGTGACCTTGACCTTGACCTTTGACCTTTGACCCAATCACTCCCAAAAAGTAATCGATTGTTCCTTGGGTCATGACCAATCATCCCACTAAATTTCATAAAAATCGGCTCAATTTACGTTTTTGACCTTGACCTTGACCTTGACCTTTGACCTTTGACCCAATCACTCCTAAAAACGAATCGATTGTTCCTTGGGTCATGACCAATCATCCCACTAAATTTCATAAAAATCGGCTCAGTTGTGTCTGAGTTATACGAAGTACAAACAAACATTTTGACCTTGACCTTTGACCTTTGACCCAATCACTCCCAAAAACTAAACGATTGTTCCTTGGGTCATGACCAATCATGCCACTAAATTTCATAAAAATCGGATCAGATCTGT
>NC_085858.1:23963222-23968222 GCF_034702125.1 Engraulis encrasicolus
CCTGTCAGGAAAACCTCTTTTAGCCAAAATGCGTTATCTACTAAAGGAAGCGCATTATGGAACTCTATTCCACTACATATAAGGGAATGTCCCTCTTTAGCCCTTGGAGATTAAAAAGTGGCTTCGAGCCCAACAAACATGTTCACACTGATAGTCTGAACCTCTACACAGCGTGCACACACACACACACACTCACATAATACATAGCCCTATTTTGGGACCTGTTTCTTTTTCTTCTTATTTACATGTATTGTGTTTCATTTATTTTGTTACTAACAGTCTGTTTTGGTTTTAGATGTATGTTTAGGATTTTAAATTATATTGCTTGTTGTAAACATCTAGCCTGCCTGCCTATTTGGGACATCAGATGGAAATTAGCATTTGGGCTACAATCTGGCACATTTACATATATGTACATGTATGTATATGTTCATTAATGTGCAATGTCCTGAAGAAATAAATAAATAAATAAAATATAAAATAACAACAAAGCGTAAAAAATAAATATTGGTAAATTAAAATTAGTATTCTCATCAGGAGATGTTTACAAGAAAAGGATAACACACTTAAGACTCTCTTGTTGGTGTCTTTTACTGATCAGTCAACCCTGTTTGTCTCCCATCCAGTCTTCCTCCTCTTCATCCTCCTCCTCCTCCTCTTCCTTATCCTCAACAACGACTGTCCGGACGGACCTGCTACAACGCAAGGATGAGATCAAGGCCCTTCACAACAAGCTAGAGGCCACCTACGGCAGCGGCCTGCTGCCACCGAGAGAAGACTCCACCAAGAAGGAAGACCGCCTCCTTGTCGAGCTGGCCGACAGAACCCTGCAGCATCAAGAGGCGGAGTCTAAGCGGAAGGAGGCGGAGTCCCGTCTCCAGGACCTGCAGACCTGCCTGGAGAGGGCGGAGTCGGCCCTGCAGCAGCGCGAGGAGGCCGTGAGGCAGCTGAGGAGCCGTCTGGAGGCCGCCGTGGGGCGCCTGAAGAGCATCGAGCAGGCCGAGGAGCAGAAGGAGCAGCGGCTGAAGAAGCACCTGCTGCTCCTGCAGGAGAGCCAGGAGAGGGAGCGGCGCAGCCTGGGCGCCAGCCTGGAGCTGGCCGAGCAGCGGGGAGAGGAGCTGGAGGAGCGCCTGAAGCAGAGGGAGGCGCACTGGGCCGCGGAGACCCAGAGGAGGGCCGGCGAGGTGGAGGCCAAGCGTGCCGAGCTGCACACCAGGTGAATGAATCAATCAATCATTTTATTTCCAAGTGAAAAATAAGTCCGCGACACTGCTTGTCTTACTGTGTATTTAATAGAGCAACGTTTCGACCTTCAGGTCTTCATCAGCCACTTTGCCTGATGAAGACCTGAAGGTTGAAACGTTGCTCTATTAAATACACAGTAAGACAAGCAGTGTCGCAGACTTATTTTTCACTTGGATTTACTCTCATTGTCCTGCACCTGGCCCATCGGGTGGGATGTGCACATATCTACTCCTCTGAACTCAATCATTTTATTTGACATCCCCACTCCCCATCCTCCTCCATGACTAAGGCACCCTGAACATTGTAACTTCCCGCCGGCCGCACTGCTCCCTTTCGGGCGCCATTGGGGCCTGCCCCTTTGCAAGGGTGGACCACAAATGCAATTTTCGTTGTGTGCTGTGGAGTGCTGGGGGGTCAAAGACGTCCAAAAAGGAACTGTTATTCAGTGTAACGGATACCTTCTGCTGACTGTAACTGTAAAAAAAACGTTTTTAACATTTTTAAATTGTTTCAAGTGAATGGATGACAGCCGAGGCTGAGGGGGGTGGTATGACCCATGGCCTATCTGCTTATTTGTTTATTTATTTATGTACTGTACTTTAATATTTGTTTACCTGTCCAGGGACTGCAGATGGAAGTTAGCTATATAGCTATAATCTGGCACAAGCCATCTTTTTACTTCTGTAAACAATGTGTATTGTGCATGGTCCCTGCTGAACTAAACTAAATAAACTAAACTAAACTAAACTAAACCACACCACATTCTTAAACTAAACAAACTGAGAGTCAGGTTAACACAATTAAGCTTGGAAGCTTATTTTCATTGTGGTCCTTTGATGTTGAATGTCAGCAGATGTTAAAATAACAAGAATGGCACTGACTTCAACAACATCACAAAGAAGGCATATTTCACATTGTATGCTATAAAAGGGCATATCGTCGCTGTCAGGCCTTGGTTATTAAATAATTTATCATTAACATTGATCATGGAAACTGACCAGTAGTATTGATTTATATTTGATTTCGAATATAGAGCGAATATGCAATAATATAGAAAATAGTTAGCCTCGCGAGCCATCCTACGTACTTCCGCCAAAGGATTGGCTCCACTACTGTAGTCTGGCCGTGCTTCTCTGTGGAGTGCCTGGAGCAGTAGAATTTTAATCGCAACGCCCCCCCCAGAAAACAGCCAATAATCGAATACGCCCCCCACGTGGGAACGAAAGGGGGAGGACGCTCGTGACAATGACGTACACATCTGCGCCAGAGCCATTGGTCTGTGCTATGTTGTTGTTGAGTAACTGCCAGCAATTGGGTGAGAGGTGTCCAATAATTTCAAACCATAACTGAGTGCAAACTTCCTGCTTCCTACAATCGCTTCAGAGCAAACAAATGCCAGACCATGAATACGAAATGAAATGGTAGTATTATGGGATGGTCAGGACCAGGCTAGAAAATAGTGGAGATATTTGGACGATATCCTACACTGACTGATCTCTAAGCCATGTTCTCAAAGTACGTGTAAAACCAACATATGCTCATCCCAACTCGTCAATTTTGGACTGACATTGCCCAGACTGCGATTTTGCATAACTTAGGCATCAAATATTGCAGTCTGTTCAAATGTAGTCATAAATTGACGAGTTGGGATGATACACTGTAGTTAAAACCAAGGAGAGATAGATATATAGGAGGGTTTACTTACGTCATAACAGCGTAGTACGAAATGATGGCGAGGGGAGTACGGAAATGTTATTCTTCTTCTACGGTTAGTATTGGAAGCATCAGGGAAGCATGCAATGCCACTTCCGCGAGGGTCGGAGTGTGGAACAGGTCATAGGACAGCGTGAATGTTTGTCAGCTGTCCTTAATTACCCCCAGCAATTACTGCTGACCAACAGCTGCAGTTAATTTGGCCACAAATTATCCGTCATGGTGTCGCCACCATTGACCATGCGCAAGAGAGTACGGAAATTGTATCCATCGCACCCACTGACCAATGACCATTTTCCATCCACTCATGTCCTCAGTCAACGCCCCCGTACTACATCGTGGCCAATGCATTTCCCCCCGAGAGATTGTTCTCCTGTTGAATTTCTTTGGTTAAAACCATCCACGCTAATGATTATCTTAAAGGTGCACTGTGCAGGAAATGGTCAAAAAGGGTACTGCAACTATGCTGCGAATTGAAACTGGGCTGCTTATTGCCAAATTTGATCTTTTCATGAAAGTTTACGAAGTAATAAACTAATTTTTTCTAGTATGGCCCAAGTACAGTCATTTTTGCAGCTAAATGGCGGACCATAGAGAAGATCCCCCTTTTCATGTAAGAAAAGTGCATTTTTTTCAGTCATAATGAAAACCCAGAATTTTATGGTGGTGGTAAGTATTCACGAAAAAGGTAACACTACTGAAAGGGAAGCATGAATTCTGGAAATAAACCACTAAAAATCTCACACAGTGTGCCTTTAATACTGTATGACCAGGTGCGCGGCTCTGGCGGCGCAGCTGGAGGAGTCGGACGGAGAGGTGGCACGTCTCAGGGAGCGGCTGCGGGGTGAGGAGACGCTCTACTATGACCTGGAGCACAACTACGAGCGTGTGTGCGAGGAGCTGGAGTGCGCCAAGGGGAGGGAGCAGAGCTGCACCGACCGCTGCAACCACCTGCTGGAGAGGAAGGTATGGATCTCCATATTCTTCTTATGATGTTTGTAGCCTCCTTCCTATGTGCATTCCTACAGCAAATCCTTACTTACTTACTTACTGCCCATTTTGCCTCCTGGCAAGTAGGGCAGCAACAAAGGTTCTCCACTCTGGTCTGTTCTGTGATTTTTTTTCTGGATACTATCCCATGTGAGGCTCATAGATTTCATTTCTTCCTCAACTGTGCGCCTCCAGGTGTTCTTAGGTCGTCCTCTCCTTCTTCCTTCAGGTGTCCATCGTAGGGCTACTCTTGGGATGCTGTCTTGCTCCCTCCTCAAAACATGTGCAATCCAGTTCCAGCGTCGCTTTACTATTATAGTCTCCAAGCTGCAGCAAATCCATTTTAATGTTCGTAGCCTCATAACTGTGCACTGTTCTGCCAGGGGGATGCTCTAGTAGTACTCCACTTCTACAACATTACATGGAGTCTTATTAGGACTTGGTCAATACCATTCTGGTAAAAGCACATTTACATTAACAGGGACCATTTTTGAGGGATTAATGCATGTTATTATTATTTGTAAGATTTTGGAACGCTAATACACAACAAGGATGCCAATCAAATAAAATGTAAACAATGTATTTGAATTTGTATTTGAATTTGGCAGGAGCGCGAGCTACAGGAGATGCTGGTGAAGATGTCGGCGTTGGGCACCAGCCTGGAGGAGACGGAGCAGCGTCTGAGGGAGGCACGCGAGGAGAGGAACAAGCCCTGCCCATCCTGCCTCAGGAGGGCTGCACAACAACAGCAGCAGCAGAAGCAGGAGCCCCAAGCCTCCAAGCCCAACACCCCAACATCTAGCCACACAGAGCCAACAACAAGTTTCTTCCTCACTGAGGATGTTGGGCTGACGTGTGAGAGAGGAGAGGAGCCGGATAAAGTGATCTCGGTGATCCAGGCGCTGGAAAGCAAGCTGAGCGATACTGAGGAAAGGCTTCGAGAGATCACTCTGCATCTACAGCAGCAGCAACAGCAGCACAACAGCACACAGGAACAACAGCAGCATCATGTATCTGGTGATAGGAGTGCCCCAGGGCCTAGTACTTGGACC
>NC_085858.1:23988222-24000722 GCF_034702125.1 Engraulis encrasicolus
ACTAACAGCCTACAGTCATTATAATAACGTGTGCTAAAATCTATTTACATTTGCTTAAATATGAAAGAATATTACACCAAGGTGTACCATTTAAGATACGTCATGTTCCTCAGCATGTTCCTTAATGCTCTAATTGAAGATTATAAATACCTTCTCCACTCTTTCGCTGACACAGAAACAAACAGTCTAGACAGACTCCCTCTGGACAAAAAAATACCTTCTAACTTTTTTCAAGACAAACTTATTTCTCAAAGAGAAATTCCGGCCAATTTCAACATGGTGTTGTATTGCTCACACTATCATTGACTTGGTGGTTCCCAAAGATAAACCATTTTTGTTTTTGTTTAGCCATTTCTGAGATTCTGGCCAGTTAAAGGGCACTTGAGTTTGTTTACATGTTGTCCGAAACATCAAACCCTGCTCCAAATATCAACCCAAAAGTTGTAAGGGGTCTGCAGATGTTGCACAACTTTTGGAATGATATTTGGGATATGTTAAGACATTTCAAGCATTCTGTAAACAAAGCCTTGTCCCCATTAGCTGACCAGAGTCTCGGAAAAGTGCTGAACAAAAATGGTGCCTCTGTTCGGTTACTGACAGGTCAAGGGCAGTGTGAGCAATACAACTGCATGTTGAAACTGGCCGGCATTCTTCTTTAAAGTGACCATTGCTTCCCTCTCATTGGCTCCCTCTCAGGAAGTCCATTCCCAATCAGTGCATCATTTTTTACTAACGTATATTTCAATTTCAAATAAAAAGTCTTTGTTCCTGTTTCCCGTGACTATTCCCTGACTAGCAGCATACGACTAGCTAAGTAAGACCCGATGCAGATCGGATCGACAGAAAAGGTGGCCCAACAAGTACAGTAAAAACCAGCGCTGGGAAAGGGCCACAGAGAGACCACTTGTGAGCGTAATGTTTCCGGACACTAAGTGGTTCCCATAGCCTCGGGGGAAAGCCACGTCTCGCTGAAAAATTGGCCCGGCTGGGGCGCTGGCCGTCCCCCAGAAACGCAGGAGAGAGGATAGAATGGGAAACCTGCCGAATCAGGGAACTCTTTAAAAAGCATTCCACCAGCAGGCTCCAAACTCCGACGGACTCCATTGACGAGAGACACACATTGCTTTGCGTTGCCCTACTGTGGCTTATTGAATTGTGTGAGTGTGAGTTTTGAGTGTGTATGTGAATGCAATCAAAGTTATTTTGGCCACGAAAAATTAGATCAGAACACGAGGCCTCGGACTTCGTCATCATCAATCATAGATTCTTTGCTTATTTTGGTATCGCCAGACGTTCTCTTGGCATAGGGGAGGGAGGAGCTAAATAGCATTCTGTGAAAACTAACTAGGAGACAGGTGATCGCCTACAAAATGGCTTCTGCCGCCATTATAAGGGCAAGCCTAGACTGGATAAGTAAACACTTATGGATCAAGGACATCTACAGTACTCCATTTCATATGTGCATGGCATCAAGCTCTTGGGAAAAGTACAGATATTATTGACACAAAATGGCGTCTTTGTCTCTTATTGCATTATTTAAAGCTCTGAGCTCGCACACTACAGCAACAAACCTAACAGGGAGGGGGGAAAAATTCAAGTTTTCTTCACGGGTGGCGAGGACGAAACAGTCCAGTCCTAGTTCCATTTCAGCTCAGTCCAGTCAGCTGTTCAACCTACTTTCTTGTTTTGTGTTGTTTTTTGTCCTACACAGGTCCACATGGGACTAATAAAGTAGATTTGCAGTGGGTGTATTTTTATACAGTAGTTATATTGGCTTATGGCTCTCGCCTTGTTCTCCATAACACTCTTGAAGAACCAAAACTGTAACACCAACACTCTTTTGCATACACGAGACCGTCTGACATCAGCAAGTTCAGCCGGTGAACCATACCAGACCAGACCAGAGAGAAAGAAGAAACAGAGAGGAAAATAACTTGTTCAGATCTCAGACTCCCTGTGGAAGGAGTGGTCCAGATTCAAGTTGGCCGATAGCGTCTCCAGCTCGGCTCCCTGCTCCGCCCTGGCACGCTCGTCCTCCTCCTCCTCCTCGTCGCGGCTCAGGAAGGCCAGCTCGTTCTCGTAACAGAACGAGTTGGCGCTGCCGGACGCCATCTTGTTCTCCTCGATGTCCTTGGCGCTGCAGCGCGGCGTGCTGGGCACCTCGTAGGTCTTGTGGAAGTGCGTGTAGTCCACCTTGTAGGCGCTCTTCTCCTCGAACACCACGGGCTCGAAGCGGTGGCCCCACAGGATCTCGCTGGCCAGGTAGGAGCTGCGGGCCTGCGCCGTCATGGATGTGGCCTCCACGATGCCCTCCAGGATCACCACGATCTCGAAGTCGGCCGTGTCCAGGTCCTGCTTGCTGATGCCGAAGAGCGGGCTCTCCTCGTTGATCTCGTGCAGGATGGTGACGGGCGTGACCAGGAAGATGCGGTCCCAGCCGGTGTCGTAGCCCACGTTGATGTCGATCTGCTCCAGGGGGATGTACTCGCCTTCCTCGGTGAAGCGCGGCTTGACCATCTGGGCGCGCACGTGCGCCTCCACGATGTGGCTCTTGCGCAGGTTGCCCACGCGGAACATCAGGCAGAGCTTGCCGTCGCGCATGGCGATGATGGCGTTGTGCGAGAAGAGCAGGGTCTCGGCGCGCTTCTTGGGCCGCGCCATCTTGGCCATGATGGCGCCGATCATGAAGGAGTCGATGATGCAGCCCACGATGCTCTGCAGCACCACCAGGAAGACGGCCAGCGGGCACTCCTCCGTCACGCAGCGGAAGCCGTAACCGATGGTGGTCTGCGTCTCGATGGAGAATAGGAAGGCCGCCACGAAGCTGTTCACCTGCATGACACACGGCGTGAGGCTGGGCACGCTCTCCGCCTCGCTGTTATTGTCGCTGCCGCCATCGCCGCCATCACCGCCATCACCTCCAACTCCTCCTCCTCCTCCGCCACCGCCCGCCGCCAGGACGTCGTCCAGGTCCCCGTGGAGTAGCGCGATGACCCAGAAGGCCAGGCCGAACGCCAGCCAGGACACCACGAAGACCAGCGAGAAGATGAGGAACATCCAGCGCCAGCGCACGTCCACGCAGGTGGTGAAGATGTCTGCCAGGTAGCGCTGCGACTGCTCCTCCACGTGCGAGAAGCGCACGTTGCACTGGCCCGTCTTGTTGACGAAGCGGCTCCGCCGGTTGCGCCGCGTCTGGATCTTGCCGTTGCCGAAGCCGTTGCCGAGGGCGGGCATCTTGACGGCGGAGGATGAGGAGGCGGTCGCCGCGGTGATGGCGGTGGCCGAGGATGCGATGGCCCGATGGTTGTGGTGCTGGTGCTCGCCGTCCGACGACACAATGCTGTAGCGCTGCTGCGGGCGGCTCGCGCTCATGCCTGACGCCGGGCGGCGGGACTCACAGGCGGCCCACAAGCCTCTCAGGCCTGGACCAATGAGAAGGCAGAGTGGAGCGGGGTGGATTGTAGGAGCCAGTCAGAGCCGAGAATACTGGACCTAGGAATGAGAAGACACAAAAAACGTAAATGAACTCACTGATCCATTCATAAAATAGATAAACAGATAAATAATAATAACAGTCAGTTATCCAAAACCACTGAAACAAACTGGACAAACAACACAAACTACAAATATAATCCTCTTGTACCTACAGCACAGTGAGACGAATCAAAGTGTGCAGCTAAGCCCCCTTGAGCCTTTGTGAAAGTGGATATTAAGGTGACAGAAATGAAAGGACGATAAACATTATCGATGTTTGGGGAGTTTGGGACTGTCATGAAGGGCTCCAAAGGGCAGCTGTAATCAGAGATGTTTGTGGGGTTCCTGCCTTGCGTGTGCAGGCCCCCCCATGCCTGACTCCTGTGATCAGGCGTTCTAATTTTAGAGATGTTCCAAGTACACACACCACACGCACACACGCACACACACACACACACACACACACACACACACACACACACACACACACACACACACACACACAGACACACACACACACAAAGACATGTGCGTATGAAGGCGGAAAACATCAGGAGGACAGCATAGGGCTCTGGTGTAACATACTCACACTTACTGACATGCACACACCCACACTAACTCAGCCTCTCTCACACACACACACACTGTAGACACTCACACACACACACACACACAGACACACACAGAAGAAGATATACCCACAGATGTGCAGACACACTGCCGCATCAGGTGTTGCTAAATCTGAAAGTGTGAATAACACGAGAGTCTCACTTGTGATAATGAGTAAAACAGATCACCAGTCTGTAGCTTGTAGTACTCCTCTTTTTTATCTTTCTCTCACTCATTTGACTCCTTCCCACTATCTTTTTTAGTCTTCCTGTTTTTTCCCCTCTCTCTTTCTATTTCTCTCTCTCCCTCTCTCTCTCTCTCACACACACACACACTCAAAGACAGGTCTCTCTATCACGCGCTCACATGCACACACACATGAATGTACACACACAAAGTCACAGTGAATCTTTTCAGAGAGTTCACACGTCTGAGGAATTAAAAAATAATCGGTTGCAGAAGACAGGATGGTGGGCTATAAATGGAGAGCTATAGACGTTCCCATGGAAACCGATCTGGAAGAGGGTTTTGGTAGCATGTGGGTGTGTGCCATTTTTGGGGGGTGGTGGTGGTGGTGTATATTTCGCAACGTCTTTGTGTGAACTGTCTGGGAGCCAGACAGTCACCCACAGGCACTTTGGTCTTCTGCAGTACAAGGTGGAAAGGTGGTTGTATTGTATGAGACAGAGAAGGAGAGGGAGAGAAAATGTGAATAAAACTATGATTATGTCAAGGCAGTGCCATGAATCAGGTAAGAGGAGACAATAGGAGACATAAATGAGGTACAATTGAGTGCCTAAATCATGACAAATATCGAAAAGCAATCAATGGAAGTCAAGGAAGTGACCTTTTTAGACTGCCATTCGTTGGATTTTTTTTCCTCCAATCTTCGGTGCCATGGAGGGAGCAGTGACTCAACAGATATTTGTGGGCATAGAGGCCATCCCAAAATACAGAATGGGGCCATGACCGTAACTACCATTGAGGACACGGAGGTCATGTCCTCTGTATTTTTTTTTAATGTAAAATGTATCTATGGTGAAAATCGATATATGATCAACAATGATAAATTCAGTCTGTATACACCACCCCTATTTATCCTCAATGCAGTGTTCAATGAAAACAAACTTAAAAGTTTGACTAAAGTGTTCGAACGATCTAAATGTACAGTATGCAGTACAGCACGGCGTATTTGACCCCGTTATTTGAAAATGTCTGGTTACAGCCCTGAATAAGAGGCCATCCCAATATACAATATGGGGCCTCCTCCAGTCATATCCTCTGGCCTGGTGCCTTAGTGTCGCCCCTGCTGTCAAGCAGCTGAGATCAGTGACACCCCCCTTACCCCCCACCCCCCTTTCAATATCCTTATTTCAAATGAGAGTAACTTAACACCTGTTCTTTTTTGCATCCGATTTTTTTCCCTATTGAATATAAACGTATGATATTGAGACGTCATCAATGACATCACGCCAGGCCAGAGGAAGCGCTGTAGGACAGATATTGAGATGCACCCAAAGTGTCTGGGCTTTGTGTTGTCCAGCTTCACCTGTTGCCTTGGACCCTACAGTAGCAAGAGCAGTAGCACTAGACTCTGACACGGTTGCCAGATTGGGTGGTTTCCCATCCAATTGGGCTGTTTAGGATGACCATATGCAGATTCAAAAATGGTATGGGGTAGGTTTTACACATTTATGGCCATAGAAATCAATAGATTTTGGTTCAAATTGGGCGGGATTTGGTGCCTTCAGATGTTTTTTGAGTATTTAATGGACCAGAAATAATCAGTCAAATCTGGCAACCCTGGACTCTGGCCTGAGGTGCTGCTGTGAGTGACTGGAGGTGCCTGCCGGAGGTGCCTGCCTGCCTGCCCGCTACCTTGCTGATGCCAAGACAGACAGACAGGGTGCACTGGCACGAGCACTTTGGCTGACCCCACGACCGGGCAGGAAGTATTGGAGGTGTCAGGAAATGCCGTCAGCGAAAAATTAATGTCATTATGCTATTGCGTTATAGAGCCGACCGTCCAAAACCTGACACTGACAGACACACTAGCGTAGACACACACTCCAAACCAACACACACACACACACACACACACACACACTGGCACACACACATGCACACTCCCACGCACACACAAACTCATCAACTGTAATCATATAACTATGATTTCTTCCGCTGTATGCTGCCAGTTGCGATAAACATCAGATTTCAGGTTCCGGGCCAACTTGTATCTGTCTAGGATTGGATAAGGCACATGGTACAAAGGTACAATCAGTGAGCGCAGTGACATGCACAGAGTATTCTGATTTCAAACTGAATATTGTCAGTATTAGCTGTAAAACGAGTCCTAGAATATTTCGTTTACCTGCTTGAAACTGCAACCAGGATATTTCTGGAACATGGCCACATTCAGAATGAATAAGGAGGTCACTGTACATGACTCTTGCGCAAACCGAATACAGACACCATTCCGTTTAAAATCGGAATATTCCTCGCATGTAACTGCACTCTGCATGTCCATTTTTATTTTTGGAGGTGTGTGTGTGCGTGTGCGTGTGTCTGTGTGTGTGTGTGTGTGTGTGTGTGTGTGTGTGTGTGTGTGTGTGTGTGTGTGTGTGTGTGTGTGTGTGTGTGTGTGTGTGTGTGTGTGTGTGTGTGTGTACACATGCTATATCTGCTTTTGTCAGAACCAAATATGATTTCCGAGGACACACTATTATTAGTGTTAAACATAAAAGCGTTTTCTTGTCTTGTCATTTCATTAATAAAACTTTTATTGATAGGTAAGGGCTGATTGTACCCGATGCTGACCTGACAAGCTGACCCAACAACAAACACCATTAGTTTTGAAGTGACGCAAGCATGTACGCTTACAATTGGTTTTGGACAGAAAACAGTGACGTGTATGTACTATGTCTGTGCAGGGCCATTGATTGGCCACAGGCCGGGCCCAGGACAATGCCATCCGAAAGGGCCCCTCCTCTTTATACATACCCAATACTAGGCCCCCTCTCTCCCTAGGCCAGAGACAAGTGACCCCTTTGCCCCCACTGTTGGCTTGCCTGTATATATGCCACCAGATGCAACTTTCACCTGCTTCACATGCATTGAATTTAGTACTCATTCAGTACAGCTTTGGCCAGGGCACGGGACATAATCAACTAAACCCCCGGCCCAATACATATAATGTAATGAAGGCTCAATTCTGGGGCCCCTTTCACCATGGGCCCGGGGCAACTGACCCCTTTGTCCCCCTTGTTGGCTTCCCAAGACCACCAGCAGGCCACCGGTTAGTCAGTGTTGCAGTGTTGGAAGGAGAGTGTGGCCGGATTTTTTTTTCTTTTACATTTACCTCTGAACCAGAGCTCTGCCGCCTCCCTGTCACTCTGCTATCGCCATGACAACAGCGGCGAGTGGCTACACTCACTAGGGCTAGACAGGTCGTGCAAATCCGGAGACAGAAGTGATGATTCACATGACGACATGCTGTTGATAGGACATTTCAGAGTCACACATACACGTTGGTATACCGCATGCACTCACACACAATTATTCAGGAGACCACACACATATGCTCACAGAAACACCTGCACACAGACAGACACGCACACACACTCACACTCACACTCACACTCATATACTCACACTCACACCCACGCACACACACCACACACCACACACGCACATGCACGCGCACGCACGCACGCACGCACGCCGCACGCACGCACGCACGCACGCACGCACGCACGCACGCACACAGATTAAAGGCCTCACATGGCATAACAACTCTGTCAGAGCTCCAACTGGGGAAGCGGCTTAGTCTCTCTCAGACACACTTTTAAAACCTCCATCCTCTTTAGTGAGGCTGGGATCCTCTCCACCTGGGCTGGGCTGGGCAGAGGCGTATCCTGTCACCAGGCTAGGCAGGCAGCCGCTTGGGGCCCCCAAGCCTAAAGATGGTGAATAACAGCTAAGACTTTAAACCAATGTAGTGGCGAATTGTTGTGAATGTTCATTGTTTTGAATTTTCAATTGGGGCCCCAGCTTACCCTAGTATCGCCTCTGGAGCTGGGCTGGGTACTGTTAAGCAGGTGGGAGATGGAGTCTGCATGACTCAGCTTTTCTCCCGGGACACAGGCCTTAGTACGAACACCTTAGAAGATTATCTACTCAGAGGGAGATTATTGCACGTGTGTGATCTCATGTTTGAGACACTAATACATGTATTTGACATCTGAATGTTGGATGTTGGTTTCGCATCAAACACTCAACAAGTATTAAATACCAGATCTTTGTAACTGCAGCGCTTCCTTCACTGAAATGTTTGACGCAAAACCAACATCCAGGTGTCAAACGTTAGTGTCTCAAACATGTATGATGAAAAATAAATCGTTACAGGTTCAAAGAAATGTTCATTTATCTGTGTCCAACATACCTGTTGAAGGCTTACATAGGGATCATCTGTCTGACAGTAATAGCCCTGCCAGGGGGTTTGTGTCTTGGCCAGCGGCTACATGCTGGGCCCTGTCATGGGGCTGAGCTGGTAAAGCCCCCCCCCCCCCCCCCTGCCTTACGGTACAGTGAGTTAGACACATAGCTTAACCTCACCTTCATTTCTCGTTTCTTGTTGAAGCACTTTTAGGAGAAAAGCACAATGTATGTAATAATAAGTAATATCGCTAATAATTAGTAATAGCCCAAAACATTGTCCAGTGTATGATTACGCTGATAACCCTATTAACCCATTGTGTCCTGGAGCGACATATACGCTGCATTTAAGTTCTTGAGATTTGGGCTGTTTTATTCAAAATGTGTGCATAATAGAGCCGAAGGAACATTATACTAGTGCAAAATGAAGGTTCTAGATTTTTAATGTAATCTATTTCTTGTTTGAATATGCTTTGGAGGCTGAGATATTTAAGATTTAATAGGCAGAGGCCAGTCGGGCAGGGGCTCCAGTGCCCTTCCTTCCTATCAGTATATTGAACTATCTTTCCACCATATATCAATAACATGGAACTCAACTGATTGAGTGGCATGATGGGGGGAAATGAGCCCTGTTAGACTCACAGTGGAGAAGACCTCTTCACTTTCTCCACTCCACCAGTATTACATAATGTTTCCATGGCTATGATCAGGCCCGTCATCAACAGGGGGGGCAAACAGGTCAGGTCCCTGATGTACTGCAGGCTATGTATTTATGGGGTTGGTGTGGGGTGATGATTTTCTCAAGGTTGTCAGTGGCTGTGGACAAGATGATACGAAGACCTCAATGTGGCAGCAAGGTCAAGCGCTTCATTTCCTTTCTTCTGGAGCCAAATCCTATTGCATCCCAAGGTTGCAATAATTACAACTGGCTGCAAATACGAGCAACTTCTCATCACCTCCATAATTTATTAAACATCTAAGCCGCCTGTTTAAAAATGGGGTTGGTCTGTTTTCAATGATGAAACTGAAGGGACAGTTTGTTTTTCAGTCTTCAATAATTTACGTTGCCATTCTTGAAATTGAACAGGTATAGATGGTGGCTCCCTATTATCAAATAATATTTCTTATTTCTCATATAGTCAAATACAAACCATCTTGGGACATGCAGTATTAAGCTGTGATCATGTACCACAGAAACATGAAATTGGCAGGCAGAAATTGTATAATTACAATAGAATTATAGAATTATAGTCTATAAATGTAGAATCAAGATCAAACAAATATTCCTGGAAATGTAAAGCATTGTGAATCACAAAATCTCCCTTTCCTCTCTTTCCTCATATTGAACTGACATTCCGTTACAAATGTCAGTTTCTGTAACAAAAAAAAATCCACAAAAGGCATGATGACAAACGTCACATTTCTTCCCCCCCAATCAACAACTGTTTTGAAGTAATCCTGTGAAATAAATTTGTCTCCAGATAGGGAAAATGCCACATAATAGCACACATTTGATAACATTATCTACTGGTATATCTTCTACTCTTTCTGATCATAACTCTCTCATCGCTTGTCCACAGTGAGCAGGCGTGACTCAAAGCTTCGCTTCGCTCTGTTTGTGATGCCATGTGCGTTTGGTTGGTTGGAGGGGTTGCGGTGCCATTTTGAAGAGCCGATTTGCGCCACGGCTGTGTGGGTCGGACTGCACTCATGTTAGTTGCTAGGATGCCAGTCACTTTGCTCCAAGATATTTATATATATATATATATAACAGAGACAGTGCTCTAACAGAATAGGGGGACCTCTGGCAACCAAGCATTACACGCACAAAGAAGAAGGTGTCATAAGGCTGACCTGTCTGTAATGGTTTAGGTCACGTGCACATGTGCTAACACATGTGTACACACAGAAACACACGCACACGCACATGCGCACGCGCGCACACACACACACACACACACACGCGCGCGCGCGCGCGCTCGCGCGCACACACACACACACACACACAGAGCCATGTTGAGTAAATAAAACGCAAAAAAACGAAGTAAATATATAAATAAATATGGTGGCATTTTTTTAAACTCAGTGTGTGTCACTGCTAATAAGATAGGAGCAGCGGGTGCCCCCTGCCCACATGAGGGGACCATGACACACACACACACACACACACACACACACACACACACACACACACACACACACACACACACACACTTCAACACAAGGCTTCCTGCTAGAGTCAGAAAGACAGACAGACAGGCAGACAAACAAACACACAGAGAGGCAGACAAATGGACATGGCAGGCAGAAAGACAGACAGAAAGACAGACGAGCCAGTCAGACAGACAGACAGACAGATGAGGCAGGTAGACAGGCAGAAAGACAGATGAGGCAGGTAGGTAGGCAGGCAGACAGACAGACAGGCAAATGGACATGGCAGGCAGACAGACAGGCAGAAAGACAGAGGAGCCAGTCAGTCAGACAGACAGGCAGAAAGACAAGGCAAGCAGAGAGACATACAAACAGGCAGACGGAAAAACAGACAAGGCACACAAGCAGGCAGACAGGCAGACAGACAGACAGACAGACTGGCAGAAAGACAGACAAGGCAAGCAGAGAGACATACAGACAGGCCAATAGAAAAAGAGACAAGGCAAGCAAGCAGACAGGTGTACAGACATCAGACAGAAAGACAGACAAGGCAGGCAGACAGACAGATGAGCCAGTCAGACAGACAGGCAGAAAGCCAGACAGGCAGCACAATAAACAAGGCAAGCAGACAGACATACAGGCAGGCAGACAGAAAGACAGACAAGGCAGGCAGACAGACAGATAGGCAGAAAGACAGCCGAGTCAGTCAGACAGACAGACAGACAGACAGACAGACAGACAGACAGACAGAACGATAGACAAGGCAAGCAGACAGACATACAGGCAGGCTGGCAGAAAGACAAACAAGGCAGGCAGGCAGACAGGCAGACAGAAAGACAGTCGAGTCAGTCAGACAGACAGACAGACAGACAGACAGACAGACAGAACGATAGACAAGGCAAGCAGACAGACATACAGGCAGGCCGGCAGAAAGACAAGGCAGGCAGGCAGACAGGCAGATAGACAGAGAGACAAACAAGGCAGACAGACAGACAGGCAGAAAGACAGACAGGCAGAAAGACATATAAGGCAGGCAGGCAGACAGAAAGACAAACAAGGCAGGCAGGCAGGCAGGCAGGCAGACAGGCAGACAGAGCTGGTGAACAGCTCAGCGAGACCCCGCGACCACTTGCACCCTTCTGTGCGCTTCTGTTCCGTACGCCTCAAGATCAAGTAATTACACATGAAGGCAGCTATTTTGGTGTGGAGCAAGAGCGAGAGCGAGAGAGAGTGTGTGTGTGTGTGGGTGTGTGTGTGTGTGTGTGTGTGTGTGTGTGTGTGTGTGTGTGTGTGTGTGTGTGTGTGTGTGTGTGTGTGTGTGTGTGTGTGTGTGTGCGTGTGTGAAAGAAAGAGAGCGGGAGAGAGAGAGAGAGAGAGAGAGAGAGAGAGAGAGAGAGAGAGAGAGAGAGAGAGAGAGACGGGAGCGCAAGAGAGCGACAGTGGAAAAAGAAATGAAGAGAGAGGTAAGAAAGAGAAGAGTGTGAGCCACAGCCAGTACCAGAGGGGAAAAAGGTGTGAAGAGAGACAGATGGAAAGAGATGGGAAGTGGTGGAGCATACCAGGCAGAAAAAAACAGATATTTAATCATGTTCAAACCACATGTGCAAAACGTGACAAAATCGGGGTTTCTTTTTTCTTACCTGCCCTCTGCCCTGAGTGCAGCGACACATGAGAGTGTGTCTCGCTGGGCTCCACTTGTGTGTGTGTATGGGTGGCAGAGAGTGTCTTTGGAAGGGTCTGGCTGGTGTAGCTTCTTTCCTGGGTCCTCAGCCGAATTGTAGCTTTGCCCTCCAGGGATCCATTGGTGCTCTCCTAAGGGTAGTACCTCTCCC
>NC_085858.1:24005722-24030722 GCF_034702125.1 Engraulis encrasicolus
AGCCCCCATGAATAGGAAAGCACACGTCCCAGGTCCACAAGTCCACACACAGTGAAACAAATTACATTCAACACCTTGGGGAACTTTCTGAAGAAATCATATCTGCGCCAAAAAACAGAATTCAAAGAATACAAACACACTGGATGTTTGAAATATGAGCGGACATCAGTCATAAAGTCACTGGTCTGTACCTAATGTGTTGGGGTGAATGATGGCTTAGGTAATGTGCTGGGGTGAATGATGGCTTAGGTAATGTGTTGTAGTGGTGTGTTGGCCGTATGTAGGCCTACTTTTATCATGCTTTAAAGGACCAGTTCAGTCAATTTCAATATGCTGTTGTATTGCTCACGCTACCCTTGACTTGTCTGTACCCGGTGATGCCACATTTTTCGGCTAAGCCCTTTCCGAGATATGAGCTATTCTAATGGGGGCAGCGTTTGTTTACATTTTTAAAAAAAAATAACATAGGCCTACTCCAAATATTTTCCCAAAAGGTACCGCTGTTTGCTAGTTGTCTGCTGATGTTGTATAACCTTTCGGATGTTTCTGGGAATAAATAAAAATGTTTTTTTTAAATGTAAACAAAGCGCTGCCCCCATTACAATGACCAGGATCTCAGAAAAGGCTGAAGAAGAAGAAAACAAAACCCTCAGGTACTGACAAGTCCAATGTAGTGTGAGTATTACAACTGCATGTTGAAATTTACTGAACTGGTCCTTTAATTATCATTTCTTTCCCATTGGCCGGTAAGGGTAAAGTTTTAGTTGAACTATGACTGAAGACTTTCAACAGGTTCAATCGTGATGGATTGATTAAAAGAATAAAAAGAACAAAGTAACACAGTAATTGTAACGGCACGATAAGCTTGGAATTGCAAACTGTACTGATGAGAAGCAGAGTTGATACCAAATCATCTGTAGTCAGTGATCATCAGATCATCTAGGTAACAGATTATGTTCAGAGCGAGCAGCAGAGCATTCAGTGCTGCTGGAGAGGACAAGGTAATTTGCAGTCAGTAGCTACATGATGTGGCCAGAGTATGACATGACCTCTTGTGACATTCAAATGAAACAAAATGAAATCAGTCCGATCTCGGAGACTGGCTTGGCGTGGATTACAGATGAAGCAGCCTGGGAAGATGACAGGGTGGGACAAAGGGGTCAGTTGCCCTGGGTGCAGAGAGAGAGAGAGAGAGGGGGCCCAGAGAGAGAGAAGGGGCCCAGAATTGGGCCCACATAACATTGGCTGGGAGGGGCTTTCAGATGGCTTTGTCCCGGGCCCGACCAAGAGCTGTCAGCGGCCCTGGAAGCAGGATTACTATGGAGACGGGCCTCGGAGGGCTTCCCAAAGCCTGGGGCCACACTCAGCTCCATACGGAGCATGAAAAAAAGATGAGTGGAAAGAGAGGGAGGGGCAAGCCAAAAAAGATGGTTGAGGCGGAGAGCGAGCGAACACTTCCTGTTTAAAAAAAACTGGAATACTTTTTCCTCAATGTATGTGTGTGTGCTTGTGTGTATGTGTGCTTGCATTCATGTGTGTGTGTGTCTGTGTGTGTGTGTGTGTGTCTGTGTGTGCGTGTGTGTGTCTCTGTGTACACCTGTTTGTCTAGTAATTAGATGGGATGGGCTAACACACTGGAGTCCCTGTGAGGTAATTACAGTGGAAAATTAGGCCATTGGTTCGGTCGGATCAAGCTTAGCCTCCCTCACCTCCCTCCTTGTTCTCTCGTTCTCTTCTTTTTCTTTTCTTTCTCTCTGCGTGTCTTTTCCTCCCTCCTCTCTGTATGTGTGAATAAAGACTCTCTGTTACTTGCCTGCTTGTTATTTATGGAGGTACAGTACACACATGCAATCAGATACACGCTCCAAAAAGAAGAAGTGTGTTATCCCTTTGCAGTATGTTTAGGCTTTCCTTGGTCAGGAAAGATTGTGTGTGTGTGTGTGTGTGTATGTTTGTATTTGTATTTGTGTTTGTGTTTGTGTTTGTGTGTGTGTGTGTATATGTGTATATGTGTGTGTGTGTGCAGGTTCGCCGGCAGGGGTATGTTGTCCCGGGCCCAGGGAGATAGGGGGCCCCATTACATTGTATACATTGGGTAGGGGGCCCGGCAAAAGCTGTCAGCTGCCCTGTGTGTGTGTGTGTGTGTGTGTGTGTGTGTGTGTGTGTGTGTGTGTGTGTGTGTGTGTGTGTGTGTGTGTATACTGCACCAACCACCCTTTGTAAGGCCACTGCTATTGGAGCACACCAACAAGGTGGGGCCCTCGTTCCATATGAGGGCCCAAATCCTGGACCACAAATGTTTTGACCCCTTTTGCTGGGGTAGTTTTGTTGTTACTGAAAAAAAGTGAAAGTGTAAAAACATTTCCTCACTGACAGGTTAAGGGTAGGGATTGTTTTGGTTTGGGCGCAGTTTGGCATTCTTTAGCTAATGTTAGGGTTAATATGAATGGACGTCAATGGGAGGGCCCCAGAAAGATATGAAGGTGGACCTGTGTGTGTGTGTGCGACACGTGTGCGTGTTTTAAAATAATTTTGTAATAGTCAGCATTCTGCTATGTAATGGATGGCCTACGTATGTGCACACGTGTGTTACACAACAACAACACAGAATATATATGGTCTATGAAATACAGTATATCCAGGAATAACACACACACACACACACACACACACACACACACACACACACACACACACTTGAACCAGTTAGAACGAGAAACTGCAGAAGATGTACTGTACTGTATGTGACCTCAAATCAGCACCCTAATGGACAAGGTGTCCACCTCTGCACATACTCTTTCAGCTTTTCGAAGTGCAGAAGCACACAGAAACAAGCCAGACGACACCAAACCATTTGCACCAAACTGATGAGGAAAATGTATGTTCATTACGTTTATCTGTGTGTGTGTGTGTGTGTGTGAGAGAGAGAGAGAGAGAGAGAGAGAGAGAGAGAGAGAGAGAGAGAGAGAGAGAGAGAGAGAGAGAGAGAGAGAGAGAGAGAGAGAGAGAGAGAGAGAGAGAGAATTCACTGCCAAACTGATTAGCAGTGATTATCATCTTGAAAAGTGGGGCCTTACTTAAAAATCTCTCGTGCACATCCACACGCAGACACACCTGTCAAATGCTAGTACTGGATGATGCTCTTGCCTCCAGCACTGTGGTCTGTCTGTACCAAGATCTCTGATGAGAGCAAGCACGAGCACACACACACACACACACACGCACGAGCACAGACACACACACGCACACACACCTGCCAAATGCAAACACAGGGTGCTGCTGTGTCCTCCAGCGGCGGGGTCTGGTGACACACACACACACACAGAGACACAGAGACACACACACACACACAGGGACACACACACACACACACACACACACAGACAGACACACACACACACACACACACACACACACACACACACACACACACACACACACACACACACACACACACACACACACACAGGATGCTGTTTGACACTGCCCTGTGCTCCACCAGTGGGGTCTGTACACCAGGAGCTCTGCGGAGGGTGACGTTGTATCGGGAGCAGCAGCATGTGGTAGATTAGGGCGCGTGTGGGGGAGAGGAGGAAAATGGATGTTTGCATGGCAAAAAAGTGTGTCGTTTATTTTTGCCGCTGCACAGGTGTGCTGATGGAGATGACTTATGAGGGAGTTAGTGGAGCAGTGCCTCAGAGAATAGGCACACGCACACACGCACACGTGAACGTGTGTGAGTGTGTGTGTGTGTGTGTGTGTGTGTGTGTGTGTGTGTGTGTGTGTACATGCACAGAAACACCAACCTGTGTACACATACAAGCACATATACCCCCACATGTGTACACTGCACATCATCAGCATGCTATGTTCTGTTTATACAGTGTGCCAAAGGTTACTTAGCCTTGTCTTTCATCTGCGCACCAACAGTGCAAGAGTGTTTTCCATCCACAGGATGTGTGCCAATCTATTTCCTCCTCCTGGCCAGCTCACATTGCCCAGCTTAATGCTCCAGTGAGTTTGCCCAGGGGGGGCAACATTTCTGCCTCAGGTGTGTGTGTGTGTGTGTGTGTGTGTGTGTGTGTGTGTGTGTGTGTGTGTGTGTGTGTGTGTGTGTGTGTGTGTGTGTGTGTGTGTGTGTGTGTGTGTGTGTGTGTGTGTTTTACCCTATTTGGCCTCCGACCATAGACCTTGGGAAAGTGAACCTGAACAGCTAAGACTCAGTAGGCTGTGTCCCATACACAAACAGCATTTAAACACAGCCTCTCAGTTACACTGACTGAAATAATCTTAATGTGAGAATCTGACGCCACTGACAGCACACAATGATTTTAAAAAAATGCAGACCTGCAAGAATCAGGATTTTACAGGAAGTCTATTGGTGAAACTTTGAATTATTTAACACCCAGCCCAGGATTAAAATAGCCATGAGGACATGGTGGCAACAAGCATGAAATTCCCTTTTCCTACTCATGTGACTGTCATGTCATACCTGTGTATGAGGTAGGCTACAATTGGTCAGTTTACTGGACTCAAAACATTCATGTGGTATAAGCCTCTGTTCTGAGTTCTACTCCCTCCTTAGTACAAACACACCACCTAGTGGATATTAAAGGAACAGTCCACCCTTTTTTGATTTTCACATTATTTGCATTATTTCCCAGCATTATTCATGAATGTGCATATAATTTCGTCTATGTGTTTGCATTACCTAGTTTAACAGTACAGCCAAGTTAAGATTAGCAATGCAAGTCTATGGGGAGCAAACAAAACATCATCAAATGTAATTATAAACTACTTTAACATTAATGCAAAATTCACCAGAGTGCAAAACAGCTAGGCTATTTAACCCATTGATGCCTGATGTTGCATTGCGCAATATTGGCCCTGGCGCCTGGAGCTGCATTGCGCAACATTCAGGCGCATGGGATTTGAGACAACTTGATTAAAAATCTCTGTTTGTTTGAAATGAATTATTCTTCTGATGAAAGATGAGGGTCTTAGGGTTTGAATGCAACTTCGTGGGTATTTGTATGTGCTTCAGAAGCTGAGATATTTAGGTTTTTATAGGCTGAGGACAGCTTTTCTTAAAAAGGGCTCAGGCATTCAGCACCCTTTTTTGCAGCTGCCTTAGGCGTCAATGGATTAATCCCGTCCTGTTATACCTTGTGGCTTGATGCTAATGCTGCCCATTTACTTCCAGTGATTATGCTAAGCTATGCTAATAATTCTGATCCAATAAATCTGTACTGAAGTACTGAAAACAATGAGAAGAAAATGGTGTGCACATTTATAAATAATGCTTGGAAATACAGCAAATCTGTGAAAATTAAAAAAAGGTGGACTGTTCCTTTATTAGAAACATAAAACCAGTCTGACATTACCAACATGATAGTGTTGAATTGTATATTATATATAAATACAATAATATATTATAATATAGAACCATTGAGTTGGTAGTGAGCTATAATAATTTATAATAATAATAATAATTGTATTTGTATAGCACTGTGTCATACAAGGCATGTAACTCAAAGTGCTTAACAAATGGGGAAAAAAAAACATTGTTAGAGATAGATTTAGAAGGAGAGGTATAGAGGAGAGGCAGAAAAAGCAGGAAGGCAGAGGAAGAAGAGATAGACAGAGAATGTAGAGTCATAAGGTCAACGTAGGTTAGGACCAGGATTCTTAGATGTGTAAGGTCCATAGTGGCTGGGCCTATCATAAGTCATAGATAGTCACACAGAGATTGGGCGCTCAGGTGCGGCCCCTGGTGGCATCAGGGGTGAGGAAAAACTCCCTTTCGCTTGATTCATAGTTTGTAAGGGAAAAAAAAAAGCTCAGTGAGGTCTGAGAAAAAAAGACCCCCTGTAGTCAGGAAGAAACCTCAGGCAGAGACCAGCGGCCACCTAGGGGAGCCCCCTGCCAGGGCTGGTTGTGAGTAGTAAGGGCGCTGCGGCAGCTGGGACACTATGACGCCTTGGCAGCTAGGAGTTGGCAAGGATGAAGAGGTGGGTCTTCAGCTGCTTCTTAAAGGAGTCGACGGAGGTGGCTGATCGGATCTCGATGGGGAGGGCGTTCCATCTCTTGGGCGCATAGCAGGCAAACGCGGCGTCGCCGATCTTCATCTGCGGGGGGGTGGGGGTCCTTAGCAGCTTGGCATCAGTGGACCTGAGAGCTCGAGCAGGGGCATAAAAAGAGAGCATGTCTGAGATATAGCTAGGGGCAAGTCCATTTAATGCTTTAAATGCTGTGAGCAGAATCTTAAAGTCGATTCTGTATGAGACAGGTAACCAGTGCAGGTCTGCCAAGACAGGAGAGATGTGCTCTCGCATTCTGGTTCTTGTTAGGATTCTTGCCGCAGAATTTTGAATGAGTTGCAATTTGTCAATTAATTTTTTTGGGAGACCGGAGAAGAGAGCATTGCAGTAGTCTATCCTACTGGTGACAAAGGCATGAATAAGTTTCTCAGCGTCTTGTCGGGGGGCCAAGCCGCGCACTTTGTTGACATTTCTAAGATGGAAAAAAGCAGATTTTGTTATCTTGTTGATGTGAGGCTCAAAGCTCAAATCCGAGTCTATGACCACACCTAGGCTAGTAACCTTATCTTTAATGTGTATGCTTAGGTCACCTAGGCTTGAGTGGAGTTTTGCACGTTTTTTCTTAGGCCCAATGAGCAACACTTCAGTTTTATCTTCATTTAATTTTAGGAAGTTACTGTTCATCCAATCTGTGATGGCAGACATGCATTTAGTCAAGGCATGAATGGCAGTGGTTTGGCTAGGCTCGACAGAGATATATAGTTGAGTGTCATCGGCATAGCTATGAAAATCAACATTGTGCTCTCTGATGATGGAGCCCAGGGGCAACATATAGAGAGAGAAGAGGAGAGGGCCCAAGCAACTACCCTGAGCAACTCCAAAAGGCACATCATACTTGTTGGAGACGTCTTCTCCGATGGTGACAAAAAACTGCCTTCCTGTAATATATGTTTTGAACCACTCTAAGACGTGACCGGACAAGCCTACCCAAGATTCAAGGCGGTCAATTAGTATGTTGTGGTCTATCGTGGCCTATATGAAATATTTCCATGGATTCATTTACTTAAGTCCTTTTTGGGGACAACCGTGACTAGTTGAGGGCACTGAAGTAGCCTAATTAATAGCTACTAAGACTATCAGAAAGCTGGAGTCTACCAATTTAAGTCTACCAATTTAAAATATTGAGTTTTTTTGCTGGTGGCATGATAATATGCTGATGACATTGTCTTAGTGGCACATATGTCTGATCCTGACTCACTACCAGGAGGTAGTTGACAACCTGAGACAAACTTTTGTAGAACTTTCCAGAATGTCTCAAAGACAAAGGAATTATGTTCCCGTTCTCTCACAGAATCAGTCCTTTCCTTCAATATATCCTCCTGGTACAACTTAATTGGCATTAGACAAAAGAACAAACTTTCACGCTTAGTGAACCAGGCTATCAAAATGACTGGCTCACCTCAACCCTCCATATCTGAGCTGTACAGTGGTGCAGTGATCAGGAAAGGTGACCTGATGATATGACCCCTCTCACCCCCTCCAACACTCTTTTCAACTGCTTTCATCAGGTCAATGCTTCAATGTTCCACAAGCACACACAACCAGAGACCCTTCATCCCCTGCAGCCCTACTCAACAAAAGAAGAACAATGACCAGCTATCAAGCCTCAGCATACATGTGGGTCTGTCCAATAGGCCTACCGTTGGTTGAAAATCTCTCACATTCACAATCTGACATTCAGGCAGCCAAATGAAGGACAAAATAAGGTCATTTAGTGCATTTTCGGTCGCAATTAATGAGAGCAATATCACAGATGTTGCACAACTGTGCATATTTATTCGAGGTGTTGATGCAACCTTGACTGTCACTGAGGAGTTTCTCGAGTTAGTGCCTATGATGGACACAACAACAGCTGATGATATATTCAGCTCCGTTGTATCAGCACTGGACAAAGTCGGGGTGGACTGGTCCCGTGCTGTCAGTCTGGCCACTGATGGCGCCCCGTCAATGGTCGGGAGAAAGGCAGGTGCCGCCACGAAATTCAGAGAGAAGGTTCCTGCAGCCAACGGAGGACATGACTTTTGGACATTTCATTGTATTTTGCACCAAGAAGCACTGAGTTGTCCCCCCCCCCAACACACACACACAACAAATGCCACATCTTCAAGATGTCCTTAATAAGAATTTATAATATAATATATAATATAACTCATTCCCACTATAGCCCTACTTTTTTCATATTTTACATGACCCCAGAATGCTCTATATAGCAGGGTTGGGGAACCTTTTTCATTCGAGGGGCCACTTCAAATTTATCAGAGGGCCGTAAAAGTCCTCCTAGGGCCGTACTATGAACACAAACTAGGATTTCCCCCTGCACTTTAGGTCTATATTGAAGGCAGCCACCTTTAAAACAAACCCCACCTTCTCTAGGTCCCCTGAATGCAACTTAATAGTATTGCAAATTTATTTTCTAAGATTCCTTCCCCCCTGGGCCAGACATTGTCTTGGCCCCCAACCCCACCCAAACCGCACCTCTACTCTGCTAATGGGACATGTTAAGAGAACTGTATATGGTGCACACAGCAGGTACATGTACAATAGACATGTTTGAACAACACCAGTCCCCCCATGCTATAAGAGACAGAACTGTATGCATAGTGTGTGCACAGAGGCACGGGGACACATTTTCGGCAGGGATGCTGTTGGAGGGTGCACAATTTCTGTATGGGGGGTGTGGGGTCCTCCCCCAGAAAATTTTGTATTTATTTTTAGATGCAATTTCCTGTATTCTAATCAATTTTAGAGCAAAGATTGGCAAATCCTTCAGATTTGAGATGTTGAAATGACAAAGTGAATGTCACATGGCGACGCATGCCGAATCCACCAGACTGTAGTTTGAAGGGCGGTATGGGTCACAGACTCGCAGCCACGGGCCAAGTTGGCCTGGCCCCCTTTGGTCCCCTTTGGCCCCCTTGGGCCCACTGCCCCCCGGATCTGGTTTGGCCTTATTGACTACACCAGTTCATTGTACACTATGTTGCCTTGCACATGAAGTGAATGGGAAAGATGATTATTGTAAAGGTGGTTTTGAAGGCTGGTTTGGGTCGTGGCAACAGTGCCAAGTTGGCCTGGCCCCTTAAGGCCTCTGGCCCTCAGGCCCCCTTGTCCCTCCCACCCCCACCCCCAAACCTAGGCTTGGCTATAGGGACTATATCAGTTCATTGTACACTATACTGGCTGGCACATGAACCACCTTGGAAAGATTGTTATTGCAAAGGTGGTTTTGAAGACCTGTTTGGGCCATGGCGGGGCCAAGTTGGCCTGGCCCCTTGGGGCCTAAAATTTGCACTGCCATACCCAGAGAACGGTTGAAAGTACAGGAGAGCTGTAAAACCCTATTATTTAACTCAATGGGTGTGTGTGTGTGTGTGTGTGTGTGTGTGTGTGTAAAATAAGCTTATTTCCAAAAAATGGGACAGTATCTTAAGGAGAGAGAATGTGATGTATTGTGTATTAGTTGTAGTTCACCTTACCACAGGGTGGCGTCCGTGTTAGTTGAAACCTAGGTCAAGTACAATGTACAAGGAATCTGTAATATGTTGAAGACTACCAGTAAACACAGCCATGCTACATTGGTCTCCGCGATTTATTCATATATTTTCATCCCTTGGTTATCGAACCTAAATATCACATGACCTACACCCTGCCTCTGGCCCTACCTGGCCCATCGACTTTAAGGGGACAGGAATACTGGCCCTAAGCACCAGAACCTGGGCCACCAGCCCCCTTTTGCACCTAGCCCCCTGTAGGTTTGAAAACAGTCAGCACCTTCTTTTGGTCCAGCTCAGCCCGGGGTTGGCCCACCGGTGAAACCGACCCTATTGAATAAATTCACTTTTTAGTTCCAATCCAATACGATCCAATCTTGCCAGAATTGGTAGGCAGATCTGTTTACCAAATAGTGAAACTTCACACCTAAGTAAACCTCTCTACACTGTGTGCAGAATTATTAGGCAAACATCTTTTTGACCATTTTGTCTTTTTTATGCATATTTTCCAACAGCAATCTATATGAACATGAAAACCTATTTGATTTAAGCATTCCAGGTCATGTATATTTGTATAAGATGGGGGTGTGGTGTGTGCATAATTATTAGGCAACTTTGTTTTCTTCTGGGAAAATGGGCCACAAAATAGATCTAACAAACTCTGAAATGTCTATAAACAATTTTGAAGTGTTCTAGAGGGATGTGGCTGTCTTGAAATTTGCAAGATGTTGGTCATGTTCGCACAGAACTATCAGATGCACCGTTACAAAGTCATCAGTCTCTTAAGAAATGTCACTGCCAAACATTGAGAAGAATTTAACGTGAAACTACAAAAAAATTATTACCCTGCAGTCCTATCATATTCCAGAACAGAAACCAACACAGAGTGTCTAGAAAAACAGGGTATTGAGCGCTCAGAGAGATGGCCAAGGTAAGAAAGGATGACACCAGACAACCATAACCACAAGTTAATTAAGTCAAAACGGGGGCAAAAATACCTGGGGACAAAATTTTCAAAGGTTTTATGGACTTGGGAAAGTGACTCTTGACAGACAGGGTGGATGAACCCATGGCTGGATCTTTTAGAGGGAGAAAATTGCATCTTTTACGAAGACAATGGTATTTATGCAGTAATCTGCTGGTATTTGAGTGGAACTCAGCAACTGATCTGAGTGTGCACATTACTGATCTAGCCATAGGCTCCTCAACCTGGTCCATTAACAGTCACTTTCACTAGTTCATAAAACCATTGAAAAAACTGTCTAAAGACATTTCTTGACCCAGTCTTCCCAGGTGAAAAAGTGGTTAAATTTAGTACAATAAAAGCATGACTGAAGTGTACTTAGCATGTTAAAAGTGCACTCGTGCTTTTTGTGCTAAGGAAAAGTATGTTTACAATAAGCTTATTTAAAGTGTACTTAAAATTAGATGTAATTAAGTTGCTCTCAAAGAAAGTACACTTAGCGAACCATACTTCAAGTGGACTTCGAAGATGTTTGGCTAAAGTGTATTTAGAGGAATATACTAATAGTCTTCTAATAGTGAACTTACTAAAAGTGTATTTTTTAATAACATATTGCAATTGTACTTTTTAAAAGTGCAATATGATTACACTTCACCCAAATGTCTTTGAAGTGTGATTTTCTATAGTGCGCTTTAAAGTAAATCGCTTTAACATATTGCAAGTACACTTTTTCTAAGTGCACCATGATTGTACTTCACCCAAATATCTTCAAAGTGTGCTTACACAAAGTGCATTTACCCATCATGCACCATCATACATGTCCCATCATGCAATGCACTTCTTGGAGCTACATTTCTCAAACAGAAAGCCATTTATCCTGAAGGAATATTTTTGGTTTGCATGAAAATATTACTCATTGTTATATTCTGTGTTTATTGAAGGAGTTTTCAAATTTTAAAGTGGTACACAAAAAAATGACCATGTTCCCACCGTCATTATGATGGTCACGTATATGTTCTGGTATATATAGGCTCACACTTCCCTTGATATCATGGTGGGAGGTAAGTTGGAACTAGTTGTTCAAACAAAGAATAGAGGGTCAACAGTAGTGATCAATTCAAGTGATCAGCTGCAGGTTGGTTGATCAAGATGGAAATAAAGTGAAATGTGTATCTGAAATCTCTGTAACAATGCAATGATTGTAAATGTCAGTCGTGCTAGGCATGCATACTGTATCACTACTGTGACATGTGGCTGTGTGTAATGTACAAGCTCTGAGGACCAGCATGGATTGTAGTATTACATTTATATTATTTCATGTACTTGGGAATGTACTGTAAATATACTTCAAGCATACCTGTTATATATTTAAAATACTTAATATGATATACTTTTTATAGACTTAAAATGTTCCAATGTAGTCCAAAGAAGCATGAAGTTAATATACTTTTATTGAACTTCTAGTAACAATAAAATGTTATAGAAGTGTACTCAAGCACACTCTTAATGCCATACGAATACATGAAAAGCGTGTTTGGAGCATACTTTCAAAAGTATGCTTGTAGTGCACTCAAAGTTGTCCAAAAGCGGTGCCAATTTAGCATCCTCAGTGTGCTGCAAGTGTGCTGAAGTACTGCTTTAGAAGTGCTTCAGCGCACTAATAGTGCAATGAAGCGCACTTTAAATCGCCGAAAATAGTACACTTTGTACTAAGTACGGTCAAAAAAAGTACACTTTAAGTATATGGGTTTTTCACCTGGGTTGACTTACGTTACTTGTTGAGTGGTCTTCAGGTTTCAGCCTGTTTTACCTTGGCCATGTCTCTGAGTGCTGAATACAATGTTCTTGTGGACAGTCGATGTAGGTTTCAGTTCTGGAATATACCAGCACTGCAGGGTAATAGTTTTGTGGTAGTTTCATCTTCAATTCTTCTCAGTCTGGCAGTTACTTTGTGAGCACATGTCATGTGACACTGATGGCTTGTAACGGTGCATTAGATGGATGTGACCAATATTTCAAGACAGCCACACCTCCAGTGGCGGAGCTAGACTTTTATCCTTGGGGTAGCAAGGGGGTGGCCAAGTGTATATCAGGGGGGCAATGTTTTATAGACATATCGAGTCATGTACAGCCAACCTGTTTATGTCGTGTTTACTATTTTTTTACACACACACACACACACACACTTCCAACATCAAACTTCCAGGGACTACAGATGAAAGCCAACCAGTCTGTGATTATTATAGAAATATCAGAACACAACAATAACAATCTATCCATTCAATGAAGGTTTCAGCCATAACTTTAGGCTACTGTAGATCAAATCCTTACACGTGTCTGCTGCCCTGAGGCTGTAGTCTATGTAGTTAGGCTACTGACTAGTACTACATCGGTCATGAATTATCTATGCATTTTATTATGACACGGGCAAACGGTTCTGATCAAAGATACTGGTTTCATAAATCAGAAAGTTCTACACGGACATAGAAAAGACTAAAACAGTTTTACGTTTTCATCAGCAGCATTTTCAGCAGACATGGGTATGAAATCACAGAAATTAACACCTAAAAGCATCAATTTCACCCACCTGCAATTGTCTATTTACAGTCATGCTGGCTTCTAGCTGCCCTCCGTGACAAGCAATGACTTGTCCTTCATTCTGATTCATGAAACGGACATCGATTGACCAGTTTCTTTCATGAATGAACAGTGCTTGTGCAGCCTGTCCACCGATATACGTCAGTCCAGTCGAGAATAAAATCCATCTCATGAGTTTTGAATCACAAGCGCAGCCTTTTCTGAAAGAATATGAACAAAGAATGCGACTATGCTTTTCTGTTTCACTCAGTGGTTCCTAGTTCTTCTTCTTTCACCATAGCTACACACACAGCCCGTTTACTGCTACACACATCCATTGACTCAAAGAAAATGGAATCTTGTACAAGAACGACCACTAGCTGGTGTGGCCAGGAGTGGCACTGCAGCTATGTTATCGCAGCCAAGTAAATAATGAATGGGTGCCAATGGGGCTGTACGCTTCTCATAGAACTATCTGCCCGTGTGATTTTTTCCCTGGAAACAATGAAGTTGCGTTCGATAGATATGAGTAAGTGAAAGCATTTGCCGACACGTTTGCATCTTGTCAAGTGTTAGATTCGTGAAAATGACCCTTATTTCAACTATAGCAATGACATAACACGTGACAATCGACTTTACGGCACTACGCCATTTGTTTTGTAGTTTTAAGTCTGACTTCAGATGTCGATGTGTTTAAAGTTATGTTAGGATTGTTGCGGACACCTGTTATTTATTGCATTTAAGGTGGTGGAAAAGCGGCATGTGTACATGGGGTAAAGGAAATGACTGCGCTCATCCTTAAGAATTTGGGCACCTTCAATTAACATGTTGGATGGTGGTGGGGGTTGAGGTGTGTGACTGTAGATGTCTCTGCTAGGAGGATCAGTCAGAGTACGTCTCTCGTCAGCTCTGGTCGTGAATAGTCGCAGAGATTCCTCAGCCAGCAGGTATTAGCCGAATGCTAGCGTGTTGCAGGACAAAACTAACACGTCTTTGGGAGAACAAAGCCATGTCAGGAACCTTTAACTTCACTTCTAATACAACTTCCATGATAAGGTACAGAATGTGCACACATCTTTACAAACCAGAGAACAGAATCGTCACAAATCCCTGCTGAGCCATTTAGCCCAATAGGCTCCCATTCATCTTTTACTTGGCTGCGTGCGCCAACGGGGCTATAATGGGAGCCAATGACAGATGCCTATCTCATAGCTTAGAACATTTCTGATTGACTTGAAAGGGGCTGTGAGGCAGGACGTGCATTGCACCATCTACTGTAGAGGAGGAACATCGCAGTCAAAGACTTCAAATCTGCAAATGTTTTTGCGGTGCCTTCAATCATCTGGGGGGGCAGTTGGGGTAGCCAATCAGATTTCGGGGGGGTCAATTGCTACCCTAGCCACCCCTGTAGCTCCGCCCCTGCACACCTCTCTAGAATACTTCAAAATTGTTTATAGTCTTTACAAAGTTTGTTAGATCTCTTTTGTGGCTCATTTTCCCAGAGGAAAACAAAGTTGCCTAATAATTATGCACACTAATTTTGCCCTGATATAGGGTATTGGGCTCCTTCGATCACACTGTCTCTTATTATACCAATATGCATGACCTGGAATGCATGACCCAATAGGTGTTCATGTCCATAAAGGGTGGTGGCGGACAATATGCATAAAATGGACGATATTGTCAAAAAACTTGTTTGCCTAATAATTCTGCACACGGTGTATATAGCAAAGGGGAACAGAGTTGTCCTGTGTAGGACTCAAATGCAGGTGTGCCAAACTGGGAGTCTGATTATTACTACAACAAAGACCCAGACTCATTGGCATGACACTCAGAGCACATCCACAGATATGATGGGCATTCCATCATTCCGCCTCGCCTTCCCCTTTGGGATCAGTAGGCTATGCTTCACATACTCATGGTGTCCCTCATATACAGGCCTACTGTAGGCATACTTCTTCTTCTTAATTCTTGCAAGGATGTCCCATAGGCCTTACTTCATCCATCGTTTGGGTCACTTGCATCAGTCAACTATCCTCATGTCCCTCAAATGGCTCATACCATGGGTAAGCTTCTGATGGCCTCGCTGTAAGCCATCCCACTTATGGCATTATACAGTGAAAGGGTCGTTGTGGTGTTGAGTAGAGTATAATTTATTAATGCAGAGGGAGAATAAAGTGTCCAATAGAATACATAGGCTACATACAGAATACACAAGACATTGCACACATCATTATTACACATTAAACATATAGCTCATTCTTACATGTATATCACACATTGCATACCCACATATCCCCCTTAAAAAGAAAACACGGTAACTAAAAGGACAGCATTTTTAAATAATAATAAATATGTTTTATAAAGCGCTTTTCATGATACTCAAAGTCAACAGTAAACAAACAGTAATCTTCAAAAGTCTGTCTATCATTTAAAACATGTGAACCAGATCATTTCATTTTACATTCCTGATAAATATTCGTTTGCAACATAAAACACATCTCATTTTACACAGAGTTTTGGATAACCTTCCAAGGTCCAGAACTTGCATCGGAATTTCATCAATATTGCCGTGCTCACCGTTATTTACTGCATTATGCGGCACTTTTGTATAAAAATGATTTCTGGTTGCTTTGTTTCAAGCAAAGGTTGCAGTACTCATTAGATCACTTCAACAAAAAGCCCTTCTTCCATTCTGGGACCCCACCTGATCGGTCTGCAAGGTGGTGGTACACCATAAGGTTATGGCGTCGCTGGTTCAGTGTCCACCGATAATGGTTTCCCATCAACATCAATCTCACAATCGTTCCTCTGTAGAGAAACTGATTCTACATGTGATGTACCATTAAGGTCGTTCTTCTGCACTCTCTGAAAGCGAGCGTGTTTACCGTTGGCTGGGTCCGGCCCACCCTGGTCCCAGCAAGGAAAAGACAATTTTCCTTGCTTGTGCAGTATGAATGCACCCACAATAAGCACACCAATAACAAGTACACCCACCACCACACCAATTGTAAGCTGGACACGAGATGAATCTCCTGGACCTGTGGAAGACACAAAAAATAATCGAGAAAAAAATTGAGACCACTTCGAATTTTTTCTGGTTTTACTACTTTACTTCGACTAGAAAATTTCCTCTGAATTATTTCCAGTGCTTCCAGAATAACAGAAATTTGTTAATAATGGTCATTCTCACTGAGAAATCAGGAGAGATGTCTCAATTCAGGAGGGTGGCTAATGTCATCCTAAACTGTACCTGCTTACATCCACCTCAAGATGATTCATTAACAATGCTTTTCCGATATGAAAAAAGTGGCATCAACTTACTACGAGGTAAGTGTGATGATGTTTTTAATTTTAAATGTTGTGTTTTTGAAATGTGGTGTAACCGCCAACCTGGGATGCCCCAAATCTATCATATAGCATAGCTGACATGGCTAATGTGGTATTATCAAACTTTCTCAAAACACATCCTTTTGCCATAATGTTGCTCTTAATTGACTGCATTTCATTCCAAACATATGCTAAAATGAGCCAAACTTGGTCCAACTCCAGATAAATACTTTAAGTCTGGTGGCAAGGCCAGGCTATGATGGCTACTTATATGATGGAGTTAAAAATGATTATCAACATGAAAATTGCACTACTTGCTACTGATATTAATTAATTATAGCACATTGTCTATTGACCACATTCACAGCTCCAAGATAAAGTGATGAACTAGGTAATGCTTAGAGATATCATTGTTTACTGATTACCTTTAGTTGAGTCGATTGTTGTTGTTCTTGTTGTTGTTCTTGTTGTTGTCGGATACACGGTAGTAGTAGGGGTTGGTGGTGTTGATGGCTCTATAAAAAAGGAAAACAATGTCACAGGATATGCTCAAAAAACTATGTTGGATTCATATCACTCCAACTGAGAAGTTGCAGCCTACTCTATTCAAGTGGTGGTGCAATTAGAACAGCCAATCACAAATTCTTTAAAACAAAGAAAACACTATACACTCTTATCTCAAATTACTCATTCATCACAAGTCCTTCTTTTGATAGGTTACCTTTGATTGAGTCAGGTTTGGTGTCACTGTCAGCATGCTTCTTTAAGCGTATGTCTACGCAATTTTTAGGATCATGGAGGTCATCACAAATAATTTGCATATAAAATGAGTCTGTGATGTCGAAGAATACTATCCGGTCACAGCTCCCTCTAATGTGGTCCGTCCACCGAGCTTCACCAGAAAAAGATCCCTTCTCACACTCAATCACTCTGCCGCCATTGCCTTTGCACTGGCTGAATGTAGATCCTGGAAGGTTAACTGTGATGCTGTCCCCCAGCCGGACAGTATCTGTTTTTACTGTAGAGAAAATATAATCAATCAAAAAATGCCTTTGAACTGCTGATTACTGTAGGTGTCAGCATCAAGCATGTGGCAAATGTTTAGGAAATAAGCCATTATTTTGGCCCAAGGCAAGGGTCAATTTTGGGTTTAGAGTACTAGCAAAAGGGCCAAGTGTGGCACTTGTGTCAGTAATAACAAAAAATGTGCGCCAACTTTGACAATTTCATTCCTGCAATGGCATGTACTATTTAGATGAACAGAGTAGCATAGATCATCTCAAGCCCCAAGACCCCTGTATTAGACATTTGAAGAATGTTGGGTGAGCGCATCATACTGGATTTAAAATGGTCTTTCCTTGTAAAAGCTCTGCGGCCGGATTAAATGGCTCAGCAGGCCACATGTGGCACCTGGCCTGAGTTTCCCCACCTCTGCCACAGGAAGTCACAGTAGCCAACCACATGGAGTAACAATCAAAGAATGTTAGATCCACGTTCTTTTTAATAATTACAGCCAAGGTGGGGTCAAAAGGAGATTTGTAATTTTCCTTTTGGATCATCCTGTGTCTGAATGAGTGAACCACTACATGGACACCTGGGCCTAAACTAGAGCAATAGGTCGCAGTATCTGGACTATAGTAGATCATTAATCTTAATTCTTAATCTAAATTCAATGCGTGATCATGTTTTTTATCTGTAGTCTACAGCGGTTTACCTGTGCATGCGAAACTTCCCGCTGTGTAAGAAAGGATGATCAAGGACTGCAACACCAATCTATGAAGTAGATAAAGACAAATTTTGATGAGCTAAAACACAATGCGGTTATCTGCGGTCTACTTTACGTTATGGCCGGTCAAATACTTTATCATATGATACAAATTATTTTTCTGATAACGAGGGCCCCATTTATCGAAAGCATCGTTGCTAACCAATTAGGCTACTGGTAAACAGTAGTACGGCCCTCGGAGGACTTTAACGGCCCTCGGATGAATATGAAGTGGCCCTTCGAATGAAAAAGGTCCCCGACCCATGATTTAGAGTGTTGTTTGTTATAAGTAAAATGATTAAAATAGTAGGGTTGGAAAGGGGGGTCCACGTGCACCCCCCGGCTTTTTTTACGCCACCTGATTTTTTTGTATCTTTAGAGTGTCTACTTCTAGAATCTGCCAGGTGCCAAGCTGAAATAATGTCCCATGGCCTTCATTTTTAACCATTTAATGCACCTGACAGGAACCCAGCAGATTGAAACAATGACAGAGAATAGGTCATAACTTTTGAAGTAAACTACATACAGAGACAAATTAACGCATTTTCCCATACAATATTGGCCTGAGGAATGAATTTACATTGTTGTTTTTGACTTTTGACAACATTTAAACATCATATTTGCCCATAAACAGCAATAAAATGACCCAAAATGTGTAGACACTCAACTATCTTTTCATTCTTTTGAGTTTTGTTGTCTTTTTTTCACCACCTGCTCTTCCTTTATCATTTGCAGGGTAAATGTGACTATAATATCGCATATTAAGCTGAAATTATGACCCCCAGTCTCCATTTTTGACCCTTTAATGCGCCTGACTGAAACCCGACAGACTGAAACAATGATACAGAATGGGTCATAACTTTTGAAGTAAACTACATACAGAGACAAATTAATAAATTTACCCACACAATATTAACCTGAGGAATGATATTAAGTTGTTGTCTTTGACATTTCACAACATTTGAACTGCATTTTTGGTCATAATCGGCAATAAAATTGCCCAAAATATGTAGACTCAAGTATCTTTTCATTCTTTTGAGTTTTACTGTCTTTTTGTCCACCACCTGCTATTCCTTTATCATTTGCAGTGTAACTGTGACTATTATATCGGGTTTTAGGCTGAAATAATGACCCACAGTCTCCATTTTTAACCCTTTAATGAACCTGACTGGAACCCAGCAGATTGAAACAATGATACACAATGGGTCATAACTTTGGATGTAAACATCATACAGAGAGATTAACACATTTCCCCATACAATGTTGACCTAATGAATGATATTAAGTTCTTGTCTTTGACATTTGACAACATTTGAACTGCATTTTTGGTCATCATTGGCAATGAATTGGCCTAAAATATGTAGACATTCAAGTAGGCCTATCTTTGAATCCTTTCGGGTTATATTTCTTTTTCAACACCTGCTCTTCATGCATAATTTACATTAAAAGGTGTATTAAGAGTATTAAGCTGGAATAATGACCCACAGGGTTTTTAACCCTTCAATTCCATGGAATGGAACCAACAGAGATTGCAACAATGATACAATTCATTCGTCAGGTTAGGGCGGTTAGAGCGTCTGACTTGTATCCCAAAGGTTGCCAGTTCGACTCCCGACCCGCCAGGTTGGTGGGGTGGGGGGGTAATCAACCAGTGCTCTCCCCCATCCTCCTCCATGACTGAGGTACCCTGAGCATGGTACCATCCCGCCGCACTGCTCCCCAAGGGCGCCACTGAGGGCTGCCCCTTTGCACGGGTGAGGCAAAAATTTAATTTCGTTGTGTGCAGTGTTCACTTGTGTGCTGTGGAGTGCTGTGTCACGACGACAATGGGAGTCGGAGTTTCCCAATGGGCTTTCACTTTCTTTCTTTCAATGGGGGTTAACTTTTGGCGTAAACCACAGTACAGAGAAAAGGTAACCCATTTTCCCATACAATACTGACCCAAGGAATGCAATGAACAATTTTTTGCCTTTTATCAACTTTTAGATGCGTTTCTGGACAAAGACTGCATTTTTAAAAAGCCCTATAATCTATAGAAATTAAACTGTCATTCTATTTTGGAGGGTCACAGCAGCAAGCAACCCATCCACACTAGTGTTTTGTAGGTGCATAACTACCTGAATAATGCACTATCCTGATCCAAGTGACCAGATTTGTAAAGTTTGTCAGCCATGCGTGTGTTTTACACTGGCATGTTTCTCTGTCCTGTACATGTGGCATAACAAGCCAAACAGTCTATGTCTGCAGAAAAAGGTGAAAGACACATCTTCCTGTTCAGCTACAAATTACATGTGGAGGTTTTGCAATAAGAAAAAGGAAAGAATATACGCGCACCACAGATGCTCCCTTGTCGTGAGACACCTGACGAAGACCTTACAGGTCGAGACGTTGTGTCAGCTTTTCACACGTTAAATCACGACAAGGGAGCTTCTGTGGCGTGCGGATAGTCTTTCCTTTTTTCTTGTGTGTTCTTTCATGTCCTGCACCCACGGCAATTGCTTTTTGGGATGTGCCTTTACCTGCTAGTTGGTTATGAGAATGAGATGCTGTTTCAATCTGAAACTCAATAACATAATCAAATGTATACTCTAAATGCGCAATGAGAAGCACCCAATAAAACTTGAAAGAATGAAAAAGACTTATTTTCTACACATTTTGGGTATTTTAATGCTATTTTTGTCCAGGAACACGGTTTAAAGGTTGATGACAGTCCTTCACAACTGCTTCATTGCATTTCTTGGTTCAGTATTGTATGGAAAATGGGTTAGCTTTTCTTCTCTTTGTGGCTTAATTCAAAAGTCAACCCACACTAAGTCTTTTTTATAAAGTATTTAAAAAGTTTAAAATGTTGTCAAATGTCAAATCTTAATTTAATTCTTCAGGTCAGTATTGTATAGCAAAATGTGTTCATTTGTCTCTGTATATAGTTTAATTCAAAAGTTATGACCCATTTTGTATCATTGTTTCAATCTGTTCCAGTCAGGCGCATTAAATGGTTAAAATGGAGTCCTTATTTCAGCCTGAACCCGATGTAATAGTCACATGTACACTGCAAATGATAAAGGATGAGCCGGTGGTGGACAAAAGACAATAAAATTCGAAAGAATGAAAAGATACTTGAGTGTCTACATATTTTAGGCCATTTTATTGCCGGTTATGACCAAAAATGCAGTTCAGATGTTGTGAAATGTCAAAGACAACAACTTAATATTATTCCTCAGGTCAATATTGTATGGGAAAATGTGTTAATTTGTCTCTGTATGTAGTTTACTTCAAAAGTTATGACCCATTCTGTATCATTGTTTCAGTCTGTCGGGTTTCAGTCTGGCGCATTAAAGGGTCAAAAATGGAGACTGGGGGTCATAATTTCAGCTTAATACGCGATATAATAGTCACATTTACCCTGCAAATGATAAAGGAAGAGCAGGTGGTGAATAAAAGACAACAAAACTCAAAAGAACGAAAAGATAGTTGAGTGTCTACTTATTTTGGGTCATTTTATTACTGTTTATGAGCAAATATGCTGTTTAAATGTTGTCAAAAGTCAAAACCAACAACTTAAATTCATTCCTCAGGTCAATATTGTATGGGAAAATGTGTTAGTTTGTCTCTGTATGTAGTTTACTTCAAAAGTTATGACCTATTCTCTGTCATTGTTTCAATCTGCTGGGTTCCTGTCAGGTGCATTAAATGGTTAAAAATGAAGGCCATGGGACATTATTTCAGCTTGGCACCTGGCAGATTCTGGAAGTAGACACTCTAAAGATACAAAAAAATCAGGTGGCGTAAAAAAAGCCGGGGGGTGCGCGTAGACCCCCCCTTTCCAACCCTACTAAAAGGTTCTATATGGGCAAAAAAGTTGTGATCAGTCTCCCTACAGCAGGGGTGTCAAACTCAAATTGACCGAGGGCCAAAATCAACATATGGAACGAAGTGGAGGGCCGAACTCAAGATTTATTTGTAATAAATGGACTAAAATCCTGCAGGCACGCACTTACTCATAGTTCAATTTCACACACACTGGCACATATTGTGTTGCATAGGAGTGTGAGCTGCGTCATTGGCCCAGGCCCGCTCATACTTCTGAGAAACACCAAATTTCATGTTCAAGTCTTGGTACACTGTACATTAATGATGTATGAGGGCCAACTGTAATACACATTTGAAATGATCTCGCGGGCAAAATAAAGTGACTCTGCGGGACAGATTTGGCCCCCGGGCCTGAGTTTAACACCCCTGCGGGCCTACATTAACAGCAAGCTGTCTAGGCCTAGTCTACTTAGTATTTTCGTGAACAGGCAACTTTGTTTAGGCTACCACTGATGTCTGTTATTTCCGCCTGCTATTTATTATTGCCAGTGCTTGAAGTACGATAGCAGTGTTTAGGGCAATGGTGTTTAGCAGAATCCACATAATTACGGCCCTTATCTGGGCAACATCCTTTAGGCTAGCAGCCAGGCTAGGCTATTTTGACAGCTGATAAACAAGCAATCCGTACACGTTGATCTTTGGTTTAAGTCTACTAGCGATAAAATAACTTATAAACATACAAAACACTCAGCATGCATAGGCCCTTGATACCTTGATATTCTTGTAGACGTCATGGCTTTCCCTTCTTCGTAGTTTACCGGAGCCAAGTGATGGTTCAATTAGGAAAGCCAAACTTCCGCCTCGCCACAACTTTCCACAAGATTCCCTGATTGACGCTCCCAACGCAGGACGCTCCCCTGTCAGCTCGCTCCCACTAGCCAGACTATCGGTCCCACCGCCATATAACGGAGCTAGTTATCTTTTGATGTTAGTTTTTTGTTTCTAACCCTAACCTTAACCCTAACCATAACCTTAACCCTAACCCTAACCCTAAACCGCTTGTATGTGGCAGTGTATGATAATACGTGAAATATAATCGGGTGGGACTACACGTCCGGGAGTGATAGAAACACCTGGGACTGCACGTCCGGGAGCGATCTCAGTTGGGAGTGTCCATCTACCACCGTTCCACCGTGTCCGACCTGTTGCCCTCAGGCGTTACTCCAGCTACACCTCCGATGCCTACCGCTGCCGCTGTCAGAACTAGCCATATCAACAATATGAACATGCTATGAATGTATTTTATGTGCTCACACATTCAACAATAAAACTAGACATCACAAAACTGTGAGGGGGGATGGGGGGCACTAAATAAGAAGGGAATGACACATCCAAAACATTGCGAATTGCAATTGGTGTATTGCTTGTACAGAAAACAGTTACATGTGCAAAATAAGCAAAATGTGTAGTAAGTGTAGAAACTATAAAGTGCTAGTGCATATACCAACCTAAAAAGCACATGTCCGTTTTCTGCATTCAAAATAGCCGCTGTTTAAGAAAGTCGCGGGTTGATGGCGTAAAGAGCGGCGGTGACACGTGACATCATGTTGTGACCAGAGAGAAGGGCACTGTGGTGCTGTGTGCTTCCATAGATTCTTTATGGGCTGTGGTGCTTCAATGTAGTTCTTTTTTTGGATAGAGACTATTTTTGCGAACCACTTTACTTTGAATATTTTTGTTTGAACTGTTTTCGGGGAGTTTTTCCCCGCTCCACATCTCTGGAAGGATCAGAATATACGTTCGGCCTTCATTTACTGTATGGGAATGGCATTGCTTTTAGAGTTACCCCACAAGTCTAGCTGCTATTGTGTGTTTTTTAATTTTATTTATTATTTTGTAAGCTTAGTTTGTTAATGTCTTATATGCGTTTATTTTCCTTATTATGTGTTGATGTGTTGTCTGATTTTTGTTGACTTTGACCAGGACTCCCTGGCAGAAGAGACACTGTCTCAATGGGACAATCCTGGGTAAATAAAGGATCAATTAAAAAAAATGAAATGAAAGTTGGGGAGAAGGAAACCCTCATTTGCTGCCTTTAAAAAGTCAAATTTTACAAACTCTCGAGGCTACTATTAATTTAGTATCAACTTATATGCTTTTTCCTCGTTCAATGAACGTTTACACACTGTACCCCGTTTTGTCAATGTTTATGGTATTTTAATTTAAATAAAAGTGAAATATGCTTTAGTGCAGCAATTAGTTGAACATGCAATTGTGTCCAATGAACAATTACACTACTGGATGACACACGCGAGCACAATAATGATTTAAAAAAAAAAACGTATATCCACTTAAAAAGAAAAAAGAAAAAAGAATACGTGTCTTCTTGAGAGTATTTTTTATCAGGCAAAGTGAAAGGCAGCCTTGCTTGCGTTGAATGTGCGTTTTGGGCCCTTTCCCACTACTGTTGTGTGGTGGGATGCAGTGGTTAGCAAGTGTTGAGTTGTCGTAGAAGTAGTCACAAAAATTGTAAACATTTAACGGGTTATAAGCTCCTCCGCATACTTAGGTGAGTTTTGCATTCCTGATAACATGAACAGTTTCATATGCAAATCGCAGTGTATGGAAAAGGGTTGTTGAACGCGTACCGGCTAGTCCCATGCTAGCTAGCACGTTCTCCTTTGCCGTGCAGGCTAATCTGTGGGCTAATCTATTTTGTCAATAGTTATGATGTAGCCACTGAGAAATATTGCACCACTAATTTTGGTACTACTCAAATCTGAAAATATTAACAGTTTGTTTGTTGTTGGATGCACATTTTCCATAATAGGCCTACTAATAACTATGCCTATGGCTACAGCTGCCTACTGACATTATGGGATGTTGTCTAGCAAGATGAACGTAGTGCCTTCTTCTTTTTACTTGTTTTTTTTATTTTATTTTATTAGTAGCCTATTATTAT
>NC_085858.1:24035722-24063222 GCF_034702125.1 Engraulis encrasicolus
TACTCTACAGATGAGAGTCTGGTGGTGTCTCCTCTGCTGGGTAATGTGTGCTTCGCCTCCCCCCAGTACAGCACTTGCTTCACTCTCGCCTCCTTCGCCAAGATCTACTCTGACACCTACGGTAAGACCATGTTGCTGCTGATGTTTTTGGATTTGTTATATTTGTTGTGACTTAGAGTTTGGAAAGTTGGTGCATATCAGAATATATTGTAAATGTGTATCACATCTTCAAACATGCCTGTGTGTGTGTGTGTGTGTGTGTGTGTGTGTGTGTGTGTGTGTGTGTGTGTGTGTGTGTGTGTGTGTGTGTGTGTGTGTGTGTGTGTGTGTGTGTGTGTGTGTGTGTGTGTGTGTGTGTGTGTGTGTGTGTGTGTGTGTGTACACAGTTTGTTTTAATTACAGACATCTTGTGATCCAGCATGTCCATGCTAATAGTTTTGTGTGTTGCGATGATTATTTTTTTAGGTGACATCAACTACACAGAATTTGCAAAAAGGCTGTGGGGAGATATCTACTTCAACCCCAAAACGTGAGAACCAACCACATGTGCACACTATATCAACATTTGAATAATAAGCATCCATAAGCACAGGTCCCATCATAGCTATCCGTATACATACTGCATGTGCATGCAAAGGGCAGGGGTTAAACCTGTAGGGTACAGCTGACTGGGTGATCATCGTGACCCGTGGTGAATTTGACGTCAATCATGCTGACATGACTCGAGGCTTTTCCCTCACACTCATGTCACTGACTAAAGTTATGTACAGGGTTCCCACGGGTCATGGAATTTCTGGAATATCATGGAATTTCAAAAAAAAAAATTCCAGTCATGGAAAGTCATGGAATTTTACCATTTTGCATGTATAGTCATGGAATATCATGGAATTTTCTTAACAGTTGTGTAAAAGCAAAAACTTTTTTGTTTGGTGTATAACATTTTTTCTTACTGGTTATACTACAACGCTTCGACAGATAATCTTCAGTTTTCACACTTAAAACAACTTTTTAATATAATTTCTTATTACCGAAATGGTTATGGAAATTAAGTTGTTTGGGTCTGAATAGTCATGGAAAGTCATGGAATTTTATATCTGAATTAGAGTGGGAACCCTGTATGCAATAGCAGTTGGGTGAAAGTTGGTGTGGATATGGAGCTGAGGAAGCCTGTGTGTGAATTGTGTTGGCCGTCTTTTGCCTTCAGACATTTAATCATTATAATACAAAGGATCGTTGATGGTTTTTAGACATCAGTATGGCGTAACAACAGCTCATGTCGCTATTGCTCGAAACACATTAGTTGTCCGCATTTCATTTACATATATAATCCAGCAAAAATACTAACTATGTAATAATCCATTCAATAGTCACATTAGCTGCGGTTGCGCCATCTAACTTGGTGCACCTGACCTGACCTTACTGATACTAAAACTTCAATGACAACAAAACTGGCAAACCAAGCGGAAAAGTGATTAAAAATGTTGAAGGAAATTTCCACATCACTTAGCCCTATGTCTGTGTCTCATCCTTAATTACTGTATCTTGTGCAATGTGTTTATGTAGCATTGTAGACACAAAGGCAAGTTTGATGAACATCTGTCTCTTTTCATGTATATTCATAGATATAGGACATATAGGCTCAGACAGATCGTAGCCATGCTTGTCCAGAGATAACGCATCCATCAATCGGCGGAAAGGCGATACACACATTCAATGGGTGTTGGTAAAGCAACATATATGAAAAACACAGTATTCCAGACCAAGACTGTGGAGCCCAAGGCTGGCCACAACAAAAGCTTTAGCTATGGTGCACTGTAAGTATTGTATGTTTTTGAATGTGTTCCTTGTGGGCCCCATCAGGAGGAAGTTCACTAAGAAGCCCCCCACCAGTAACTCCCAGCGCAGCTTTGTGGAGTTCGTACTGGAGCCCCTTTATAAGATCCTCTCCCAGGTATGCACAGATCAGACTCACTCACTCACTCACTCACTCACTCACTCACACACTCTCTCTCATTCACACACTCTCTCACTCACACACTCTCTCACTCACACTCTCTCTCTCTCGTAATTATTCCATTCATATTAAACTTTGGTTTATTTAGTAGTGGTAAGATTTCAGTGAAGTCCTGAGTCATTTACACACTGAAGAAACATAGAACTGGAGGAAGTGATATAGACGGAGTACTCGGTATAACAAAAAATGCGTACAGGGTATGCTAGACAGTATGACTCACTCAGTGTATCAATACTTTCTCATGTTCTGCAATGTTTTTGTCAGTTGTGCAATAGTGACGTGTCTGTGGTGTGTCTGTACTGCAGGTGGTTGGTGACTGTGACACGTCGTTGCCGCGCGTGCTGGACGAGCTGGGCATCCACCTGACCAAAGAGGAACTGAAAGTGAATATCCGACCCCTGCTCAGGCTCGTCTGCAACCGCTTCTTTGGGGAGTTCACAGGTAGAGCTCACTCAAACACACACTCTCTCAAAGCACACACACTCTCTCAAAGTACACACACACACACACACATATTTGCTTTAAGTTTAGACATGGTCATCTTGTCTTGAATCACCTACCTGTGAGAAGACTTGTTGAGGATGTACTGTATGCGTGCTCTCCCTTTGTCCATGTTATCGTCAGTGTACTCTCAAACTGCGTCTCATTATTTATTTATATTACCACCATGTCCAAAAAGCAAACGCGTTTCGGCTATCAAGCCTTCATCAGTGCGTGGTACTCAGAACTTTCTTCCTTAAGTTGATACATTTTATTGCGCACCCAAAGACTTTCGTTTTTCCAAGAAGTTGAGCGCGTCCTTTGCCAAAACTATCGTCAGTGTACTCCATTGTGCTGTTAGTGTACTGACTCTCTCTCTCTCTCTCTCTCTCCTCTCTCTCTCTCTCTCTGCTCTGGCCCTCAGGCTTTGTGGACATGTGTGTGCAGCACATCCCATCTCCACTGTCTGGGGCGCGGGCCAAGATCGAGCACTGCTACACCGGCGGCCTCGACTCAGACCTGGGGGAGGCCATGACCGAGTGTGACCCAGACGTAAGTGTGTTTTTATGTCAATTTTGAGTAAATTAGAACTATGCCATGACTAAGAAATGGTAGAGCAGCTTTAAGTCTTGGTTATTGAAGTTGGCAATAAATATTTAAAGTAGTATGCAACATCAGCAGAAACTTTTCTTCTTCCTTTCTCTTCTTGGCCACCGTCCCAGGATCCTCACATGTGTCACACCACTAATATCTAGAATAGACATACAATATCAATCATGCATTATTCCTCCTCTCCCTCTCCCTGCATGGTCCTTTAACGTGCCATACCGCTGAGATGTAGAGATATTTTACAGATGCTGATGTACAGAACTTCAGCAGGACTTTTTTGCCGCTCCTCCTCCTAGTTTGTCCAGGGTCCTCTAATGTAGAGTGGAAATATTTTATTGACCCCTTTTTTTTCCCCTCATCTTTTTTTGTCCTGGGGCCTCTGGTGTGCCACACCACTAACATTTTGTAAAGATACTTTATCAGGAAATTGTCTTTTTAATGTGATTTGGATCCCTCTGGGTCTGGAATAAAGAATGAATTGAAATCGAATTAAATTGTGATGTACAGAACTTAAACATGACTTTGTTTTCCATCCCCCTCTTTTTCCTCCACTTCCTCCTCCTCTCGCTACTCCACTTCATCCTCCTCCTCCTCCTCCTCCCCCTCTTCCTCTTCCAGGGTCCTCTGATGTGCCACACCACTAAGATGTACAGCACGGATGACGGGGTGCAGTTCCACGCGTTCGGCCGGGTGCTGAGCGGTACGCTGCAGGCTGGCCAGCCCATCAAGGTGCTGGGGGAGAACTACTCCCTGGAGGACGAGGAGGACTCGCAGGTCTGCACCGTCGGACGCCTATGGATCTCGGTCGCCAGGTAAAACGCAGAAGTCGATTACCATTGACTTTTAAAAAAATATATTTTTTTGGTCCGTTTGCCATCGTTATGATGGGACAGTTGAAGAGGTGGTTTGCACCGTCGGACGCCTATGGATCTCTGTTGCCTGGCAAACTCCTGAGTCAGTAACCATTACCTTTTTTTAATATAACATGAGGGTTGCCTTTTTGAATCCTGACACTGTCAAGTAGCCCCCTATGTCAATAACTAGCGCATTTAAGCCAGAAGGTTGCCTTCTGCCCCCAACAATGGGACGCGAGGAGTCGCATAACTCTACTGAATTTTCTCCAACTGAACACAGACAAAACCAAGGTAATTGTATTTGGAGCAAAGAAGGAAAGGGTAAAGATTGCCACTATGCTTGAAACTAAAGGTTTTAAAGCAAAGGATACTGTGAAAAATCTTGTCATTATCGATAGTGAACTAAATTTTAACAGTCATGTGAAAGCCATTACAAAGACTGCATTTTATTATCTCAAAAACATTTCTAAACTTAAGGGTCTTGTGTCAAAACAAGATCTAGAAAAATAATACACGCCAATTTTAAGATCCCTGCATTGGCTTCCAGTAAGCTACATAACAGACATTATTACTACTTAAACACATTATTACTACTTGTGTTCAATCATTAAATGGGTTGGAGCCCAGTTACATACTGGATATGATTCAGCTGTATACAAAAAAACTAGTCATCTAAGGTCTATGAAGCAAAACTTGCTGGTTTTACCTACTGTTTTTAAAAAAAAAAAAAAGGTTCACACACTCCTTTTGGATTTTTTTTCTCTATTTTTTTCTTTTCATTCATTCACTGGAAAGCATGATGACGTTTCGACCTCTCAGTCTTTCTCAGATTTACCTACTGTTAAAACTAAGTGGGGTGAGGTAGCCTTAAGCTGCTACGCTGCAAAGCTTTGAAACGAGCTTCCAGACGAAGTAAAAAAAATCCCCCTACTTTTGATTTTTTTTCATAGTTTTAAGACCAGACTTAAAACAAAGCCTTTCTCAGATGCCATCTCTTAGAGATCAAAATGTTTTTTGATATTTTTATTTGTCTTCTCCTTATTTCTTGCTTATATCTTTACTTCTTTGTATTGTATTTTCACCTGCCATGCATTGTTCTTTTTAAAATTTTATTTAATTTACCTATTGTAAACTCCACGACATATTGAGTCTTTTTAAAAGATGAACAGAGATCAGTTATGGAGGAATTTTTGGTTGTAAGGGCAGACAAATGGTAGATAAAGCCATGCCTTCTGAAAACGAAACCAACACAGTGAGTGAACTTGCACATCTCAGTGGAAATTCACAGGTCTAGCGAGAGTCGCAGTGGTTAAAATGTGCAGTCACAGTGCACTGCATGCTGTGTACGGTGGTTAAAATGTGACCGTTGTTGCGGTCACTGTGGCTGACTCGTCATGCCAAGAGGCGGTGGAGAGGAAGATGGAGGTGATATATTGAAATCCTGTAGTGATAATCAGTTGCCACCTCAAATAGTTCACGTTTTTCTCTTTGATGAAGTTGAGCAATGAGTCACCCAAAAAAGTTGCAGATGATGGAAAATGCACTCGCACACACACAATGGAAAAAAGCTCCCAAAGCTTTTTTGTGTTGTGCTTTTGACGTGTTGTACAAGGTTTTCAATACATATTTTTGCATTCTTTATTTGGATACCTTTTTTAATGCTTTGTACAATGTCAATAAACAAAATCAATCAATTGTGTGTGTGTGTGTGTGTGTGTGTGTGTGTGTGTGTGTGTGTGTGTGTGTGTGTGTGTGTGTGTGTGTGTGTGTTGTGTGTGTGTGTGTGTGTGTGTGTGTGTGTGTGTGTGTGTGTGTGTGTGTGTGTGTGTGTGTGTGTGTGTGTGTGTGTGTGTGTGTGTGTGTGTGTGTGTGTGTGTGTGTGTGTGTGTAGGTATCAGATTGAGGTGAACCGTGTGCCAGCTGGAAACTGGATCTTGATTGAGGGCTGCGACCAGCCGATCGTCAAAACGGCCACCATCACAGAACCACGAGGAAACGAAGAGGTGAGAAGTAGTGACCATATCGCGTCCCAGCAGCCTGAACCATAATTTTGTGTTGCATGCTGCATATGGATGTGCCACCAGTGGGAATAATATGGTCTCTTGCACCCTCACCGATGCCCTTTGAGCAAGGCATTTTCCCTCGCATGGATCTTGGGGCTGTAATAATTACCCTGTACTAAAATAAATCAATTACTTTGGAAAAAAAGCAAATAGTAAATGTGAAATGTGTTGTGTTTGTGTGTGTGTGTGTGCGTGATGCTTCTCCAGGCTCAGATCTTCAGGCCACTGAAGTTCAACACGGCGTCAGTGATCAAGATCGCCGTGGAGCCTGTGAACCCCTCAGAGCTGCCCAAAATGCTGGATGGCTTGAGGAAGGTCAACAAGAGCTACCCCTCCCTCACTACCAAGGTAACGCATAGCTACAGCTCCTTCACTACCGAGGTAACCCATAACTACCCCTCCCTCACCACCAAGGTAACCCATAGCTACCCCTCCCTCACTACCAAGGTAACGCATAGCTACAGCTCCTTCACTACCGAGGTAACCCATAACTACCCCTCCCTCACCACCAAGGTAACCCATAGCTACAGCTTCCTCACTACCAAGGTAACGCATAGCTACAGCTCCTTCACTACCGAGGTAACCCATAACTACCCCTCCCTCACCACCAAGGTAACCCATAGCTACAGCTTCCTCACTACCAAGGTAGCCTATAGCTACCACTCCCTCAGTACCAAGGTAACCCATAGCTACAGCTTCCTCACTACCAAGGTAACCCATAGCTAGTCCTCCGTCACTACTAAGGTAACCGGAGCTACCCTCCTTCACTATCAAGGTAACGCATAGCTACATCTACTCTCTCACCACCAAGGTAAGAAGAGCTATCGCTCTCTCACTACCAGGGTAACTCATAGCTACAGTTCCTTCACTACTAAGGTGTAACCCATAGCTACCCCTCCCTCACTACTAAGGTAACCCATGAATACCCCTTCCTCACTACCAACGTAAAACAAGAGCTACCCTTCCCTAACCACCAAGGTAAACAAAGGTGCTAAGTTGCAAGTGCAGTAACTGGACCTTGAACATTTTCTCCTTGGTCTTAATGACTTCTTCAGTGTTCCTCTGGGTTTTGGAAACTGGAAATTGTGCTACACGAATAAAGTTATTAATTTTAAATACTGTTGTCCTACAGTCTTATTCCTGGCTTCAGGAAAACTTGTCTTTCATCCCTATAAACATTATCTCTGCACTTTTTGGCCATACGTCTTGTGTCTGTATGTAAGTTTGTTTGTATGTTTGTGTTTGTGTGTGTGTGTGTGTGTGTGTGTGTGTGTGTATGTTTGTGTTTGTGTGTGTGTGTGTGTGTGTGTAGGTGGAGGAGTCAGGGGAGCATGTGATCTTGGGAACAGGTGAGCTCTACCTGGACTGTGTCATGCACGACCTGCGCAAGATGTACTCCGAGATCGACATCAAGGTGAGAGTTCTGCCGAGCTTCATCATGCTCTCTTCTTTCACACTCTGTACAGGGTCTCCGCGGATCCTTAAAAAGTCTTAAAAAGTCTTACTTTCAATATTAGTGTTCAATATAAGGTGTTATAAAGCCTTATATTTCGCCATTTTTGGAAGTGTGGTATTATATTTACGTGGGAGGTCTTATATTTCATCTGGGTAGTTTGAGTGTAAGAAAAAAGCAATTTTTTTCCATGCCATAAACATAATTTAACCGGCATACGTCCCTTATCAAGATGCGTAAAAGTAGAGGAAACGGATCTGTGTTTGTGGCGCAGCGCAGCCCGCTGGCCAGGCCACACAGCGGGGGGCAGCCGCAGACCTGTGGGCGCAGCGTCTAGCCTACTTGCGCCATGTTCTAGTAGAAAAAGTCGAAGTCGAAGTGGTCGAAAAAATATGTACGTGAATAGAGATGGGTAGATAGATGCACGTTCAGTGTAATGTGGCTTGAGGACAAGAAATAAAACGGTTAGCTGCTATCCAAAGCAACGTCGGATTATGAAGCTTGATGTTAACTGTGTGGGGGGGGCGCATAGCCTAATCAGTCGTTATAATGTTGTCTATCGTAAGCATGTTAGCCATGCCCTGGCGTTTGGGTAGAAGCGTTTGCTAAATGTAAAGGGTTCATTTCATAAAGTCCATTATGACCGTATTCGAAAATTTGTTCCTTCATACAATAGCCTACACTTTCAAAATCGCCTCTAGATACGTGACAGGCTATTTGATGCCTCTGTCAAATGCAAAATGATTTCGTTAACATGATGGCAGCATGAGGAAGTGAGCGCGAGGCAATACGAAATCGGATGAGTAACAGAATATGTACGAAGCCAATGATCTGGCGAGGTGCTTAATGTCCAAATCGGTAACCAGATGGGCAACGGTAAACACGCTAAATGCTTGTTATGGACATGCTGGAAATCGCTTCCAAGTTGTGCGCTGTTTCTTGCGCCCATCTAGAGAACAACAAACTACAGACAGGCTAAGCTCAAAGTAGAACGCTTGCTTCTGCTACCCGTCTCTGATAAAGCGAGCTGGAGGAGGAGGAACGGTGTTCTGTCGAGATGTGTTGCCTCGTCGAGATGAGCGACCGGTCGCCCTATTCGATAGTGGTGTTCTATCGATTTGCGATGCCTCATCTAAATGAGCGACGTTGATTTTCCGTGGAAGGCGTTTCAATCGGATTGTTTTAATAACCATTACTTTACTTAACGGACAGGGGTGTGCAATCGTTCGTGCGGAGTTTAATAAGAACGTGCGGCTGCTGACCACTAAAAAACCGTGAGCCTCTCGTTTGAGCAAGTTAAGAAACGTGCCATATGAAAGAGACTGAGTTGAGTTTGCGCAAATACTGGAGAAAGTGTTTGGGATCAGGGCCTGGCTACGGGTTGTTTAATGCAGTCATTTGCTGTTGGTTTGGTTTCAATGCGACGTGGGCTCGCAAGGCAAATTGCCACATGAAATCATGTGCTATGGGGATAAACAAGCGCGCTAGATATTCCCAGATAGCAGATATGTATTGTGGCTTTGTTTTGGCAGATGTCTGTCTTTTAATGACGGAATCATATTTTCATAACATCCCCACCAGTGCATTTCTTATTACCATGTTCAGGCATTTTACAATGCAGTCGATTCAAATTCTTGAGTGAAAAGGGTGGAGGGAGCATTTTGACAGCTCAATCAGAGGTGGCGATTTTTTCCATTTTGCAATGAGAACGCCTCCTCTACATAAATAGTATTTTCTGATCGATGTTACAATGTTCGAGGCTGAGTGTGTGAGCGATTACGGTTAGGCATAGGCAACAAAGTAGCAAATGTTAGAGGTCACGCTATTTCGCAGATTTTACAATGATCCACGCTATTTCCCGTTTACCCCCCAGGGGATATATCGTAACTTTCAGTCCATGACAGTCGGTGGACAGGCTGTAGGCTAACTAGACTATGGATGACTGGTGGTAACCTCAGGAGGACATAGACTACAGTTTGAGTCACTAAAGTTGACAGTCTCAGGGGATCCTATCGTAACTTGCGGTCTCACAATTCGATGGGCAATCACCCGCGAAAACCACCGCGAGGGTGTGCGCATGCGTGCGCATGCTCAGTAGCGAAGAGAATCACATCTCGACGGGTCGCTCATATAGACAGGACACCGGCACTCAGAGTAGTCGTACATTTAACCCTTTTGACACCAGGTGTCCTCTCTCTTAATAGCAAAGCGCATTCAACTATTTATCCCTCAGAAATGATGAATTGTTGAGCAATTTTTAATGTGTAGGCCTACATTTAAAGGCATTTGATGAACATTCATCTGATTTTTCCATAGGCCGTCAAAACGTGCGTGGGACCCTCAATTAAATGCCAGTTGTCAGTTAACTGACCATATGCATGCATGGTGTCTGTAGGCCTACAGATAGGACGAATTTTTGACATTCCATTTTCTAACTCCACAAAAACAAGGCAGAAAGACTTGGGGAAAAAATAGGATGTAACATAGTCAAATGTTCCATCAAACAGCTTCCTTGGCGGAAGTCTGAGCTCTGAGTGCATTTCTAGTTGAACATGTTGCACATCATATTTGGTTTGTTGCAAATTCTATTACTCATTCTATTGTGTTCTATTACTCAGTTTCCCAATTTCCTCAATTCCTCAATACCCAGATCCTCAATTAAGTGTCTAGTACTAATCTAGGGAACTAAAATAGTGGCTGCTGAAGCTACTTGTGGCTCTTGTGGGTTTGCTGGTGTCAGAGTTTTGTCAGTGGGGTGAAGGGTGAACGGAAAATGTAGCGTTTGTAATCGAAACTATAACTGGTGGATTTTGGGGCTTTCTGGTAGACCAGTGACTCTTCCTCATTGTTGAGTGACTGACCTGGTGACCTTTGCCCCCTCCCTCTCAGGTGGCTGACCCCGTGGTGACCTTCTGTGAGACGGTTGTGGAGACGTCCTCCCTCAAGTGTTTCGCCGAAACGCCAAATAAGAAGTGAGTTCTTGTGCTGCACACCATACCATTCCACATCATACCACTGCTGTATCATTTTGCCACAGCTTTGTTTTTGATTGGCCTAAACTTGTGCCATTTTTCAACCTTTGTTCTATGTTTCATGCATCTTCAATTCTTGTGTCAACAATCAGACTCCAAAAAAAAACCCTCCAGCTTGTTCCACTGAGCAAGTGGTCTACCTGTCTTAAGTACTCATTTCAATCAGCTGATCCAGAGCTGGTTGGATCAAATTTGTGGCATGGATTTTACCTTCTGAACCTGGGAGTGACACCTCCGGTGATTCTTTTTAGGCGGTTTGTTGTGTGTGCAGTGTTGTGATTGGCTGTGATGCTTTGATTGACAGGAATAAGATCACCATGATTGCTGAGCCACTGGAGAAGGGACTGGCGGAGGACATTGAGAACGAAGTGGTGCAGATCACATGGAACAGGTACAATATACACACACACACGCACCACACACACACATACACACACACACACCACATTGGGAATGAAGTAGAGCAGATCACTTAGAACACGTACGATACAGACACTCACTCACTCTCTCACACACACACACACACACACACACACACACACACACACACACACACACACACACACACACACACACACACACACACACACACACACAACATTGAGAATGAAGTAGAGCAGATCACCTTGAACCGGTACTATAAAGACAGACACACACATACACACACCTCTTGTTTTCCCTTAAATATTTTGTACCTGTTTGACTATAGACCAGTTCAGAGCCGACGTGCTCATGAATGCGTGTGCATCGTCGACTCAAACACACCAGAGATATTGGAAGGATATTATGAGAGACTCCACTTTTCTGGGTGGTACTGCACTCTAGGGGGAGTGCAGACTCCATTCAGAAAGAACGGGCTGCTGCACTCAGAGCCGTATCTCGACAGCGGCCACTAGGAGAACTGCAGGCATGGGTAAAATCGGGAGTGGTGATTCTGTATTTAATCCTGGGTGACAGTGCAGACACTAATTAGAGAAAAACTGCCGTTCTGAAGCGTGTACGTTGATAAAAAAAATAGAGATTCCGAAAAGTACACTTGTTATGCTATTTTGAGAGGGAAGAGGCTGTTCCAGAAGCATAGGAGATGTTTGTTGTTACAAGACATTAAACTACTGACTGGACTGATGACATCGTCAGGAATACCCGTGTCCGTGTTGCCCACTGCATATCTGAGGTTAGCGCGAGCATCCGTTATCTTATTTCGGAAATAACACCTGTCGAATCTCTGTACAAGTGAACGGAGCATGGACGATTTTGAGGCAGCGGTACGCACGCAGCCAAGTTACATCATACCTGTTTACAAACTCTAAAAGGGTCTATTGCCACAACATGCACCCAGTATCTGAACAACTTTAACAGACAGCAATTGAAAGTGCATATGCTTTCTTGCAAACAAACAAACACTTGCACTTACCACATAACAGACACCCACACTCACCTGTGGTCTGACCCCAGCTGTTCACGTTATCCATGCCTCAGCTGGCAGGTGCATTTTGGGAACTGGGCAGTCTTGAGGTGTGTGTGTGTGTGTGTGCGCGTGTGCGCGTGCGTGTGCGCGTGCGTGCGTGCGCATGCGTGTGTGTGTGTGCGCATGCGTGTGTGTGTGTGTGCGCGTGTGCGCGTGCGTGTGCGCGTGCGTGCGTGCGTGTTAGTCCACACCTGCAGTGTGACCAAGCCAGGAATTCACTTAACACATCTTCGACCTCACACATCCATGTGCTGTCTCTCAGTCTCACATTTTTCTCCTCCACTCTCTTTCTCCGCGCACACATTTTCATTGTCTATCCATCTCTATGTCATACTTCTCCCATCTGGTCTGTGTTTGTCACAACCTCTCACTCTCTTTCTCTCTCTCTCACACCACGCACGCACGCACGCACACACACACACACACACACACACACACACTTGCCTTAGAGTTCCTCTATTTCATTTCCGTCTTAGGGATAAATTAAGGAACTGCACTCTTTCTCTGTCGTATACACACACTCTCTTCTCTGGTCTCTCCTCCGCTCTCCTCTGACTTTTCTCAACTGTGGTGTCTCCTCTATGTAGGAAGAAGTTGGGAGAGTTCTTCCAGACCAAGTACGATTGGGATCTGTTGGCCGCCCGTTCCATCTGGGCCTTTGGGCCAGACACCACCGGGCCCAACATCCTGGTAGACGACACACTGCCCTCTGAGGTAAGCCTCACACGAGAGTGAGTGAGTGAGTGAGTGAGTGAGTGAGTGAGTGAGTGAGTGAGTGAGTGAGTGAGTGAGTGAGTGAGTGAGTGAGTGAGTGAGTGAGTGAGTGAGTGAGTGAGTGAGTGAGTGAGTGAGTGAGTGAGTGAGTGAGTGAGTGAGTGAGTGAGTGAGTGAGTGAGTGAGTGAGTGAGTGAGTGAGTGAGTGAGTGAGTGAGGACATAGAATTGTATGTGTGTTTTGACCACCATCTTTCATGTTGTTGTGTGTATAGGTGGACAAAGCTTTGCTGGGTTCTGTGAAGGACAGTATCGTACAGGGATTCCAGTGGGGAACGAGGGAGGGACCGCTGTGTGACGAACGTAAGTAGAATTGATTCTCTCTCTCTCTCTCTCTCTCTCCCCCTCAGATGGGTGTATGGGGTTGTTAAAGCCACCCAGAAGAGTTTATTCCTTTAATCACGTCTGTGTTATTTTCCATTAGCAGCCACTAGGTGGCAGCATTTGTCTGTGCAGTTTTTCCAGAGCCATGCTCAGCAACACTGCCTTTGTGTGTCAGACATTACACTTCCACCTTTTTTAATTTCTATGCTAATTCCAATCCTCCTCTCTCCCATGCTCTGATATTTCCCCACCTGATGTGTGTGTGTGTGTGTGTGTGTGTGCGTGTGCGTGTGCGTGTGCGTGTGCGTGTGCGTGTGCGTGTGCGTGTGCGTGTGTGTGCGCATGTGTGTTGTGGCTGAGCAGCGATCCGTAATGTGAAGTTTAAGATCCTGGATGCGGTGATCGCTCAGGAGCCTCTGCACAGGGGAGGGGGGCAGGTTATCCCCACCGCACGACGAGTCGTCTACTCCGCTTTCCTCATGGTAAGATCTCTCATGCTCTCTCTTTCTATCTTTCTCTCTCTCTCTCTCTGAGTAACTGAGTTCACCTACTTTAAGGTCACAGCTGATGTTACCTTGTTTGAGAAAAAATGGTGTTTAGATAAGGGGCTTTGGTCAATCTGTAATGGTGGTAAGCTTAGTTTTAGGTGGTAATGATCCGGGGGGTATGGGGTGATGGTGGGATTGGGGAAGGAGAGGTTTACTCCCTTTTATGGTGAATGGAAGGATCAACATGCATGTAATGTAAAGTACACTTTTTAAGTGGTGACAACGGTTCACAATAAAGGAGTGTTGAAGGTCTCTCTCTCTCTCTATGTCTCTGCCTCTCTCTCTCTCTCTCTCTCTCTCTCTCTCTCTCTCTCTCTCTCTCTCTCTCTCTCTCTCTCTCTCTCTCTCCCTCTCTCTCTGTCTCTCCCCCCCCTTTCTTTCTGTCTCTCTCTCTCTCTCTCTCTCTCTCTCTCTCTCTCTCTCTCTCTCTCTCTCTCTCTCTCTCTCTCTCTCTCTCTGTGTGTCTTTCTCCTCTTGTAAGTCCTCCTCTGTATCCCTCTCTGTTTCTGAGCATCTGTTTCTTCTCTTCTTCATCTGCTCATTGCCCACTTTGTGTTTTCTTTCTGTCTCTCCATTTTTTCTCTCTCAATTTTTTCACTTTCTCACTATGCCCCCTTCCCTTCTTCTCTATACTCCTCTATCCATTTCTCCAACCACCCTGGCTTCCTCTACTTCTCTCTCTCTCTCTCTCTCTCTCTCTCTCTCTCTCTCTCTCTCTCTCTCTCTCTCTCTCTCTCTCTCTCTCCCCTGCTGAGTGTAAAATCCACCTCCTTTTTATCCCCTTCTCTCATTTTTGTCACCAAGACGTTAATTCGCCGCCTTATTTCCATGACAATGAGGTCGACCTCACAAAACGCAAAAAGCCCCGAGAGTCTCTGCTGACTGACTCTGTGACTCCTCTCTGCCTCACGCCCTGCGCTCATTGGCTTACCTCTTTCTCTGTTCTGATTGGCTGTCGCCCCCCTCTTAGGCCACGCCCAGGCTGATGGAGCCATACTACTTTGTGGAGGTCCAGGCCCCGGCCGATTGCGTGTCAGCGGTCTACACAGTTCTTGCCAGGAGAAGGTAAGGAAGGCCTGTCTTTCCTCAACCAGAATATATACAGTACACACTCACGCATGCACTGTTATGTCACGGTTCATGCAGTTCATGGTTAATAAACTGAGGAAATGTAAGACCTCTGCAAGAACAGAGGTAGAAATCTGTAGGATGTGTTTGTTGTCCAAAGTGATTCCCATCAAAGTAGTCAGTTTTGAATGTATTTGTTTGTTAATTGGTTGATTTCTTTTTAACAGAGGTCACGTGACCCAGGACGCCCCAATCCCGGGCTCTCCCCTGTACACCATCAAGGCCTTCATCCCCGCCATCGACTCCTTTGGCTTCGAGACGGACCTGCGCACGCACACACAGGGCCAGGCCTTCGCATTGAGCGTCTTCCACCACTGGCAGGTATGAGTACACACACGCACGCACGTGCACATGCATGCATGCAGACACGGGCTCTGACAGCCCTGATCTTGAACAGTTCCAGGTTGAGTCATCAAGCGTTTCCTGTAACGTTTGACTCTGTAGTGTTTGTGACAAGTGAGTTGTCCACTGCTGGATGGGTGCTCAATCACCACGCCATTCATGCCAGAAAAGAGAATTTTCCTTTATCATCTGGTCCTAATGTTATTCTGTCCCTAATTGTCTTTCTTTCTTTCTTTCTTTCTTTCTTTCTTTCTTTCTTTCTTTCTTTCTTTCTTTCTTTCTTTCTTTCTTTCTTTCCCCCAGATCGTGCCAGGTGATCCCCTGGATAAGGGTATCGTGATTCGTCCCCTGGAGCCACAGCCTGCCCCCCACTTAGCCCGCGAGTTCATGATCAAGACACGCAGACGCAAGGTCAGTGTCCATTTCCAGAGACATGCTTTCTCTTTTGCTGACCTTTTACATTTTCCAGACTTTTTTGCCATTTGCCTGTCACATACATGCAATAACATTTGTGTGTTTGTGCGTGCGTGTTTTTTTGTTTGCATAGGGCTTGAGCGAGGATGTAAGTATCAGCAAGTTCTTCGACGATCCTATGTTGTTGGAGTTGGCGAAACAAGACGTGATGCTCAACTACCCCATGTAAAGAGGCCGATATCCCCCATCCCCATCCGAATAGCCCTTCCTCTGGATCACCCGCCCTTTCTTCTCTCACACACACACACATTGCAAGTGCATTGTCAGTCCTCTTTATTTTTTATACTGTTTTGTAGAACGAGTGTGGAAAAATAGTCTTTTTTTTATAATTATTTGTAATCAGTGGTCATGATGTAAAATTGTCATTGTCTAAATAAAATTGATTTGATTGTTACATTCTTTTGTTTTTGCTTTGATTCATTTGGAGTGGTGGACAGATTTGAATGGATTGGTAGTGTGCTTGTTTACATCTCTGAGAATTGTATATACCGTATGAAATGATTGGGGTTTTTTTGTACTTTAGTTGATCCTTCCGAAATGTGAAGCAGTGAAAGTGCAATAGCAGTGTGACATTCAGTGACCATAGTAGACAATAACTTCTTTGACCAATATGTGCATAGGACTTTGCAATCTAAAGGGCAATATAAACAAATACAAGGCCAGCCATGAGGCATTTTTTATGAACACTGGTGTATGAAACATACAGCACGAGATGATGCAGACGGATGTGAAGGTATGACCAGATTTGACATGAATGTCAGAACCGTCTCCTTGTGTGTTCTGTCAGCAGTGTTTGATGGCTGTGCTTTGCTAGGATTGATGGCTATCTGTATGGATGGTGTGTTCGTGGGTCATTGCACGTAAGGATGCTGAGGAGGAGGAGGATGCAGAGACGTACGGTATTCTCTGAATGGGCAAATGTGCTCATGTCAGTTGATGCAAAATGTGTCACGTAATTCTGAGCTGCAACAAGCATAATGAATATCCATGTATTTCCTTCCTACTGTACTTGGCCTATTGAATTCTGCAAAAATAACCACCTCAGTGTTACTTGAGGAAATAATGCACTGTGTCAAATGATCAGGGTTACCAGATGAGGGTGATGATTTCCAGCCCAAAAAATGCTCAAAACCCTCCTGGGAGCACTAAATCCTGCCCAATTATATTGATTTATGTGGCCATAAATTGGGCGTTTTTTTTTCTGATAAGTGCCATTTTTACCCGCAGATGGCCATCCTAAGCAGCACTGCAAATGATGCTAAGTCACATGCAGCTATGCACAAATACACAAACACAAGGAACCCTTTCCACTACTGAAGTACTGTACTATAGCGTTGGCACATGCCTCTTACAGGTGATCCAGCTGACCCGTTTCCCAGACAAATGGCCTGGAGCCCCGACTCCTCTAAGAACAAAAGAAGGAGGTCAGAGCAGAGGATGGGGTTGAGGAATGGCTGAATAGACCACAACACAAGCTGGTGACCTACTGGTTACTATTGACACTGACTTGAGTTTGGTTGGGAAAGCTGGAGGGAGAGACTGAACAAAAAAAAAAAAAAACATACGCAAAGCAAAAAAAAAGCAGAGAATGACGGAAGGACAAAAGGGTAGAGTGAAGGCCAACGCTGGTGGTCTGGTGGATGGGATAATAGATTAATAGTGATGGGTTAGTGGATGCCCATAGTCAGGTCTTGGCACAACGAGGTCTATATTTAGACATGATGCCCAGATTGTAGCGAATGCTCGGGGGCGTTCCAGTATGCTTGTGTGCGTGCGCGTGTGTGTGAGTGTGTGTATATGTGTGTGTGAGACAGAAAGAGAGAGCACGTGTGCATGCACATTTGTGTGTGTGTGTGCACGCGCACATGTGTTTGTCTGTGGTGCTGCCATCAGAGTCAGAGATGATGCCCAGGGCACAGTGCAGTCACACACACACACACACACTAACAGCACGGTCAAAGACAGGCTCACTACACGCACACACACACACACACATTCACATCTCAGAAACCGCCACAAAAAAAAAAAAACGATCACACTTTCATCCGTCACGAAGCTCATTTGGAAATCCAAAAGAGTCATCAGATGAATCTGGAGCTAGGCATAGCACACAAAAGCTGTGATGATGATAATATCCCTTTGAACTCACCATGCTCCATATATACACCACTGCATACGCAGGCAGAAATCGACGGGAGCTAACAAGGCCGTCTGCTGTGGAGGAGTGAGGAACGCAAGATATGGACACTCTTCAATGGAGAAGTTGAAATGTCTTGCATGCAGATCTAAAAATAAGAAATTAGTTTTTCCTCACATTTTTGTGCTCTCTCATTCTCTCTCTCTCTCTCTCTCTCTCTCTCTCTCTCTCTCTCTTCACTGTCGTTTCCTCTCAAGTTATCTTCTAAACGTACGTGTGTGTGTGTGCAGGGCCGCTGACAGCTTTGGCTGGGCCCAGGACAAAGTCATCTGAATGAGCCCCCCACCCAATACGTAAAATGTTATGAGAACCCAATTCGTGGCCCCCTCTGTCCCTGGGCCCAGGACAACAACTGTCCCCTATGTCCCCCTCTGTCAGCTTCCGTGTGTGTGTGTGTGTGTGTGTGTGTGTGTGTGTGTGTGTGTGTGTGTGTGTGTGTGTGTGTGTGTGTGTGTGTGTGGGTGTGGGTGTGGGTGTGGGTGTGGGTGCATGTGTGTGTGCATGCGTGTGTGCGCGCGCATGTGCGTGTGCGTGCATGTGTTTGCGTTGACAGTCTAACACACAGGGCTATTCTTTCCACATACTGTAGGTATTGGACAAAAAAGTTAACCTGCATTGCGTTTCCAACCTTGTCCCTCAGGATGCAACCAACCAACCTCCTCCACCACCACCCTCCTACACCCCAGGGCTGGCACTACACCTCCACTCCTCCCCCACCACCACCACCACTGGGCTGAGTGACCACTCCAGCACTCCTCCACCATCGCCTTGGCTGAGGCCAGCTGTCCTGCATGAGCTGGGGCCCATCAAGAGGAAATCAAGGGTGAAGAACACGCACATTAGTACATGACAGTCCTGCACGCGCACACACACACACACACACACTCACTACACCACACACACACACACACACACACACACACACTCACACACACACACACACACACACACACACACACACACACACACACACACACACACACACACACACACACACACACACACACACACACACACACACACGATCAAGGGTGAAGAACATGCAAACCAGTACATGGCATTCCTGCATCCCAACACACACACGCACGCACGCACGCACACACACACACACACACACACACACACACACACACACACACACACACACACACACACACACACACACACACACACACACACACACACACACACACACACAGAGAGAAATCGTCTTGTTTGGCCAGCAACAGAAAGCAAGAACTTTCTGGCATTCTTGAGTCATAGGGAGGGAGATGGGGGGTGCGGGGGAAGGCGTGGGAGTACTGTGGGTGGGGGGGTCACCAACAGCATGGCCTTGGCCCCGCTGGGATTTTCTCTATTTACCATCAGTTCAGTTTAACGTCCAGCTAATACACTGCTGTTGTTTTATTTGAATGATGCCGCTGGTATGGAGATGGATGATCTCAGTGTTTGGGAAAGCTCTTTATGTGGAGGAAAACCCCTCAACTCAACTCAGAGGTTAAGCAAAGCAGCGACCCATAGTAGATATGGCATCCCTCGCTCCAAGTTAACTGAGGATGACGGGGGATCTGTTGAAAATTTCCTAATGGAATTAAAGAGAGCATTAATATCTGGAAGGTCCTGATATCTTGAACGGAACACTGGAACTGTCGGGTTCAAATGGCTATCTGGGATCTATCCTGAAGGAGACTATGCCTACCCTTTGAAATGAACCACTATTAAATCACTCAGGTGTTAGGGGTGGAGAATGATGTTGCTTTGGTATGTTTGGTATCGGCCAAAAGGCTTTCCTCATTCCTTTTTTTTAAAAAGTATTTTTTGGGGCTTTTTTGCCTTTATTATTATAGGACAGTGTAAGAGTAGACAGAAAATGATTGGGAGAGAGAGATAAGGCAGGGCCAGGAAATGACCCTGGCTGGACTCCAACCGGGTTCCCCATGGGCAATGTAAGCCCAAATGTGGGGGGCTTAACGCACTGTGCCACAGCGCCTCCCTGGCATTCCCCATTCCTTTACCTTGTATTACACTTTAGAACCTGATGCTTTCATCCAAAGCAGCTGACAGTTATTTTTCAGGGTAGTGGGCGTGGACCGATGTGGGTTTAGGTGCCTTGCTAGGTTATTCATGACCATAGAGGTAGAAAATAACACTAGAGGTGACCCCGCCCCCCTTTTTACGGCAATCTGTAGCAGCCATTATCTGTAGGTAGATCAGAGAAATGGAAATTAATGGAGAAGGAGGCTCACCTCTGTCAAAAATGGCTTAATCATGTGAAAATGTCCATCAACACACTATACAAGGACAATAGTTGAAGTGTGTTGCTAACTATGTTCATAAAATATATAATTTGATTTTTAAATGTATTTTATCGATTCATATGATTTAAGTAGATATTTAGCCTGACATTTCAAATCTGGCCTTTGATTAATGTGTTACTTCGTATTCACACCGTTGTAGTCAATTTTTTGACAGGGGTGGGTGTGTTCTGCATTGACTTGCATTGACTGAAGGTGCCTACACTACCTACGGAAGCTGGGAAGCTCCATGTGCCATTTACCAGTGCTGTCGCAAATTGCCGTGTCACCTCTAGTGTTATTTTCTACCTCTATGTTCATGACTCTTCCAGCTCTCAATTGATGTTGCAGCCTTGTTGGGACATGGGGCCCATTTACCACCGATCTACCACTCCATCCACCAGGACCGTCCAGGGTGGTTTGGCCCTCAAAAGGGAACAAGACTATTTGGAAAGTAGTCTTGATTTATTCCTAAGCTGACCCGTGTTGTTTCTGCTCGTGAGCATTGGTTAAGGTGGGGTGAAGACTGAATGAATGAATGTAATATTTTAGTTGACTAAAATTATTTTAGATTTCGTCGACTAAAATTGTATGAATTTTAGTCGTCTAAAACTAGACTGAAATAAGAATGATTTAGATGACTAAATTGTGACTAAAACTAAAATTACATTTTCGTCAAGAGACTAAAACTAAAACAAAACTAAAAATTCCTGTCAAAATTAACACTGGGTGAAGTAATACGTACGTGCAACTACATCTTAGTCCTCATGGTACTCCAGAGCTACCAGAAGCTTCTAATGCCACCTGTTTCACCTGTTTGCGGCTTTTATACGGTATTTTAGCACATGTTCTCTTAATCCAATGTATTTATCTGACAGGAACCTTTTGTATTGCACCAAAAGTCTACACAAACCTGTGGGTGCTCGGGAACAGCTATGAAAAATCTCATAATGCAACTTGAACTCTAAGATGTTTTTGGTTGAAATAGCTTTTGATTGCTTCTGATTTCACAAACGACCACTTTAAGGTCTTTATACCATGTTTTGAAACTCTGCTTTGCGTAATAAATTGGGACAGCACTTTTCTTTTATTAAAATACTTTAAATAAACTGTTATCATTAGAAGGTTCCTTGAAAAACTTTTCATTTGTACTTCACTTGTACTTTATTTGTACTTCATCAGTCAGCCAATAGGCGAGTACATCTATGCAAAAAAAAGACCTAACCCCAAAAAAATTGATACAAAAGGTTTTTCAACTGATTTTGTTACCTCTAAGTGTCCTTAATAACATACTAAAAATCTAGGAAAATCTGACTTCAGGAAAGGTGTCATTTTCAAGATCAAAGTTTTTTAAAATAAAGGTTACTACATGATAATTACATTGGCATGAACTAATATGTTTTCAGGATCTGTTTGTTTGGAGTGCTGTTTGGGTGGATAAAGACACTACTGCTATGATAATATCCATGTGCTGTTTGTCAGGGCACATCAGTGATGAATCATGGTGTCACTAGGTATTTTGGGTCTTTCAGCAGCTGAACTGAATAGACAGGAGCCACTACATGTGTAAGTAGAGGGCAAGGTGAAACGGTTGGTACTGGAGACAGACAATGTCCTGAAAGGAAATAGGGCTTTAGCATAGCTTTCGGGTAAGCCAGAGTAGGTTGTAGCTTCATAGGCAAGGGTCAGGGCCTTGTATTCAATTAGGGCATGAAAAAGAGGACATGACTGGGAAACTGAGGCTATGTGGTCAGAGAATGATAGATGGTCATCAACAATGACACCTAGATTTCTTGTGGCCTTATTTGAGGCAACAGTAGCAGAATCCATATTGAGCTCGATATCATGGCAACCTAAATCTTTGGCTGGGATCACCAGCAGTGCATTTGGGCGAGGCTCAACTGAAGGTTGCATTCCTTGATACTTGTGGATAGTTCAGAGAGGCAAGCGGAAATGTGTGTGACCGTGGAGTCATCTGGCACAAAGTAACTGTGCTTCATCGGTGTAACAGTAGTATGAGAAGCTGTGAGAACAGATAACATGGCCCAGTGATGTGGTGTAAATGGCAAATAGGAGTCCCAGCACCAGCCCTTAGGACACATCTGTGGAGATGTGATTTGATTTGAGGACAGCTGACCTTGCCCTTGATACATGCTAAGAATGATACCACCAGACTCAAAGAATGTCTGGAAGAACTTGAGACACATAAAACTCAATTATTTATCTAAGAGAGATGTTAAATAATCATCTTTTGAAAAAAAAATGCTAGCTGGTGTGTCTGCACAAAGATTTTTAGATTTACTACAAAACAAAAAGATATGTCCATAATCTCTTCTGAAGATATCTTCTGGCTTACTAGAAACAAAATAAAAGAGTAAGTTTGAGCTTGGCTTTTTCAGATTTTGAGGTTTTGCATTTTGAAATTTAATGCATATTTAATTAGATATAGTCCAATTACCATATTAAAACATAACATTTCAGAAAACTTGCAATACATTTTTTTCTCACAAATATGTGAGTAATCACCGGATTAAGTTTCATGGTGATATCGGCAAGCTAAATTTGTTGGCCTATTCACCTGGAGTGTCTCTTGACCCTTATAATAAGCCTATGGCAGCCATGTTGAAAAAACTCATTTCCCAAAGTCAGATTTTACTAGATTTTTAGTATGTCATTTAGCAGGTCCAACAGTAATAGAATCCATAAAAAAAACTTTTGTATCAATTTTTTTGGGGTTAAACCCTAAATGTACTCGCCTACAAGGACTTGACTTTAGAAAAAGAATTTGGAACAGTGTAGGTTATTGGCAGAAGCTATTCTAGGGTAACTTGGGGCCCCAAGCGAAAACTCGTAAAAGGAATATTTGCAACAAATCACCACTACTATAGTCTAAAGTCTTAGCGGTTATTCACCATCTATGGGCTTGGGGGCCCCAAGTGGCTGCCTGCCTAGCCTGGTGACAAGATGCGCCTCTGGTTATTAGTAGCTCATATTGACAAAGCAGCCCATTTTGACAGAACTCTGATCATGCTCACTAATCCAACTCATTACAAACCCAGATCTGGGTTCTTTTTTCCCCCTCTTGAGTTAGTTAGCCTTATTGGTGAGTGTGTGTGTGTCGTCGTCGTCTCTTCCCCCCCTTTATTCTTCTGTTCCAAGCATGAAGGTGGAAGATTTGACCGATACGGAGCGTGAGCGAGGAAACGCCCGCTGAGGGGCCTAATCACGTTCTCCTTTGAGGCTTTCCCGGGGGGAAAAACAACAACAGTGTAAAACACAGTAAATAATGAAGTGTGTGTGTGTGTGTGTGTGTGTGTGTGTGTGTGTGTGTGTGTGTGTGTGTGTGTGTGTGTGTGTGTGTGTGTGTGTGTGTGTGTGTGTGTGTGTGTGTATGTGTGTGTGTGTGTGTGTGTGTGAGTTCACAGCACTTAGTACTCTGTGAAAGGCGAATCGTATGGGCTTGTGTTTGTCTGAATGTGGTGATTGTGAGGATGCCATAACTCCTGGAAATGAGCGTGACATTTCTTCAGCGATTACACCGCAGGATATTGTGTTCCATCAGGGGCCCCCAATGGCCCCATTGGCCCCAGAGCCACAAACAGCACAGCACAGCAAAGCAGCAACCTCTGCCAGCCTGCCTCCTCCTCCTCTGCCTTGGCAGTGAAACAGATCTGCCTGCCGCCACTGCTGAACCCCAGACCCGGGCCAACCAATCCCCCGTCCTGATCTGACAGCCAGGCAATAGATGAGAGGAGGAGATAGAGATAGAAACAGGCCGCCAGACACAAGCGGACCAGGCTCAGCACAGGCAACGGGCTCCACCGCCACGCGCAATGTCACTCTCCATTTCATTGCCTGGTGGTGATGTCTGATCATCACTGCCACCACTCACTTGCTTTAGCGGTTATACGTCTCTTGTGTTGTTTTTTTGTCTACTACTGCTAATGTTGTCCACACAGGAGGAGGAGGGGGGCTGGCTATGTCTTCAGGTCCCCGGCCGCATGTGAAAGACTTGAGGCGCGTGACACACCGTTTCAGGGTAAGAACTGTCACTTCGATATCATGGGCAACCATCACTAGACAACTGTTAATTGTGATGAATCTCATCGCAGAGAGGGAAGGGATGTTCTGACTGTCATTCACCTTTCAAAGGCGTTGTTTAGGCCTTCATTTGAATTTGTTTTGACCAGTGCTTTTGGTAAACAGTGGTGGTTGGTTTCCAGGGGAAATGTATTTGTTTAATTTGTTTGCTTAATTGCTTTGGTTTCTCCCTATATTGTAGCTAGGCCTATATGAAAATCGTAAATATATCATGCCAATAGCAGTAGGAAAATATCTAGCCTGCTTAAAAAAAACAGTTCAACTTGTCAAATATCCTACCACATTAAGAAACTTCTCACGGAGTTGTTTGGGGTCTCTAATCTTATACAGTATGGTTATTGGGCACATTTAGCAGATTATACTAATCTTGATGATTTCCTAATGTTGACAGAGCAACATTTTTCTTTGAGGGAATTAGCACGCAGCTCAAGACGTTTATGATGGGTCACAGATTCAAAAGGATGGCACGAGGGCGCGCACCCGTGCGCGAGCTCAAGTTCATCCTCCGTTCTCATGGGCTTGCGTGCGCGTCGGAATTCCTCCAGTCAGCGCTCACAGTGTCGGCGAGAACATGACAGCGTACAATCACGAGCATTTTTAAGACATGTGCCATGTGGGATTCGTATAATCATTCGTGATACTTTAAGAAGTAGAGTGTAACAAACGGACAGAGACGTCGTGTGGCGAAAACAGTACGACGACGGTCAGTCAGCACTTGAGATGCCAAGGAGGAACTTTAAACCAAAATAATTTCGACAACGAAAGATGGGCATCATGGACAAATCTGCGGTTGTCACAGAGATGCGACGTGTATATATGTATAGTTTAAATATAGGAGGGCGCGAAAATTTAGCAGCAGAAAGAGCCACAGCGAAGGAACAAAAGAGTAAGCGCGCACAAGAATATCTGCCGGAGTCGCGGCTCGTGGATCAGTTCTAGCCAACTACTACACGCGCTCTCTGCTCCAGCAGTGTCAAGACGCTAACTGCCCAGCATCACTTCAAGCAACAATGGCTCGCGAACCCTGGGTTTGGGGGTCAAGGTCCTTGAAGATGCGACGTGTTTATGACTCCTGTAGAGCACCAACCGCGAAAATGCACACATTGCCTGTAAGCGCCACTGTGAAAAAGGACACAGCCATCTCTCCATTGACACACCACATGCGCTGAAAGACACCGTTTTCTCCCATGTAGCCTACTGAAAAAAACTGGAACAAGGCAGTTGGGCAACAAGAAAGACGTGGACACTGATAAAGCTATTTTTCCATACGCCTTTATCCAGGCATTCTTCTCTGTATTAAACTATCTTCACAGACTCGCTGCGCGGTAAGACATTTTATACTTATAATCAATGTCAACACACGAGTTAAATGCTGACCATTGCCTATTATTAACGGCGTTGTTTACGCCTAAATTGTTTCTGTTAAATGCATCGAGATCAAATCATTCACCCAAATATAGAAATGAGTGTATTGTTTGTTTTTTTCTGCTACTTTACAACTCTGACACTCACTGCACTTCTTTGATGGATATCACTGTTTAGAAGAGGATGTTGGGTCAGGAGGTTAATGAACTAGCTCGTGCCAGGCATGCAGCGGGTGAGGCGGCAGGTGTGTTTGGTGGTGCATTCGGCTAGTTGTCCTCCTGGTACGTCTCGCGCATCATTGGTTTGGCTTTGATGGAGTCCTGTGAAAGTCTTTGAGCGGAAAAGGAGGGAAGCCCTGTGACTAACACTGTTTTTATTTTCAGCTTACTGACCACCTAGCTGACGCAACCACCTGTGCTCTCTCATAAAACAAATATTTAAAAATGAAGCGATCCTCTATTTCATATTATTTATGTTATGTTGTAGGATACAACTCAGTTTATCTGTTTACACCCACTGCTTTTCTGCATTAAAGTAGATGTTTGTACATTAGGCTAAGCAAATTGCTGCACCTGGTCAACATCAATAGAACCCAAAGGAGGTTGGGTCCATGTTTTGCTCGCACTTTAAATAAATTAGTGCACACTTTTTGTTGGTAGGCTAAATACAGTAGGCTATATAGATTTTAGGTAAACAGATGATGCTGAGAGGTATGATTACTTTTCCACACCAGCAATATTATGTGACTGGTTATTCATGCATTATATGCATTTTATAATCGTATTTATAATAAAATGAAAATACTGTACCAGTGTAATTACCATAAATTATAAGAATCAAAGGAAAAAGAAAAAGTTCACTCGAATGGATCACATTTTTACAGTTTTTAAGACTGCAAATTAAAAAGATTGTTCACCAATATTTTGTTCAGATATGAAATAGTATAAAGGTTAATTTTCAATCATTTTTCAAGAAGGGGATACATGTTCACTTTCATCTCCGTAATCACTCTCCCCTACGTATACATTATATGACTGAGATGGAAGTTGATGTTAAAAGGTGTGGTAGGGCCTATATGTGTACTCTCTCTGTGTGTGTGTGTGTGTGTGTGTGTGTGTGTGTGTGTGTGTGTGTGTGTGTGTGTGTGTGTGTGTGTGTGTGTGTGTGTGTGTGTGTGTGTGGAGTACCTATGGGAGTGTTTGCATATTTCGAGAGGCCGTGTTGAGCGGTTGATGTGAATGAGTGTTGTATCAGGGTAGACTGCTGCTGATGCTGCACTGTTTCGGTGATTCAGGAGGTTATGCCAAGAGAGGATGGGGGAATATGAATGCATTCCTACTTCAAATTAAATACTACGAAAAGGCATTCATTCACTGTCATATATATGCCCTCTGTGTTTGTGTGTGTGTGTGTGTGTGTGTGCGTGTGCGTGTGTGTGTGCGCGTGCGCGTGCGTGTGTGTGTGTGTGTGTGTGTGTGTGCGCGGGCGTGTGCGCAGGCACACGCCCACTTGTGTGGGCAGGCTTGTGTGTGTGTGTGTGTGTGTGTGTGTGTGTGTGTGTGTGTGTGTGTGTGTGTGTGTGTGTGTGTGTGTGTGTGTGTGTGTGTGTGAGCGTGCTTGTGCAAGTGTTTGTGTGTGTGTGTGTATGTGTATGTCTGTCTGTCTGTCTGTGTGTGTGTGTGTGTACAGTGGTAGAGAGTTCATGAGTATTCATTCCTTCATTCATGGTCTGTCTCTCTGATGGATGGTCGTGATCGCACCTGCGCTTGCCCTCACTTCTCCCCATTTCATGTTCTTTCGATGGTTTTCTCTTATTGTGCAGGGGGAAGAAGGTTGGGGAGAGAGAGAGAGAGAGAGCGAGAGAGAGAGAGATTGGAGGGTTGAAATTACCCCCTTGGCTTGGGCAGAAAAAGAAGAATGAAGAGAGGATTGTTTATGACAGCAAACACACATTAACAGTCACACACACGGCACATACAAG
>NC_085858.1:24078222-24088222 GCF_034702125.1 Engraulis encrasicolus
TATAGGTGTCAGCCAGCATGATCAACCACAAGCATTTTAATTTTATACGCTTCAAAATAAAGAAATGCTATCTTTTGGGTGTTGTGTTGTTGTCCATAATGCATAGTAATGTCAACAAAGTTCGTTTCTGAACAAAAAAAGCTATTTTCTGTGTCTGTAAGGAGAGCTAATAAGCTAACAGGCTCCATTGAGGATGAATGGAGCTATGACAACAACACTTACAGCTAACATGGATTCACCTAAAATTGAACAGATGGTGCTCCTCTTCATGCATGGTCATATACTACCATGCCCAGTTCAGCTAATACTAGTCTTGATATCTGACAGGGTGTTAGTGAAATGACAGCTCACAATTTGAAATGACTACGTTTGTGATTTCGCTAGTTAGCACGCTAAGCTAACATAGCAAGCTTAACCCTACAGTGAAATGCTGCTTGCAGTGACATTTGCCTGTCTTGAAAGATCGTTTTTCTCATAATTCAAACAGTAACAACTTACACAATTGGGCTTGGCATAATCACAGATTCAAGTACACATCTCCAAAAGACCCAGATAAACTCTAGAAGTTGCAATGACGATTTAATAGATAAAATCTGCGCACCATGGATTTGAATAGGACTAGAACTAGAACTACTCAACAGCCTCTAGCGCCCTCTAGCGATTAATCACGATTAATACATTTTGATCGAGCAACCTCTTGCTCGACAACTAATCTAAAGTCGATTAATCATTTGCATCCCTACATTTGACGCACATGTGCAGACACGCACACACGCACGCAGGAACGCATGCACGCACGAACACTCGCACGTACGTGGCACTGATGGGTAGTTTTATTTTAAACAAGCAGGCTTGATAAATATGCACACACACGCGCGCACACACACACACACACACACACAAAGAACAGACCCTAAAGATGCCTTTAAAACAAGCCTTGTCTTAAGGCGTGCAGCTCTGAGATGCCTCTGTCTCCCTCTTGGCTCCGTCATTGTAAAGCTCTGTCTGTCTGTGGACATGAATGTACTGTCTGTGGGACACACTCCGTGTGTGTGTGTGTGTGTGTGTGTGTGTGTGTGTGTGTGTGTGTGTGTGTGTGTGTGTGTGTGTGTGTGTGTGTGTGTGTGTGTGTGTGTGTGTGTGTGTGTGTGTGGTTGCATGTGTCTGTTTTCATGAGTATGTTGTCTGTGGGGTGCTTCTTGTGCGTGCGTGTCTGTGTGTCTGTGTGTGTGCTGTGTGTGTGTGTGTGTGTGTGTGTGTGTGTGTGTGTGTGTGTGTGTGTGTGTGTGTGTGTGTGTGTGTGTGTGTGTGTGTGTGTGCGCGCGTGTGTGTGCGTGTGTGTGGTTGCATTTGTCTGTCTTCATGAATGTGCTGTCTGTGGGGTGCTTCTTCTGTGCATCTGTGTGTGTGATTGCAAACACGTGTGTGGGCGTGCATCAGTGGGGTTGTTCAGTGTGTGTGCGTGCGTGCGTGCGTGTGTGCGTGCGTGTGTGTGTGTTTGTGTGTGTGTGTGTGTGTGTGTGTGTGTGTGTGTGTGTGATATGCTTAGCTCTCCATGGCCTGTGGCAGTGTTTTCTGAGGATGTGTCTAATAGGTATAAAATCCCCCCACGGAATCCCCTGTATTTATCCATCACTTCATCCCCCTCTCTCTTCCTCTCTTTCTCTCTTTCTCCCACTCCTTCTCTCTCTCTCTCTCTCTCTCTCTCTCTCTCTCTCTCTCTCTCTCTCTCTCTCTTACCCTCTTTTCCTCTCTCCCCCTCTAACACATATTCGCTCACTGTTTCTCTGTCTCTCTCGCTGTCCCTCACTGTCCCTTTTCTCACTGACTATCTCTCTCTCCCTCTCTCTCTCTCTCTCTCTCTCTCTCTCTCTCTCTCTCTCTCTCTCTCTCTCTCTCTCTCTCTCTCTCTTTCTTTCAATCCCTCTCTCTGTTTGTCTCCTCTATAACACACACAAACATTCTCGTTCTGTCACACCATAATTCTCTCTCTCTCTCTCTCTCTCTCTCTCTCTCTCTCTCTCTCTCTCTCTCTCTCTCTCTCTCTCTCTCTCTCTCTCTCTCTCTCCCTCCCTCCAGCACTCCATGCCTGTGTGCCTGTGTGTACTCTTGAGTACACTAGAGTATTCAGTGTGGCTCCGCTCTGCTGTGCTCTGCTGTGCTGTGCTGTGCTCTGCTGTGCTCTGCTGTGCTGTGCTGTGCTGGGCTGGGCTGGGCGTCCATGTGTGTCTGTGTGTGCTGTACTGTGCTGGGCTGGGCGTCCATGTGTGTCTGTGTGTGCTGTACTGTGCTGGGCTGGGTGTCCATGTGTGTCTGTGTGTGCGAGGCCGTCTGTCATGGAAGATAAAGGCAGCTGACTGGCAACACTTAACCCTGCAAACCGCCTCATCATACAGTACATGCACACACACACACACACAGGCATACGCATACACACACACACACACACACACACACACACACACACACACACACACACACACACACACACACACACACACACACACACACAGGCGCGCACCCCCCCCCACACACACACACGCGCACGCACACACACACACACACACACACACACACACACACACACACACACACACACACACACACACACACACACACACACACACACACACACACACACACACACACACTCACACACACACACACACACATGTGCTGACAGCCATTTGGTGCCAGAGTGATGGCAGTCCTGACCGTGTGATGATGGGGGAGGGGAAGGGGAGTCCATGGGTCAAAGGGGGAAGGATGGAGTGGAGATGGAGGAGAGGAGAGGGGGAAGGATGGAGTGGAGATGGAGGAGAGGGGGGGGTGTAGTGGAGATGGAGGAGGGTGGAGGTGGATGGAGTGGAGATGGAGGAGAGGGGGGCGGTGGGGGGGTGGAGTGGAGATGGAGGAGAGGAGAGGGGGGCTGGAGTGGAGATGGAGGAGAGGGGGGTGGATGGAGTGGAGATGGAGGAGAGGAGGGGTGGGGGGATGGAGTGGAGATGGAGGAGAGGAGAGGGGGGCTGGAGTGGAGATGGAGGAGAGGGGGGTGGAGTGGAGATAGAGGAGAGAGGGGGGAGAACAGATGAGCAGGAGTGGTAGTGCAGTGTGGTGGAGGAAGGGAGAGATGGAGGGATACACAGGGATGAAGAAGACGGAGGAGATAGAGGAGAGGATGGAAGAAAAGAAGGAGGAACAGATGAGCAGAAGGGGTAGTGAAGTGCAGTGTGGTGTGGTGGAGGGAGAGGAATGGAGGGATGATGAGAGGAAGAGAGGGTAGAGGAGAGAAGGAGAGAAGCAGATGAGCAGAAGGGGATGTGCAGTGCAATGGGGTGCAGAGAAAGAAACGGAGGGAGAGATCAGAAGAGAAGACGGAGGAGAGATGGGGAATAATAACAGATGATCAGAAGTCGTAATTCAGTACCACAGTCAAGCTGATGGAGAGGTGGAGGAGAGAAAGGGAAGAATGGAGGAGAAAAATAGATAGTGCAGTGGGGTTGGATCGGATGGAGAGATGAGAGGATGAAGGGGTGTTGAGGGTGGGATGTAGAGATGGAGAAAAAAGAAAAGAGGGGCAGCAGCACACACATAGATGTGGGCAGTCGGAGTGGTGAAAGAGAATGAAGGGGAGGGGAGAGAGAGAGAGAGAGAGAGAGAGAGAGAGAGAGAGAGAGAGAGAGAAACCAAGAGAAAGCGAGAGAGAGAGAGAGAGAGAGAGAGAGAGAGAGAGAGAGAGAGAGAGAGAGAGAGAGAGAGAGAGAGAGAGAGAGAGAGAAAGCAAGAGAAAGCGAGAGAGAGAGAGAGAGAGAGAGAAAGCAATAGAAAGCTAGAGAGAGAGAGAGAGAGAGAGAAAGCAAGAAAAATGAGAGAGACAGAGAGAGAGAGAGAGAGAGAGAGAGAGAGAGAGAGAGAGAGAGAGAGAGAGAGAGAGAGAGAGAGAGAGAGATGAGCAGCTCATAGTGCAGTTGTCTGGTTAACACCATACGACCTCACAAGTGAGATAGTCTGTATGCTAACTGTGCAATTTGTCATAGGAAAGGTGTGGTTTACGATTGCACATTAGATAGATAGATTATTTATTTATCCTTTCGGAAAATTGTTCTCTGCCATTTTCAGTGCATCTGATACAATTACAAAGACATTACAATAGACAAAAACACAATAGACAAACACCCCCCCCTCCCTCTATAGGACAAGAAGACAGGTTGACAAAAAAAAACAACTTAAACACAGTAAAGTGCAGTTATTCAGTACCAACGTGCAATGTGCTATTCAGTCTATGTTACAGTTGTCTTATTTAACATGGATATACTAGTATAAATGATCGGCGGGCTCTGTTTGTCTTAAATGAAGGCATCATTAACCTCCTACCTGAGGGCAACAACTCATATGCTTGATGCCGTTTATTGGGCATTACAAATGTGTTGTTTACGTAGCCCATAGCCAATTGTGACAGATTTATCTGTTCCAACAAATCCATTCTAAATCCACGCTGTCTTTTAAATCATAAGGATTGTGCAAAGCAGTATGGGATTTCCCAGGCTAATAGTCCAGTGGGACTGATTAGGAAATTGAGAGTAGAGAAGAGGAGGAAGAAGAGAGAGAGAGAGAAGTATGGTAAGTAGCAGCCGGAGCGTACCACAGTGGGATGGATGAAAGGATACAGTGATGGAAGAAAGGAGAAGTGGAGAGCATATGAGAATGTGAAGAACTGAACAGTGCGGACAAAATCCATACAGTGTGTTAATTTTATACATAACTAACCACATTGTTCAACCAATAATATAACCACTGAAGACGAGACGGAGGAGAGGTGTTAGAGGGAGAAAGACAACCAGCAGTCATCTTATGCCTTAGGCAATGGGACTGATGAGGGGATGAAGAGTAAACGAGAGGAGAGGTGGAGGAGAGACAGAGAAATGTGATAAGTAGCATCCACAGCGGATAGTGCAGTGGGATTGATGAAGGGAAGATGGGGTAGACGGAGAGAGGAGGAGAGGAGAGAGTGAAGGAGAGGAGAGGAGAGGAGAGGAGAGTGAAGGAGAAGAGAGGAGAGGAGAGGAGAGAGTGAAGGAGAGGAGAGGGGTGGAGAAGAGAGGAGAGAAGAGGAGAGGGGTGGAGAGGAGAAGGAGATCAGAGTAGAAGAGAGGGAAGTAGAGGAGAGGAGAGCAGAGGAGATGAGAGAAGAGGAGTGGAGAGGGGTGGAGAGGAGATGAGAGAAGAGGAGAAGAGAGGGGTGGAGAGGAGAGATGAGAGAAGAGGAGAGGAGAGGAGAGATGAGAGGAGAGGAGAGCAGAGGAGAGAAGAGGGGGAGAAGGAGAGCAGAGGAGAGGGAAGGAGAGGAGAGGAGAGTAGAAGATAGGGAAGTAGAGGAGAGAAGGTGCAGTGCAGTGGGTGGGAACTGTGCTGAGGAGAGGGATGTATGGGGGTCGGGAGGGGCGGGTGATATGGAGGCCGGCAGTAAAGGTATGGAAGGGTGTGTGGGGGGATCTTTATGGGTGTCTGGAGAAAAAGGGGTCAGGGGAAGGGGTCACTTTAAAAAGAAGGTCATGGCACGAATTTCATCAGGGGAGAGAGAGAGAGAGAGACAGAGAGAGAGAGAGAGAGAGAGAGAGAGAGAGAGAGAGAGAGAGAGAGAGAGAGCGTATGTGTTGGCAGACAGAAGGAGAGAGAAAGAGACTTACCTGTCATGTCCTTTTAATGGCTCAACAAAAAAGGCCATTTGTATTGCCAATGTCTTCTTATAGGCATCCTGACATAATGAGTCAGACAGACAGAGAGATTCAGAGAGTGTGTTTGCTTGTGTATCTGCTTGTGTATGCGGATGTGTATTTGACAGAAAGGAGGTTTTATCACCGCCAGGGGTCACGGCTATGGTGTGTGTGTGTGTGTGCGCGTGTGTGTGTGTGTGTGTGTGTGTGTGTGTGTGTGTGTGTGTGTGTGTGTGTGTGTGTGTGTGTGTGTGTGTGCGCGTGTGTGTTTGTGCATGCGTGCGTGTGTCTGTGTCTGTGTCTGTGTGTGTGTGTGTGTGTATGTGTGTGTGCGTGCATGCGTGCGTGTGTGTGTGTGTGTGCGTATGTGCATACATGCGTATATGTGACTGTAGGCAAGTGAATGAAATCATTGGACTGGTTCTAAATAAAGCCAGGGCTGCTTAAATCCTTCTATGAATGATGCCTCTCCTGTTCTAGTAAATCTTACGCTGAAATCCTCCATGCCGCTGTCTATTTGCCCAGACAGAGACAGACAGTCACTCGCTCCTCAGTGTTCACCCTAATCCTGTTTCTCCTCTTTCCCTCTACTCGGCTTCTGTTCTCTCTCCATTGCTTTTCTTTCCCGCTCAGCACTTCCTCTCTTCTTTTCTCTGTCCTCTTCCCTCCTCTTCTCTCTTTTCCTCCATTCTGCTCCTCAACTCAACTCTCCTCAACTCTCCTCAACTCTCCTCTCCTCCCTTCTCTTCAGCTTTATTTTCTCCTCGCATCCTCTCCACCACAACTCTCTTCTCCTCTCTTCTCCTCTCTTCTCTCCTCTCCTCTCCTCTCCTCTCCTCTCCTCTTCTCTTCTCTTCTCTTCTCTTCTCTTCTCTTCTCTTCTCTTCTCTTCTCTTCTCTCCTCTTCTCTTCTCCTCTCCTCTCCTCTCCTCTCCTCTCCTCTCCTCTTCTCTTCTCTTCTCTCCACCCCCATCCCTGCCTTCTGCTTCTAATGCATCACACTACACACCAGTGCACATGGAGAAGAATGTCTGTGTACACACACTGTATTCCTTTGTGTGTGTGTGTGTGTGTGTGTGTGTGTGTGTGTGTGTGTGTGCGTGCGTGCGTGCGTGCGTGCGTGCGTGCGTGCGTGCGTGCGTGCGTGCGTGCGTGCGTGCGTGCGTGCGTGTGTGTGTGTTGTTTGTTTTGCTTTAATAATGTGACTGATGCCATTTAAATCTTCTGCTTGAATGAACTCCGGCTACAGAAGTGGGTTACCCCGACTACGATGCAGTGTACACCGAGGGACTCTCCGCAATAATAATGGCAATAGTCCTACTACTAATAATAGAATTTGTAGTAGTCACAACAGTCAGCAACAAGGATCATGATAATAGTTATGTTGTTCATGACAAAGTAACATGCTAACAACTAACCCATGTCTAATTACTGTTGATATAAGTGACTTATAAAACGTGTCAAGCAAAATCAAGAGCCTACAAGGTCCTTAAAATGAAAAAAGAAAAACCGCAACACCGATGCTCCCATTTACTTCATTTTAATCTTAAGTAAATGGGAGCATCGGTGTTGCGGTTTTTCTTTTTTCATTTTATGAACTTAAAGTGGTAGTTCGCTATTTTAGACATTAAGCCCTGTTTGTGTGACTTCTGGGGTGAAGTAGAGATGTTCTCATCACAATTTTGACATTTGGTGCTGAACGGAGCATTTGGGTATCCAAGACTGCAGCCCCCCCACCTTTACATTGACTCCAATGAAGCACTCAAGCAATCGATCATAAAATGGCATTAAACTTTCGTTTGCAGAGACATGAAACTCACCGAGTGGTCAGAGGTGGGCAGCGATACGTTGGCTCGAAAATCACCGCGAAATACGCTTCCAGAGAAGATATATTCATTATTGTCCGTCTTCATTGATTGTATTGGTTTGACTAGTATTACTCCGCGCGACCGGAAATGGGGGTGCGTTTGTTTACGTTACTATCTATGGTTTGTATGCAAGCTGTAGTTTTTGTAGCCAGTCCCGCTCAAAGATAGCCGTTCTACCTCGTTCCTTGATGTCTACATAAACAACACACTATCGCTACCTACTGGCTGGATGTCTACTGCTATTCAACGGCGTCTGGGGAAAAATAGGTCCGCCAAATGCTAAACAACAGTTAGAAGGCATATTTCGCTGCAATTTTCGGGTCAATTTATCGCTGTCTACCACTGACCACACGGTGAGTTCCATGTCTTCTCAAACAAAAGTTTAATGCCATTTTATAATCGATTGCTTGAGTGCTCTATTGGAGTCAATGTAAAGGTGGGGGGGCTGCAGTCTTGGATACCCAAATGCTCCGTTTAGCACCAAATGTCAAAATTGTGATGAGAACATCTCTACTTCACCCCAGAAGTCACACAAACAGGGCTTAATGTCTAAAATAGCGAACTACCACTTTAACGTCTTTTGAACCTGCACCGAAAGCATCTGGATGTGCGTGAGATTGGACTTTGATAACCTACAAGGTCCTTATCATGATTATATCAATAAAAGGGCCTTATTGGCAAAAAGGAAAAGAAATTTGTGAATACACATCTAACAAATGATTGGTTTTGCTTATCACGTGTCATGAGTCATTAGAGAGACAGTTAGGCATGTATTTGTGACTGATATACGAACGAAGAGGTCATTTGTCATTTCCAACAACTCCACAAAGTTTCATCCAAATCAGTGTGTAATAAAAAATGTTTTGTTATCCTGCTGACAGACAGACAGACAGACAAACAGACATATAGACAAATCAACGCAACGCAACAGACAGACAGACAGACAGACAGACAGACAGACAGACAGACAGACAGACAAACAGACAAACAGACATATAGACAAACCAATGCAAGGCAACAGACAGACAGACGGACAAACAGACATATACACAAACCAACGCAACGCAACATAATTAACAATTATCATTATTTTAGGTATTACATAGTTAGTAATGATCTTAGATTAAAAAAATTATGATAATAAAATGTAAACGGTAATGGTAATGATTAAAGGTAATGATAATAATGCACATTGCTGGTAATATGATAGTGGCTCTGTAACGATTATTGAGATGAGCTGTGTGACTTGTCCTTGTCCTCTGTGTTCCCTCAGTCCAGTGCAGTTAGTGCATTAGTGAGGTGGCGCTGGGTTCATCTGCTGGGGTAATGGGCTGCTCTGTAGCGCGTGCAGAGACCTGTGGTGTTTAATATCAGCTAACATAAGGCTGTACTGTACCTGTGCTCACGAGATTGGCCATCCATCCATTCTCTCTCCTTCTCTCGCATGCTCTCTGCATCTCTCTCTGTCTCTCTCTGTCTCTCGCTCTCTCGCTCTCTCTGTCTGTCTTTTCTATTTCTGTTTATTTATTTTCTTGTTGGCACCACTCTGTCCGTTGTGATGGAGATTCAGATAGAGCTACCGTACATACTCACATGTGTACGCTTGCACATTCACACACACAAACACAGACAACACGACACACACGTATACATCCTTTCTTCTGCGTGTGTCTCCTGTGGGGTTGCTGTGTGCCCTGGTGCAGAGCAGACCTCCCAATGGCCGCATGCTCCCGTTATGCAACCACACCAGATGCTCTTGACTACAGTACCGCGGCCCACTCTGCCATCCGCAGACTCCATCTCCCATCATCACGCTCATTTTAATGTTACTTTCCATCGCCTTCTACACACCACAGCAGGGGTGAATTTCTCAAAACCAAAGTTGCTTACTACATTAGCTTTACAAATACTTTACTTTACATAGGCCTACTTTGTTGTTTTCAATGCATTTCCCCATTGGCAACTACCGAAGTTGCTAACAGGCTAATAACTTCTGTTTTGAGAAACTCACCCCAGATACGGTACACAACCTCCCCACTTCCCCCGACAAGCATGCACAAACATACACATTCACATACACATACACGTACGTGCTACAGCACCTCGGACCGCTCTGGAGCCAGCTCCCATCATCACGCTCATTTTAATGTTACTTTCCATCGCCTTCTACACACCACAGCACATGCGGTACACACACAACCTCCCCCTTCCCCAAACTACCACAAATATACACGTACGTGCACACACACACACACACACACACACACACACACACACACACACACACACACACACACACACACACACACACACACACACACACACACACACACACACACACACACACTTAAACAAGTGAAATACCTTTATATCCCCTTTCTCTATCTCTGTTGCTTTTCTAATGTTGCGCTCTTTCTT
>NC_085858.1:24090722-24098222 GCF_034702125.1 Engraulis encrasicolus
TGAAATTTCTGACGCTTAATTAGCGTGCTACTCTTAATGGGCTAATTACGCATCTCGTCCTAGCGCCTATTAGGCGTCTACTGCAGAACAGCTGTTTGGTTGGCGCGTTCTTACTGTACACCCTGCTCATGCCAACATGGCGTGGGAAGAATACGCCGCTTGTGTATTTACTGCATGCTGGCAAAAATACACAAACACAAAACATAGGAAAACACACGCGATACATGATTATTTAAAGCTTGTAGAACACACGTTCTGCAATGTGTCTGTATGATGTGTGTGTGTGTGTGTGTGTGTGTGTGTGTGTGTGTGTGTGTGTGTGTGTGTGTGTGTGTGTGTGTGTGTGTGTGTGTGTGTGTGTGTGTGTGTGTGTGTGAGTCTATGCTTGTAAATGTGTCTGTGTGTGTCTGCACCTCGTATTTATAGGAGGCCCTCCAGCCTTGGTGCACACACCCCAGGGACATGCCATGCCGAGCCCAGGCAGAGTAGCTCATGCGTGGGCAGTCGTGCGTGCTGGGGTGCCTCCGGTCACTGACAGGAGCATCAGCCCTCTGGGATTGGTGGATTGGCTAAGGCCATGAGTTTCCATTGCTCAAGTGGTCCATGCGGATAGGAAGTGTAGTTAAGCTACGTTACGTGGATATATCCCCTATTTCCCCTTTTTTGTCAAACGTTAAACAAGCGGGCGACCCGGGTTGGATTGTGGCCCAGGTCCTTTGCCGATCCCTCCCTGTCTCTCTCGATCCCCAATCGTTTCCTGTCTCTCTGAACTGTCCTATCACAAAATAATAGTCATAAAAAAAAACAAGTTACGGTGGCGCCGCTGCGCTGGCGACCCAGGTTCGATTCCGGCCAGGGTCATTTGCCGGTCCTTCCCCGTCTCTCTCTCCCAGCTCACTTCCTGTCTCTCCTCCACTATCCTGTCAAAAGTAAAGGCAAAAAGCCCTGAAGATAGTACTGGTTTCAGGCAGAAAGCCATGGAAAAAGTGGGGTGTACATTTTTGTCTATGCCACCAGATGCAACTTACTGTACACCTGCATCAAATGCACTGAATGAAAGGTGTCAGACATCAGGAGAAAAAGGCTCATTGTCAGCCATTTCCCCTGCCCTACAAGAAACACAAACATGTTTTTTACACCCATAAACGCAGTTATTCAAAAGTAGTTTCAGTACCCCATCATTTTGTAACGGGGTGAAATTCACTTCATGTCGCAAATTGTTACGCCTCTGTCTGCTTTTCTATTGAAAGCATGTGTATAGAAACGATGCTCTGGAAGTAGAAATGGACCAGCCCATCTCCCATAAGCTTTTTTTAAACCAATTTCACATGACCAGATAATATACGTATTCAGAGAAAATATATTTTGCAGATAATATATTTGTATATTTGAATGTTTCTCAGCAGATTTCCATGAAACTCTCCCTTGTGTTTTCCTGAAAATCCACACTGTTGTTAAAATGTGTGTGTAATGTAATCTCATGATAGTTGAGACTTTGTGAGACATGAGAGGCCAACTTTTGCCAGTGTAGTTTTCTGTCCATACTCCACACAGACAGGGAAGGGAGTCGAGCCAGTCTTTCTTTCTTCACCTATTAATGACTCATTTTAAGCATCAGCTGTCTTCTTAAAGTGATAACATAATCCAAAGAGTTACAGTGATGCTGTAATTAGTTACGAAGTTATGATCTCCAGCCCCCTCCACACTGCTCTCCACCGTACTTCAACACTCTTTTGAAACATCCTGAAACAGCCTTGCATGGCCCATTCGTGGCTCAGTGCACAATAAATTGCATAGCCACACCAAGGATCAGATGTCTGGGTGTGATTATCGTTGGATGATAAAAAATCTAGCATTTAGCAGTGACCATGAAATAAACACATCCAAATCAGACTTGACATGACATGACAGCAGACTTTCATGATGCTGGTGTTGCGGGGGTAGTGTATTTTTTAAAAAACAATGCCATCGAAACACATCAAGTCTCCCCAGAAAAGTGTGCTGCACTATGCCAAAGCCGGTCTACGGAGGTCTTAACTCCCGGGGGTGGGATTACCAACCAAGGCGAGGGCCCTTCTTAGCGAAAACACGTCCGGATAATCATGGAGTCATTTGGCCTGCGGATAGAATTATGAGTTGGTGTACTATCTGTGTAAAGATGAAGAGGCCTATCAGCACTGACGGTTCTGCGTGCAGGCAATTAAGGCTTTTTGAATATTTGAAGAGGGTTACGTCCTCTTCCTCTGCCAAAGGAAGTGTGCAACTCTAACGCCGGGAACACACTCGTGAGTTTGACAAAGCAAAGCGAAGTTCGGCATTCATTCCTTTGACGGAAGCTAAGCGGTGCAAAGGCAAGTGAACGGGGTGAGGCGAAGCAACAACATTCGGCCAAATCTGATATCATGCAAATGAGGGTGGAATTTCACCTGCGGTGTCCAATCAAATCAACAACTCAAACGTTTGAATAGCGTTGATTTGCCCGCTATGATCTGTTCAACTGTGAGAATGGAACACTGAATTTCGCTTCGCTAATTTCGCCTCCATGTGTCCCCACGTTGGTTCAGTTGTTTAGGTCATAAACAAAAAAGAAAACACTTTGTTGGGGTGCCAAGGCTCAGTGGGCTAAGGCGCAATACCAGCAGGGACCATAAAAGCGCCATATGGTAGCCTATGGTATGGTGTGGGCAAAGGCAACATTAAATCCGATTCTATCCTAAGGACATTTTCTGATCCTTCCCCAACTCTCTCTCCCCATACTTCTCTGTCTTGCTCTCACACTGTCCAATGTCATAAGGGCGCAAATAAACAGGCAAACAAATCAGAACGTATTAGTAAGTCTGTACAAAAGTCTTCTCTATACCCATGATATTTTGGTCTGTAGACCCTCTTCAGACAAAGTAAACCATCTAGTAATGCAGGTCGTGCCTCGAATACCTTGGCTCTCAGCCTTAGAATATCTCAGCTATGCTGCAGCTTGATGCTGACCAGTTCAGGCACCTAAAAAAAAACAGCTTTCGTCTCTTGTACTCACACATTTGGGAGAAAGAGAAACTGCTCGTGAGTGACTCCTTGCTATGAAAGGTTTTCAGACGCACTGTCTGCTCTCATGTCTTCTGCTGCATAAATCATCAGACAGACTCCTGTGATCATATTTCTATTCGGTGTGTTCTCAGCGTGAATGCATGTATTTCTTCCTGTTGCCAAAGCTACACCAGGTCCCCGTTGTGTATGATATAAATTTCTGAACTTTAACATGCAAAAAAGAGGGGTTTTGGCAATGCTCAGGTGTTGGTGCCTCAGGTAGGCCTAGTTCTAGATTTCCAACTGAAATATTAATCCAAATGGCTCACTAATATTGAATATTTACACTAAAAGCAGGTCGATCTCTGGGTTCAGAAAAGCTATGCAACCGTTTTCAATGCACGGAAAATGCTAATCATCATTTCTTCTTATTGGTGATTTACTCCTGCTCTTTTCATTATTTAGAATAACGTCACATTTCTAATACTGTATAACTTTAATTAATGGATCTCATATCCATTATATTGCATATTTATGTCAAAATTCATGATGTTGATGGTTTCAACAGAATGTATTTGTTTTAAGTGTAAAAAAAATTGTCAGTTACACTCAAATTTCAAGTGAGAGAAGAGACGCCTGAACAGGATTTTATTATTTTGTGTAACCTGCATATTAAAAAAAACTAATTAGTGTGAAGACCTCCAGCACAAACACGCAGTGGGGATGTCATGCTGTAGAGCAATCATATGCTCACTTGCTCTAGGTCTTTCTAAAAGAAAACACATTTTAACAGCATACGCACCCCTTTGTCTGAATTATTCTTTTTTTCCATAACACATTATGCTCTGTATAATTGGCAGTGTTTGATGGTTGTTTGTTTATCACGCAGCACCTGTCTCTGACATTTGTATGGAGAAAGTGCCATAAGTAAATGAAAAATAAAAAAGTCGCTGAAGGAAAAAAAACATATGGTGGTCGCCATAAAGGAGAGTGTGGGCATAGCCTATTGCCAGTACACGTGGTGTCCATAGTAGCATCATATTGTGGTTTATCTCTCAGCACGTGTCTGCGAAACTAAGCGTGTGAAACTGGCATTCATAAGAATTAAAAATAAATAGTTACAAATTATCAGCACATGGCGATGGCCACAAAGTAGCCTGGGGCTAAAGCCAAGGTTGCGGCTATTGGGCGTGTGCACTACTGTATTAGTGTGTGGAGGCATCAGGCTTTTACATGCGGAGGGGATGCGTGAAGAATCTAAATGAGATTTGAACCAATGACTTTAGAACCCTTTTTGGCAAAGGGGTGGGGGTTGGGTTGGTTATGAGTGATACTAATCTGAAAAAGAGAGAAAAGATCAGAGAGAGAGAGAGAGAAAGTGAGTGGGTGAGAGAGAAAGAAAGTGAGGATGGGGAGAGTAAATGAGAGAGAGGGGGGAGACTGCTGTAATAGCTTTAAGCTCTCATTTTAACCATGACCAAAGATGGGCAGATGAACACAAAAACCAAAAAAAAAATTAAAAGCCTTGATTCCTCCCAGCGCTGTGACTGGAGGAGAAGAGCGGAGAGGAGAGGAGAGGAGAGGAGAGGAGTAGTGAGGAGAGGAGAGGTAGAGAGGAGAGGGGGGAGTGTGGAGGAGAGGGGGGAGTGTGGAGGAGAGGAGAAGAGACGAGAGGAGAGGAGAGGAGAGGAGAGGAGAGGAGAGGAGAGGAGAGGAGAGGAGTGGAGAGGAGAGGATAGGAGAGGAGAGAGGGGATGAGGGGTGAGGAGCATATTAGCTGAGTGCATGTAGCTCTTTATCTCAGTGTGTGTGTGTGTGTGTGTGTGTATGTGTGTGCGTGTGTGTGCGCGTGCGTATGTGTGTGTGCGCACACGGGCGCTTTCGTTTATAAATGCAAATTTGTGTCTGTAAGATTGTGAGCAGTGTGTGTGTGTGTGTGTGTGTGTGTGTGTGTGTGTGTGTGTGTGTGTGTGTGTGTGTGTGTGTGTGTGTGTGTGTATGTATGTGTGTGCCAATGTGCAAGAGAGAAGATGAGTGTGTCTCCATGTGTTTGTAGTGTGTGTGTGTGTGTGTGTGTGTGTGTGTGTGTGTGTGTGTGTGTGTGTGTGTGTGTGTGTGTGTGTGTGTGTGTGTGTGAGAGCGAGAGAGAGAGAGAGAGAGAGAGAGAGAGAGGGAGAGGGAGGAGGGAAAGTATGGATTCCCCACTGTCTCCGTTTCACCCCAATCATTCTACCCATCCCCCTTTCTCTCTCTCCACCACACACACACACACACACACACACACACACACACACACACACACACACACACACACACACACACACACACACTGTCAGCGCTCTCCCTCTATTCAATGCCCATATCCCCCAATCCCTTCTGTATTAAACCCCCTCCTATTAATGCGTGAATGTGTGAACACACACATACACACAACCACAACACACACACACACACACACACACACACACACACACACACACACACACACACACACACACACACACACACACACACACACACACACAACCACAACACACACACACACACACACACACACACACACACACACACACACACACACACAATCACATACACACACTCACATACGCACAGTCACACATCACCCCAAAAATTTGTGCGCACCCACACGCACCTCAGCTCCCCCTGCTCTGACCCAGTTTTGTGGGATGAGGGGCAAGAGGGGACCATTGTGTGTATCTCTCTGTCTCGTTCTCTCTTTTGGTCGCTGTCTCTCTCTTCAGCTTTACCTCACCCTAGCCCTTCTCTCTCTCTCTCTCTCTCTTTCTCTCTCTCTCTCTCTCTCTCTCTCTCTCTCTCTCTCTCTCTCTCTCTCTCTCTCTCTCTCTCTCTCTCTCTCTCCCTCCCTCTCCCTCATTTATTCTCACTCCCTCCCCCACATACACACACACATATCCACACCCACATTCACACACACACAGTCACACCTTCTTAGCGATAGCTGATGGAGGATGTGTGACCATGTGCATACACACACGTGTGTGTGTGTGTGTTCAGCTTTAATTCCTAAGTAGCTGAATTTTCTAGCACGCGCATTTGTAATGCTCACAAAGGTAAAGTTGTTTTTGGAAGGAGACCGGCGCGAGAAGAAAGGAAAGAGGAAGAAGAGGAGAGGAGAGAGGGATGAGGAGGAGGAGGAGGAGGGATAAGGAGCCAGACACAAAGCATGGGGAGACAGACAGAGAGGCAGCAGCTCCTCTTTAGTGTGTGTGTGAGTAAAATGCAAAATGCCAAAAGCCAGGTGTGTGTGTGTGTACGTGTGTGCGTGTGCGCGTGTGCGCTTGTGCGTGTGTGCGTGTGTGTGTGTGTGCACACGTGCATGTGTGTGTTAGCTTCTCTCTGTATAGCGCAAAATACGGATTGTCAACAAAATTGTACAGCTTTGTTGACAGCAAGTTGTCGTTATTTTTTTTTTCTTCTATGCCCGACAACCAATTTCCCTTTTGTTGACATCTAATACGCTACATCCCTGACTGTCCTGTTTGGTGACAGCTAATATTCTTGATGTGCTAGGTTTCCTGTTCTCTTGTTGACATCTAATGCTCTTGATATGTTTGTTAGACTGTCTGTTCTTAGACTTGTTTACACGTGTTGGTTGACAAGGTGTCAGTGTGCAATGAACGCAGACATGCTGTAATTTTGCCAAAGAAAAGAAGTCCATGTTGCAGACCCTGTGCTGTGCTGAGATATTTCACTGTTGGGACAAAAGCAAAGGCTCATCTCACAATATAGGTTAATAACGAGAGTGTAAATAGGGATTACACATGTCGACTCTTTTCTTTCTTTGTTTCTTTGTCTATCTCCTCTTTTCTTTGTCTATTTCTTTGTTTCTTCATCTATTTATTTGTATGTTTGTCTCTTTCTTTCTTTCATTATTTCTTTCTTTCTTTCTCTCTCTCTCTCTCTCTCTCTCTCTCTCTCTCTCTCTCTCTCTCTCTCTCTCTCTCTCTCTCTCTCGCTCTCTCTCTCTCTCTAATGTGGCGCGGTCCACTTACACATCTATTGAACAGTCTTCATTCCCCACACATTCAAATCTAGAGTGTTAACATGTAGCATGCTGTTTATATTTTTGCTGGAGCGGTGTTTTCATTTATGCTGTAAAAAGGTCAGGAGTTTCATACCCTATTTATAGATGGCTTTTCCCAAACACACAGATACAGTAATTCCTATGCATGGCCTCTAGCTCTATCTCAAGACCCACTGAAGCTTGGTCAATGTGTGTGTGTGTTTGTGTGTGTGTGTGTGTGTGTGTGTGTGTCTGTGTGTGTGTGTGTGTGTGTCTGTGTGTGTGTGTGTGTGTGTGTGTGTGTGTGTGTGTGTGTGTGTGTGTGTGTGTGTGTGTGTGTGTGTGTGTGTGTGTGTGTGTGTGTGTGTGTGTGTGTACGCACGCGCGTGCGTCTGTGCATGTGGGCATAGTTTATATGCTTTGTGCATCCTTAC
>NC_085858.1:24105722-24299394 GCF_034702125.1 Engraulis encrasicolus
ATGCAATTGAAGGTGAAGATTGTGCACATCCCAGGAAAAGGTGCAGGACAAATGCTGACTGTCAGAGTGAGGAGTCCGCACGCTTAAAATCCTTTTTTTTTTTTTTTTTTTTTAATTATTTCATGGCTGGATTACATTTCGACCTCAACAGACTTTATTGGAGAGAGAATCTGATGAAGAGTGTTGAAGTCGAAATGTAATCCAGCCATGAAACAGTAAAAAAGTCTGCTTCTCACTCCTCACTCCGAAAACTGCATGTGAATGCAAAGCACTGGGAGTCAGCATTGTAGTTGTGATATTGTGCATATCCCTATACTGCACTGTGTTGCCATATGGCAACATACCATTCTTTTGGCATTTCCTGGTATTTAAATATAAATAATAGACACTGATTGGTTTTCATATTGAAACTGTGGCCTTGTTTTATCCAATTATGTGGTTTGTTGGCATCACATGACACCACACACTGCCCCAGGCTCGCTCTTTCCCTCACTATACATGAGTGGGTCTCCTTGACAGATTGCTCTGCCATTGGCCAAGATTTTTCACACTTTTTGCAATATTTACAAAATCAAAAAAAAAATTGTGATGATCTAAAGTTGGTCATGATCTGTTTTCACCATTTGTTTTGTTTTCAACTAAAATTATTTCCTTTTTATGTTGAAAAATAGGTATGTTGCCATACGGCAACATTGTGCGGTAATGGAACAAGACGGTCAATAGGGAAAGTGTATTGATACAAATACCCAATCCTAATTGATTGATTAATTGATGTATTTATTGATTGAATGATTGATAACTGATAATATTTATAATTAGTGCAAATGGCAGTCTGTAATGAACATTAAAAATGTTATAATAGGTGTACAGAACTGTTTTATGAGCTTTCACTCTGAGTACATGCAGAAAAGCGAACAAGGCCTATGCAGCCTCCCCAGACTGCCAGAGGTATACCACAAAAATCCCCAAACCCCAGATTAGAGCATAAAGCTACAGTCATCTTGACCATTTTAAGCCTCCAAAATGTTTTGACTTCATTTGTCTCTTATAAATAGGCTAATTAGCACACAACGTTTTGTGCAAATCTGTCAACCCGATCAAAAATTATTGTACAAAGTCAACCATTTTGAAAGTCAGCCATTTTAAAAGCATAATCTCCAAATTTCAAACAGCTCATAAACCAATTATATCATTAACACACAAGATTTACTGCAAATCCAAGCACCCATTGAAAAGTTGTGGCGTAAACAAAAGCCGTCTCGAAAGATTGCCAACTTCAAAGTCAGCCATCTTGAAAGTCAGCTATCTTGAAAGCACTGGCCTCACAATTTTACATGGCTTATTTACTCATTATAGAGTGTTATCACACAAGGTTTAGTGTAAACCCAAGCATCCATTCAAAAGTTATGACAAATAAACTGTCGGTTATGTTGAAAGATGCCTGGCCCGCAAATCGGCCATCTTGAATGTCGGCCATCTTGAAAGTGTTGGCTTCCGAAATTAAATCAGTTCATGTACATATTATAGACAGTTACCATACACATTTTTGTGCAAATCTATGCACGGATATTGTGTTAATATCTAATATATTCATTGGTGGTTGGTCAACGTAATACCACTGAAATACTGTTTTTCGGGGATATAATAAACAGTATTCACTGGCAAAAATGTCTTAAATAACTCCCTTGAACTTGTGGGTAAACTTTCAATGTTTTTCTGAGATAAAAACAATTAAATTTCTATAAAATAATCCATAATGTTGTATGACCCTTGTTTGGTCTTGGAGTAAAAATGTACACTGGATCCTTTCCGTAACGGCACAATGTTGCCATATGGCAACAAACCTAAAAGTACCCCCCCAGAAAACTTTTTTTTGAAAAAAATTGCAAATATGTCTTAAGAAGTTCATTTCATGTGACAAAAACCACAGCAAGATTTTTTTCCATGATGGGATAATAATGCGTGCAGTATAGGGATATAAATAAATGTTGATTTATTGAATGAATGATTGATTGATTGATTTATTTATTGATTGAATGAATGATTGATCGATTGGTATCTCACCATCTCTGTCTGTGAGCCCGGCCCTGTGAGACACCCTGTCTGCCTATGAATAAGAAGAAGAAGAAGAAGAAGAAGAAGAAGAATAGTGTTCTCTCTCTCCCCTCTCCTCTCTTGTCTCCAGAGTCTGTGAGACACCCTGTCTGCCTATGAATGATAAAAATAATAATAATAATAATAATAATATTTTCCCCTCTCTCCTTTCTTGCCTCCAGAGTCTGTGAGCCCAGGCCTGTGAGACACCCTGTCTGCCTATGAATGTTAATAATAATAATAATAATAATAATAATAATAATAATAATAGTGTTCTCTCTCTCCCCTCTCCTCTCTTGCCTCCAGAGTCTGTGAGCCCGGGCCCTTGAGACACCCTGTCTGCCCCGCTGTCCTCTGACATCATGAGCTGGAGCTTCCTGACGCGCCTGCTGGAGGAGATCCAGAACCACTCCACCTTCGTGGGGAAGCTGTGGCTCACCGTGCTCATCGTCTTCCGCATCGTGCTGACGGCGGTGGGCGGCGAGTCCATCTACTACGACGAGCAGAGCAAGTTCGTCTGCAACTCGGGCCAGCCGGGCTGCGAGAACGTGTGCTACGACGCCTTCGCGCCGCTCTCGCACGTGCGCTTCTGGGTCTTCCAGATCATCCTGTCGGCCATGCCCTCGCTCATGTACATGGGCTACGCCGCCAACAAGATCGCCAAGATGGAGGACACGAAAGGCGGCGGCGCAGGGGCGAGGGGGGCCGGCGCGGGCGAGGGCGGCGCCGGAACAGGGACTGGAACAAGCGGCGGAGGTGGCGGCGGTTACACGCACCGGCGTCCCAGGAAGATGTACTTTGGGGCGCGGCAGCACCGCGGCGGGGGAATGGAGGAGGGCGAGGAGGAGCAGGAGGACGACCCCATGATCTACGAGGTGCCCGAGCCGGACACGTCTCGACGGGACCTGCTGCCGCCGCGGCCCAAGCCCAAGGTGCGGCACGACGGGCGCCGGCGTATCCGCGACGATGGCCTGATGCGCATCTACGTGCTGCAGCTGGTGACGCGCACGGTGCTGGAGGCCTGCTTCCTGGCAGGGCAGTACTTCCTGTACGGCTTCAGCGTCACCGATGTCTTCGTGTGCTCAGGCAAGCCGTGCCCGCACAACGTGGACTGCTTCGTGTCGCGGCCCACGGAGAAGACCATCTTCCTGCGCATCATGTACGGTGTCACCTGCCTGTGCCTGATGCTCAACGTCTGGGAGATGCTGCACCTCGGCTTCGGTACCATCGGCGACATCATACGGCGGAGACGGGCCGCACCACCCGACGACGAGTACCAGCTGGGACTTCTGGCCGCCGCGGCAGGGGTGTCGGTGGGGGTGGGCGGTGCCGGGGGACCGCTCAGCGAGGGTGAGGGCACCGGGGTGGGCGGGGTGGGGGTCGGCGGTGGCGGAGGGGGCAGCAGCGCGGCGGACTATGTCGGGTACCCGTTCTCCTGGAACACGCCGTCGGCGCCGCCAGGATACAACATCGTGGTGAAGGTGTGTTATTTTTAGGACTGGTATTTTCGTTATTAGTTCTGTGTGATAATATGTATGTGTGTGTGTGTGTGTGTGTGTTTGTTTGTGTGTGTGAGTGTGTGTGTGTGTGTGTGAGTGTGTGTGTGTGTGTGTGTGTGTGTGTGTGTGTGTGTGAGTGTGTGTGTGTGTGTGTGTGTGTGTGTGTGTGTGTGTGTGTGTGTGTGTGTGTGTGTGTGTGTGCGTGCGTGCGTTTGCGTGAGCACTTTCTCACATGAAAGCCGGACAATAGGTGCCTTCTTGACCGCCTAGAGCGCTGGTGCGTGAATATGTACGTGTGCATGTCCATGAATGAAAGCCGTATAGTTGTGATATTTGGCTAAATAAACAAATTGTGATTGATTTGATTTGCTCTGATTGATTTTGAAGCCCGAGGCCATGCCCTACACGGACCTGAGCAACGCCAAGATGGCCTGCAAGCAGAACCGCGAGAACATCGCCCAGGAGGAGCAGCAGCAGTTTGGCTCCAACGAGGACAACTTCCCCACGGGCAGCGAGTCGCGCGCCCCGCTGCCGCCCCCTCCGCCGCCCCTCCTCAACAAGGACGCCATGCAGCACGCCCAGGACCAGCTGGAGGCCGCCATACAGGCCTACAGTCAGCAGCACCACCACGACAACCACCACCACCATCACCACCCCGACGACCCTCACCGTAGCAACGAGGATGCTGACGATGATGACGACGACGACAACGACGACAAGCCACAGAGCAACATCACGCCGGCGCAGAAGGAGAAGAAGCATCATCATCACCATCATCACCATCACCGGTCCAAAGCCGGCAGGGGTGGGGGCAGTGCTGGCAGCGGGGGAGGGAGCAGCAGCAGCAGCAGCAAATCGGGAGAGGGCAAGCCGTCCGTGTGGATATGACGGGCGTTCGACGCTAGCCAATAGAATGAGGCCAAGCCATCTGCGTTGTGGATGTGACAGGCAATTAGACTTGAGAATCAAAAGAGAGATCGAGCCATATGTGGAGCTCTGACCAGGCATTGCTGCAAATGAGACCATGCCATCCTTATGGATGTGGAAGGCATTAAACTAGTGAATTAAGATAGGACAAGCCATTGTACAGTATGGCATTACAGTAGCTACCGGTATCAAGAACACTGTATTGTGCAATACACAATTTTACATATGCATTATTACACAGACATATACAAACAGAGAGATAGAGATCAAGACAGAGAAAGAAAGAGAGTGTGTGTGTGTGTGTGTGTGTGTGTGAAAGAGAGACACACACACAGACACACACACACACACACACTTGGTTAGACTAATTAATGAGAGTGAGGGAGTTGAAGGGATGGTGCTTGAACACACCTTCTTAGTGCCTTTGGAGTTCCCTTGGCCTCCTGCTGTAGTGAGACTGAGACGGGTTTCTGGGAGATTTCATCATTCCGAGTGCTTCCTGCCGTCTTTTCTCTCTCTCTCTCTCTCTCTCTCTCTCTCTCTCTCTCTCTCTCTCTCTCTCTCTCTCTCTCTCTCTTCCTTATACAGGACTGACTGGCACATGCCAAAAGAGCTGGCAGGCGTGCCATCTGTCGGCTTCCATGCCAATGGCATGCCATGACAACAAAATAATGAATAAAAAAAAAAAACACTCGTGAGAAATTAATGCACCTTTTTGTCTTCCAAGAGAGGAGTCTTCCAGAGTATGCTTTATTTATCACTCTCACTCTTTCATTGTGAGACAAGTATCCGGAAACTGTTATTCCAATAATTGACACTGTGCACTGATGTAGCCGTAACAGTTCCATAGGACTGCAGCACCAGTTGCGTGACTGCTTGGTGACTGGTCAAACAACTGATCCCCCTATGCAGCAGCACATCAAACTTCCTATTTGAATTGGGAGGTGTTATGTGCAACTTAAATCCAGAGAGCAGATCGGATATGGGTTTTTTTTTTTAAGAGGATTCAGACGTTGCTGTCATTCTGGAGCTCCTGATTGGACACTTTGTTCCTATGATGAGTGCTACTCCATTACTGGTGCAATGCTGTCTGTCTGTCTACCTGTTTGTCTTTTTGTCCTTCCTTGATCGCCCATTTGACATGGTACACATGGTACAGAAGCACAATCGGATGTTGCGTAACGTTGACAGAGGTCCTGAGGTGCCTCCATGTTGGATGTTGAAGGTGTTGCTCGTTCTTTGTTGCAATATGGAGCCCACCAGGAGATATGACGGACGGAAAGATATGTATGGCACATCCAGAGCCATATGAACGCCCAAATAAGCTTTCAGTAGGGTAGAATGTGGTCAGATGTAGTCTCGAAGTTTTATGATTCCATAGACCTCAAGGGTACTTTTTACAGTCTTATTAGTTATGTAATATTAGTCAATGATAAAAAAAATGACAAGAGTATGAAACTCATAGGGTGTGTATGCGTAACGTGTGTGTACACACGTGCACACATCGGTGTGTATAAGGGTAAATGGTTATGTGTGTTTGTGTGCGTACGTGTGTGTTTGTGAGCGTACGTGTGTGTGTGTGTGTGTGTGTGTGTGTGTGTGTGTGTGTGTGTGTGTGTGTGTGTGTGTGTGTGTGTGTGTGTGTGTGTGTGTGTGTGTGTGTGTGTGTATGCGTGTGTGTCTGTGAGGGTGTGTGCGTGTGCATGTGTAAAATCACCAGCACTTAAAATAAGATAATGTTAAACCTAACCAGTGTTTTGTGAGATAAGATCCTCTTTTTGTCCAATATGACCCGTGCATTCCATTTGATCCAGGTGTATTTCCAATATGAGTCTCTGCGTGTATACAACAAAAGCAACCAGAGCAATGGAAATCATTATGTCTCTATGGAGGTTCAGTTAACTGAGTGACCAAAGCAAATGTCAGTAGTTAAAAGTCAGTTAATATTGTGGTAACGAGCTAGACACGGTTTGGCGAAAACCGATTGGAATATTCATATCTTTGAAAAGTCCGAGGTTGACAAGCCAGAGCCGTTCTATGATTACCGTTGCGCAAACATGTCAATATCACATCAAGAGTGAATAAAGCGAATTGGTCGCGAAACTTCAACAACCTCAGCTACTTGTTTACTTTGGGCACCTTTTGGTGTAAACACACAGCAATGCTCCATTCTTCTCGCGTTGTCTTCCTTGGAAACAATGTTACCTGGTCTGTGTCTGAGTTAGTTAGCGTACATCACCTGTGGCGCATCTCTGACCATGAGACAGGTGCAACAGGCTAGCCTTTCTGTTTCATGTACGACAAGTGAGCATTAACATATCAGTGGGAGATGGGGAGGCTGTTTTGGGTCACTGCCCCTGTCGTGCCGAAAAGCGAGTCCCTGCCAGAACACGACTGCCCTCATTGAAACCAATGGAACCCAATGACCAATTTTTCAGATTTTTTTTTAATCCATTTTTGCAGACAAATCCGACACAATTAAAGATGGAAAGCCTATCAATAAAGCATCTACATTCCTTCTGGAAGTATTACAAAGAGCTGGTTACAATTTCAGTAGGCTTATTATTTCCATAAAAGAATCGAAGAATTGTCATAACAAATGTTACGGTTTCATTCAAATAGCTCATATTAAGTGGAGGACGAGTAATATTTCATAAGAATATGTTTAGTTCATAAATTATGTAATTCATTCTGCAAAAATTAGTATAATTTTCTCTCAAAAAATGTAATTGGTTTCAATGAGGGCACTCGTGTTCTGGCAGAGACTCGCTTTTCGGCACGACACCCCCACTTAGAGCCATATATACTGGCCGTTTCGCAGTTGAATACTTATGCCATGTTAGCTGATGGAAGGGAGGGCACGGGTTTATGAATACAATCCCTTTATACTGTACATGTTAATGTTTTTTGTAATTTTTTTCATCTCTTTTGTTCTCTGCAGCATAGCCAGTGGCTGAACACTCGTGTTCTGTCGAGTTTAGCATTCTTTTTCTATGATTGTTTTTTTTATACCCAAAACTTACACTACAGACATATCATTTGTTTTTTGTTTTGTTTGTTCTTTCAACGAAATCTTGAATACTTTTTCTTTCTTTCATTGCCAAATTGTAAGAAATACTATTTTTATAATATGTTGTAGGTAACGGAAAAAGACTTTGTGTAAGTGTAACTGAAATAGTATACAGTATTGTACCAGTAGTAAAACCCGTTAGTTGGATAAAATGACTGTTTTTTCCTTCCAAATCATAGTTCTGTTTTGTGAAGGGAGAACTGTCTCACTATTTCAGCAAGCCTTTTAAACAACAAACGTTTGCTTAATTATTCTTATTAAGAGTACGGGGGGAGTGTGTGTGTGTGTGTGTGTGTGTGTGTGTGTGTGTGTGTGTGTGTGTGTGTGTGTGTGTGTGTGTGTGTGTGTGTGTGTGTGTGTGTGCGCGCGTGTGTGTGTTTGCGTGCGCGAGCACCCGTGCATGCATGTGCAAGGACAGACAACATGAGAGGCATAGAGAAAAAGAGAGAGGGAGGGAAAGAGAAGAATAAGACAAGAATAAGAACAAAAACCAGGGCCTTTATTTTTTTTTTAAATGGCAAATGTGTGTATCGAAGATATGCTGTGTTGTCCATGTGATTCCAAAAACGTGACTCATCCGTTGTCTGTGTGCTAGGGAGGTCAAGAGAATATATCCTGATTTTTTGAAGAGAGAGAAGGTGTTGTTTGGGATACAAAGGTGTGTGTGTGTGTGTGTGTGTGTGTGTGTGTGTGTGTGTGTGTGTGTGTGTGTGTGTGTGTGTGTGTGTGTGTGTGTGTGTGTGTGTGTGTGTGTGTGAAAGACATGGAGTATCACTGCGTGAGTGTGTGGGTGGGTTGAACTGTTGCTCCATACTTGTGCAAGTCATTGTATTAACAGTGTTCGTGTGAATGTGGAATTTGTAATAACACTTTTCTGAACAGTCTTCTTTGTTTTTTCTTAATGTGAAAAAGCTGGAGTCACCAGCAGTGTAAAATATTTCCATTTTTGGAAAGAACTTTTTTGCGATTAAGTATTCCTAAATGCATGTTTAAAAGTTATTTTGTTAAGACATTTAAATAAACGACCATGAGAAAGAAGTGTCATGTTGTGTTGTGTTGTGTTGCCGAACGCTGTCTGCTTTCCTAAGCATCAGTCCAGCTCAGGATTAAGTTGCGGGTATAAGCGCTGCTGACAGCTTTTACCCATTACAAAATGATCTGAAAGCTCCCCCCTCTCAATACTCACAATGTAATGGGGACCCTATTTTGGGCCCCGCTTCTCTCTGGGCACAGGACAACTGACCTCTTTGCTCCCCCTTGTCTGGTGGCTCTGCCCTGTCAGACTACACTAGCGCTCGGCTGATTTTGATGAGCTGTGAAGAAACGGAAATCCGTCGGTCAATCTCCATTATGACGATGGTGACGGTTGATCTTAGTGTCACATGTCTGTCACACACCGCGGGGTGGCCGCGCTGGGACTGTCGCTCCCGCTTTTGTCATGAACCAGCTGTCAATCTCTCTTGCCTTCCGCCCCTCGTTCTCTCTCTCTCGCATCATCCACAAAAACTTCTCAGCACTGCTCTCTGCAAAGTCTGCAGAACTTCAAAACACTCACAGCGGACAACACAGTAATCATTTATCAACAAAATCTGATGTGAAGATTTCAGACTCGAAAATCTATTTGGTTAGACAATCACGGACCGTAATGAAAAGCTTTTTTGTAAGCAATACGGGTGGGGAAAAAATACATGTATCGTGTCGTGACCCCTGTGTTGTGATATGCATACGGTAGTAGCCACAGGTGTTTACCAATATCCAGCCTATAGTCAAGAAGTCCACAAACTTGCTCTTAGTTAGGAGGGAACCACTAGACATACACTTTTTGTGGTTATAAGTAAACACTGTTAATGAGTTCAAAGGCAACATTACATTGTAACTGTACTGGTTTCAGGCATTCTACTGCTTCATGTATTGCAATGTGTATCGTATATTGTTGGCAATTCCCAGCCATATTCCTAGTAAGAGATGTGCCATTGCAAACAACTACACGATACTCTTTTATCTATCATATGGATAAATTACAAAGTAGATCTTTGAATTAGATCTTCCTATCAACCTCAATGCCACATCATGGGCCTAACCACAAGGGCCATAATATTCAGACTTGGCATGCGATTTCAGGTTTAACAGTTTTCTGCAAGAATTAAGTATAGTCATTGGTTAAAGGCACAATATGCGATACGGGACGCTGATTTTATTCATACTCCACACGCCTGACCATGTGGTGGCAGCACGCGGTAGGTTGTATTGTCCATCTCCTATGCTTCTGGAACAGCCTTCTCCCTCTCAAAATAGCATAACAAGTGTAGGCCTACTTTTCGGAATCTCTATTTTTGTAATCAACGTACACGCTTCAGAACGGCAGGTTTTCTCTCTTTAGGGTCTGCAATGTCTGTTCGTGTGTGTGTGTTCACAGCTAGTTTTACATACAGCTTCTCCACTCCCTATTTTACCCATGCCTGCAGTTCACCTATAGCGCATTCAGGCCGACTGAGAACCGCACCTAATCGCGAAACGGCCATCGTGCTCACGCCACAGATTTTAGTGTTCGCGAACCAGAAAGTACAAAATACTAGGTTTNTCTCTGGGAACCGTGACGAAATCGTGGCCGTCAGCGGGTTCATCCAAGTAACACAGTCATGTGTGGAAAAGGTTCAGAACTTGGTATGAACACGGGTGGTTTGCAGATAAGCACTTTAGTGCCAAACGTAACTGGTGCAGGTACAGGCTCCGTTCTGGTCGGCCTGAAAGCCCTATTGGCCGCTGTCGAGAGAACACAGCCCATTCATTCTGAACGGAGTCTGCACTCTGCCGTTGGTGGCCCTAGAGTGCAGTGCCACCCAGAAGAGTGGAGTCTCTCGTTATACCCTTAACCCTGTGAGACCTGAACCATGAAAGCAATGAGAGAAAATTCAAATTTTTTGGAATTTGCTTCAATATTGGTCCCTTATAAGAAATGTAAAAAAAAAAAATCAAAATTTTGTTAAGGTCACTGAGATATTTAATGCATCATATATGATGCATCAGGCTTTAAAGGGAATGAAAATTCCAATTTCATGACCATTGAAAAATGACGTTTAATGCATTTACAAGTACAACTTAATTTAAAAAAGTTGTCAGACAATTTAATTTGAGGATTATCTTTAAATATTTAGTGAGATCCTGCCATTTTTTTTGCCTATCCTTGTTTTAGCAGGACCATATTTTACATTTCCCACAGCCTGGTTGGGTAATTTTTTTAAATCTATGTAAAAACATAGCTGATCGAATGCTTAACAACCTATTTATGAGTGTAATATAGATCATTATTCATTTTTGATGTGTAATTTGAATATTTGGGTCCATTACTACAATTGGACCATTTCTCCATTCACTTCAATGCATTTTTTACGAGATCATAATTTCAACATTTTGCATTACATTTTCAAAATTGCAAGTAAAACCTGTTTCTTAAGGCAATATCTTTGTCTTGAAGTAAAACAACTTGTGTGTTTTGTTAAACGATCGTCGTGGTATGCTTTGTAAGTTTCCCCTATGGCGAAATGCATTGATGGCTGACTTCCTGCCACCGCCGGATGGTGCTTATTTGTTTCATCAGTTTTAGCACGATCTCTCTGCAACACGGTGTACAAATATAAACTCTTCCTTGATTAATTGCACAAAGCAAGTGTTCAAATTAAAGGATGTAGAGTTATATTTCGGAAATTTGTACACAAACCTTTTGCAATTTGACGATATATCAGCGTCGGTCAGGGAAACCGCTTCTACTCCATTTTTGCATTTTTCGCCGAGCTGTGATCAACTTGTTGTTGACCGCTGCTCTCTTGTGGCGGTTTCCGTGTACTGCAGGACGTTTGGAAATGACACGCAGGATGTTTTTGAGATCTATTTTTTTTGTGTCAGCGGGGAGAGGGCTTTGAATTTGATGCATCAAATATGATGCGTCCGGCGCGATAGGGTTAAAACCTCTTTGGTGTGTTTGAGTCAACGATGCGCACGCATTCATGAGGACGTCGACTCCGAACGGGTCAATGGAATTAAACTTTGTTGGAATGCCACAGCTTACCGGAGTAAGCTATTCTTGCAGGCAGTTAAGGCAGCTCTGAAGGCAAAAGGGGTTCCAACCCAGCAAGGTGTAATAAAGTACAGTGGGTGTATATTATCTTTTACCTAAGAATATTCTGCTGTGACCCTCTTTTGTACCTGATAAAATGATCGTTTGTTCATTAATATTACTAAATTTGAATGTGAAATTCACTGGAAAAGTAAATGTAGGCTAGCAACCGTACAGGTCAATACTGTAACTAACCAATTTATGGAATGGACATATTATATGACAATAGCAAGGTTTTATGCAAACAGTTCCTTTTCGATTCTGAGAGATCATGTTGCAGTGCACCAACCCTCTCTCCGACCACCACCACCACCACCACCACCACCAGGGGCCCCGACCCCCAGTTTGGGGTCCGCTACTACAACTCATCTCCCCCTTCGTGTCAATATGACCACAGCAGCAAAGCAACCCGTCTGTCTCCTCCACCTTGTGATACAGTATCAGTTCCTTTCTGAAACATTGTTAAAGATGGGGGTGGGATTACAGCACCTGTAGTAGAAATAAGATATTCAGTGCAACATTTTTCAGTGGATTTCATGTGTTGAATGTTGTTCCATACAACATGTGTACCGGCAGTGCACCTTATCATTACTAAATCATTTTCATCTTTGTTGGGGACAAAGCACTTCATAGTGATAGGCTAATGCAATGCCACTTGTGGTTTTTTTTTTTAACAAACTGCAACCTGCAGCTGGAGACTATACTGTACCTACTGCACCTAGCCAGTTTTGCTGGTTGGGTTCACTACCACGTACTGTAGTACCTTTAACGGAAACAGGTAAGCAGCTGCTGTCTGTCAGTATCATGCGTGCGGTTTCCTAATGTAGGACAGTAAGCCACAAGTGGGTAACGGTTGTAAAAAAAATATTGAAGTGAAAGAAGGAAGTTCTGATATAATCACAGAAAAGAAAAAGATAGCCTATATTTTTATTTATTTCTATTGAAAAAGATACATGGGTGGCAGACATGGCTCTTAGGCAGTAGGCCTACTTCACAGTGTATTTGAGCATGCTTGCTGTTTAGGCAGAAAAAAAACAGTTGTCATCATGTCAGCTCCACGTCCTCATATGTGTTTCCTCCTCTGCAGGGGGCTGAGGTGTTGCACCTGTGACCAGAGACAAGGGTGTGGGATAAGATCATAGTAACTTGATATTGGACACTGGACATTGTACCACCTGATGTGGCACTTACTGAGAAGTATGCGAACACATAACAAAATGCTTTCCCTTGCACAATAAATTAAAAAGGGCAATATGCTGTATGAAATATCAATTAATCAATAAATGTAAAATATGCAATATGAATCAAAACAAATATTGAGTTTACTCACTTATTTCTTCCTGAGGTGGCACAGATGATGGTGATGATGATGATGATGACTACACATAAAGTTATACGAAGTACAATGTCAGTCTGGCAATGTGTTGTGAGGTTTTCTGGTTGGACTGTCTGACAATGTGTTGTGAGGTTTCCTTGCACTGTTGAGTAAATAGTAACACATTTTGAGACACATTTTACAGCTGTGTCTTATACAAATACCATATTCCAACATGAATGTATGAAGACCTTTGAAATACCTTTATCAGTATGACGATAAATACCAATATCAGTCTGGAAAGGAGTGGTGAGGCTTTCTTGGGCTGTTGAGTACAGGAATTTAGGTCAAATGCTAAGGCTCTGTACTGAATTTAACAATACCAACAACAACAATAATAATAATATTTTACTTGGAGGTACACAACACTCACAGTCACTCTACAACATTAGGCGATCACAACACAGTATTATACATATATGACACGTACCTGTATCAATGGTCAGGTTCCATGTTTGTGTCTCACCACCACCATGCATACGCATTGTCCTACATGTATAGAGGCCCTCATCTGATTTCTCTACATGTGATATGTGGAGTGTTGTTTCTGTAACATTCATCCTGTCAGAGGTTAAATGTATGTCTGTTGTTCCCTCAAAGGACTTTGTGAATACATAATTTTCATCTTTTTTCCACACAATTCTACCCATAGGCCTCCCAACAGAGGCTCCACAGAAAAAAGATACATTTCCTCCCTGGTGTTTATTGAGGTATTTTGTCGGTTGGGTCTTCTCTGTTGCAGAAAATGAAAAAAAAAAAAAAATGAATGCAGGACACCTTTAATTAATTGAGTGTATTCATGTATAAAGGAAATAAAACTGGACATTTCCATGGAAAAAAAAGATATCCTTACCAGTTGGCCTACAACTGAACATAGATAGGCAGAGTCCCAGTCCAAGAATCCTTATGGATATCCTTGCCATTTATGATGCCCAGTGCTGATTGAGTGATGTGAAGTCAGCCAGCTGCAGTGATCAACAATGAGTAAATGAGCCCAGTTACAGATGACCCAGAGCAGGAAGTGGAGAGAGAGAGAGAGAGAGAGAGAGAGAGAGAGAGAGAGAGAGAGAGAGACAGACAGACAGACAGACAGACAGACGTAGGGGTAGAAGACAGAGGGAGAGAAGGAGTGAGGGAAGGAAAGAGGGGGTGAGCTAGAATGATAGAGAGATCAAGAGAGAGAACGAGGGACAGACAGAAAGAATGTGTCAAAGATGTTGACAGACGGTACAGGGTAGCAGCTTTGCCCTTGCAACCCAGTTACGATATTCAAAATTTAACTTTGCAGAAATTAGTTATCTCATGGAACCTCATGGTCCCTTTCTATAACATCACATACACCCAAGTCACACTTTCAAGCCCGTTGCCCAGTGGGACGTATGGTCACATCTGCCAAAATAACATACTGAAGTGAATTTACTAAAGTAAACCGAGAATACTTTGGGCAAATGTGGTACAAGTGACTGACATACATGAAATACCAGGACAGCAAATGCCAACCATAACCATAGTGAAGGACATATAGCAGTATGCTGGGCCACATCTGCCTAAAGTATCTTAAATATCTCTTGGGAATGTGCTAATCAAATAACATGAAAAATAATATGAATAAAATATCCTCATCTGATATCAGTTTTAGACTTTATTTTACTACCAATTACTTAGGATGTTATGAAGGGCTTAGGATGACCAAGATGGCGGCGCACAGAGTCGCAGCGGCCCGGAGTACTAAACTTGGCCTCGTTTCCGGATAACGATGGTTCTTAGTCTTAAGTGTGTCGTTAATGAGCAATTCTACAAATGTTCTTAGATTTTCTACGCCTGTTTCCCAAAGACCATCGTATATGAATGCGTGCGCACAGCCTCTAAGTTCATTCGTAGCGTCGCTCTTAAAGTGGACCCCTGGGATTTTAGACACCGGACCTCATTTCTGAGTCAGCCAGGGTGTAAACAATGTGTCCAGAACATTTTTTTTCACATTCCATGCAGTCCTTGTGAATTCGCATGTCCATGTTGCTAAGCTAGCAAAAGTGAACGGCTATTGGTAGCCTGCCCCCAAAAATAGTCTTATCCCGTTTGGATCGCTGTCCAAATGTGTGGTGCTGAAGTGTCCTCGGAGTGAACTGCGCCGTCATCTGCTGCTAAACCATTTACAAAATGTAAGGCGTGTGTCAGTGTCAAAAGTTGTTTTCTATAAGGGTGGGACTACATTTATAGTAGTTTGAAACTATTGACAGAAGTTATTGTTGGCAAATGAAATAAAATGCACACAAACAATGAAATCATGCCTGACTTCATATCGGCGCAAACTGACAACTGACCGCAGGGCACCTTAATAACCATGAGCTACGCCGTTGTAAGACCCAGATAAAACGTGTGAAGTTGGCTACTGTGCTTAATATTTAAGAAGACAATAGGCCTAGTTGGAGTTCACCTCATTTGGCGTTCAAGGCTTGACAACTGTCGGGAGAACGTCAGCCTGCTCTTATCAAAAACAATGTCCATCAAAATTGACACATCCCCTCGCAGCCTTTTTGTTATTGCTTAGCCTAGGCAACTAGAATCTGACTATGACCTATACTCCGTAAACCTTACTAAGTAAATGACAATTTCCCTTTCTGCATCATCTTGCTTGGGCTACTGAAGTGGAAAGAAGTTTGTTTGAAACCGAATCCGACACCACACCTTGCAAAACTTCCCCTTATTCAGTCACAATTACATGTGAGAATGTGCGTGCAGTGTCTGTATTCGCTCATCCCGAGTGCGTCGCTTCATGTCGCGCACAACACAGCGCAGTACCCATTAATAGGCCTAGTGCAACAGACACATGTTCAGCTAGCTTTAAAATTCATGACACTGAGCTTGGCACATGTGGGGAGCGGCGCGCAAAGTACCGCGCGCTCAAGGCTTTAACAACTGTGAGGAATTTTTTTTGCACGGCAGTCTGCTGTTATTAAAACAAAAAATCTACACAAATCCCCATCGCTGCCTTTTTTGTCATAGCTTACCCTTCGCCTACAACTATCCTGTCTTTCTGCGTCGCCTTCTCTTTCTTGGGCTACTTGAAAATGAAAGCGGGTGCAACAACTCGCTGACCTTGTTTTTTTTTTTTTTTAATGTTTCGGTAGTGGCCTTCCGACATCAACACTTTTGTCTCTGGTCGCCGATTCCCCCTTATTCATTTTGCGCGTGGATGCCTTGATCTTGCTCACAAAGCACCCGCACAAATTATGATTAATCACAGTTTAATTATGCCCTGGTTTATCAAACACAGCCGAACTATTTTACTGCCTGTAAAATATTTCCCAAACACATTCCTTTTATTTCACACACTTACACAATTAATGTTACCTTCTTATTTTCGTTACAGCGTCAACTGTGCTGCCATGATATTTACACTCCCGTCTTAAAACATCAACTTGAAGCGCAAGTTTCCTCTTTTCCTGTGGGTGTCTCTACTGTGCCATGCCACTCGCGTGTTAAACAGCATGTAAAACAGCAATCTTATGCGCAAGTTTCTTCTTTTCACTTCATATCCTGTGGGTGTCTCCACTGTGCCATGCCGTTACGATCAATCTTAGCGCCTTAAGACTACTCCAGACCACTCATAGATTTCTCTTATATGGCTTTCAGGCCGACCAGAACGGAGTCGGTGTTGGTGCCCGCACCAATTACGTTCGGCACAAGTGCTTGTCTGCGAACTACCCAAATTCATACCGGGCTCTGACGTTTTTCCGCACGTGACTCTGTTACCCGGATGAACCTGCTGACGGCCACACTGTCGTCACGGTTCGCAGAGAAAAAAACTAGTATTTTGCGGTTCACATTGTGAACCAACTTTCCGGTTCGCGAACGCCAATATCTGTGGCGTGAAAACGACGGCCGGTTCACGATTAGGGCCAAAACATACCAAGGCGGAACGGAACGGTCGCAGGACGGACGCGGTCTTTCTGCTTAGTTTTGGCCGGCGTGCTTTTCTCTGCCTTGCACACTGACAGCGTCGGCGTGCGCGGCCAGTCCTGTTCAAAACCCTCCCCACAGCTAAAGCTAGCATGCTACTTTGCCATTCATTTGAATGAGACACCGCCGGTCGCCGGCGTGAAAAATACGCTCGAGTTCTATTTTCCAAATGCAGCGCGGCGCGGAGCCGGCTCCCGCGCCGCTGACGCCCGACTACCGCCGGTTGGTGTGTAAGGACAGATAGGTTTCAATGTATTTTCACCGACGCCGGTAAAAAACGCGGCCGTTCCGCGACGCTTTACCGCCTTGGTGTGTCAGACCCCTTAGGTGCGGGAACGGGCTCCAGCTCGGTCCTCAGTCGGCCTGAACGTGCTATTAGAGTTACGTGTCAACCTGCGATGGTTCTTTGCTAAGTTGGCTTTGGGAAACGCTCCGTGAGCTCTACGATGGTGTTACGAGTGAACTTAAGTAGCATGTAGTGTTAAGTAGTACTTAAGGCCCTTTTGGAAACGAGGCCCTTTTTAGTAGCTTTTGTGTTTTTTTGGTGGTAGTTCTTATTATAACGCGCAGTTATAGCACTCTTGCACTACAATACAGCCGGACCAAACTATTACAACTCAATTGCGGTGCACAGTACCTGCCGATCAAACCACTAACCGGGACACCCGCGGCAGCGAGCCGGAGGAGGAGGCGCTGTGAGCGGGGGCAGAAGAGAGGCAAGCGGGCGGGCGTCTGGGCGAGGCTAAAAGCTAAACCCTTCAGACTACCGCTTCCTACCATCTTCCTCTCTAATGCGCGGTCAATCAGGAATAAGATGGACGAGATTAGACTGCAACTGTCCACACTGAAAGCCTTGAACAACTGCTGCTGCATGATCTTCTCGGAGACCTGGCTTGACAGCTCCACTCCCTATGCTGCTATCAAGTTGGCGGACCGCAGCGTCTACCGAGCCGACAGGACAGCGGCCTGACCAATTACATCGCCAACTCCTGGCGCACTAACACCACGGTTATGGATAAACTGTGTAGTCCAGACGCAGAACTTTTACTGCTTAAGTCCTGACCCTTCTACCTTACCCGTGAGTTCACTGCTGTTTTCATCTGTGCTGTTTACATCCCACCGGACGCTAACACTAAGGTAGCACTAGCACAAGTATACAGTAGCATCAACAGCTGCCTGGTAGCACACCCAGATAGTGTTTTTATCGCAGCTGGGGACTTCAATCATGCAGACTTAAAATCTGTTCTGCACAAATTCCACCGAAATGTCAAATGTGCTACCAGAGGGAATATAACTTTGGACCAGGTGTATACTGATGTAGCAAATGCTTACAGAGCCCAGGCACTACCACACCTGGGTCTGTCAGACCACCTCTCCCTTCTACTGCACCCACAGTACACACCCAGGCAAGAACAAGAGTGCTGAGATCACAAGTCTGAAATGTAAGAATATGGCCAGAGAGCGCTGTTCCTATGCTCCAGGACTGTTTCCACCACACAGACTGGGATGTTTTCAGGGAACAGGACACAGTAACTCAGGAATTACTGGACAATTACACCACCTCTGTTTTGGATTACATCTGCTTCTGTGTGTTAAGAATGTAACAATGTTACAACTTGGAAACAAAGTCGTGTGTACACTCCACCTTGGATGACACGGTGTACAGCAGCTCCTCAGAGCTAGGAATCATGCTTTTTGGTCTGGCGACCAGGAGGCATACAGCAGGGCCAGGACTGCGCTGAGGAGGGGCATCAAGTCTGCCAAACAACAACACCGGAGGCACATCGAGGCAAGATTTGCAGACACGGCGAATCCCAGGCAGGTGTGGGAGGGCATCAGGGCCATAACTGACTACAAAAAGAACACCATCTACCCCAGCCAATAGACCCACCCGGAGGATTTAAATATCTTTTATGCCGACAGGGAGAGCACCGACCCTGCCCTCCCCCCCTCCCCCCCACAGCGCCAGCCCCAGTCCTGGCCACACACGAGGTGAGGTGCGCTCTCCGCAGCATCAACATCAGGAAAGCCCCCTGGCCAGACGGAGCACCGGGCCGGGTGCTCAAGGACTGTGCTGCGGAGCTCACAGACGTCCTCACCTCCATCTTCAACATCTCGCTGTCCACCTCATGGGTACCAGCCTGCTTCAAAGCCGCCACAATAGTCCCCCTTCCCAAACAGTCCCACGTTACAGGTCTAAACGACTACAGGCCGGTGGCACTCACTCCCATCCCCGCCAAGTGCATGGAGAGACTGGTCATAAAACACATCAAAGCCGCAACTCCACCATCACACGACTCACACCAGATTGCCTACAGGGAAAACTGCTCCACAGAGGACGCCATCGCCATCGTGCTCCACACACTGCTGGAACATCTGGAACACAAAAACATCTACGCTCGCCTCCTCTTTGTGGACTACAGTTCAGCATTCAACACCATCCGGCCCGACAATCTCCGCCATAAACTCCACCAACTGGGTCTCAACCACCCTGTGCAACTAAACTGTGGACTTTCTCACCAACCGTACTCAGAGGGTCAGAGTGGGCAACAACATCTCCTCCACTCTGTCCATAAACACTGGCGCACCCCAGGGGTGCGTGTTAAGCCCTCTGCTCTACACCCTGTTCACACATGACTGCTCTGCCTCCTCTCCCTCCAATCTGATCGTCAAGTTCGCGGACGACACCACCGTCCTGGGCCTCATCACCAACAGCGACGAGGGGGATTACAGGGCAGAGGTGCAACAATTGGCCTCATGGTGTGACAGCAACAACCTTGCTCTTAACGTCAAAAAGACCAAGGAAATGATTGTGGACTTTAGGAAGAAACAGCCTGAGCATCACAAATCCCTCTCCATTAGGGGTGGTGGAGAGAGAGGTGGAGAGAGTCAGTACTTTTAAATTTCTGGGAGTGACCCTGGCGGAGGACCTGTCCTGGGGCACTCACATCGCCTCTGCTGTTGGGAAGGCCCAGCAGCGCCTTTTCTACATGAGGAAGCTGAGGAGCTAAAACATCCCCAGACCACTGCTGGTGAACTTTTCCAACTGTGCCATCAGCAGTGTTCTGACCTTTGGATTCCTAGTGTGGTTCTCCAGCTGCTCCAAAGCAGATCAGCAGGCAGCGTGTGGTGAAAACAGCAGGGAAAATCACTGGAATGCCTCTCCCACAGATTAGTACCATCTACACCACGCACTCAAGCACTGGTGTCACTTTTACCTTTTATTGCACTGTACTTGAAAACCTGCTGCTACTAAGTATTGTACCCCAAACACAATTTCGTTGCCTTCTTGACAATGACAATAAATTCTTGAATCTTGAATCTTGAAATGAAGAAAAAACTATTCTCTCAAGCAGATTAATTCAAGACAACGCACTGGAAGTACAAAGAAGATGTACGTATACAATTTACCATTAGCTGTGGAAACCCAGTTTTATTTTTTTATTTATTTTATACAGAAATACAGACAACACATACATTTCCACACAGTAATTAATTAGACGGGGTGGTGTGATGATTATAATAGTGGTTGGGGTTATGCCTTCTTCGGTAGAACCCATGGAGCCTAAAAAGCCTAAAAGGCCTGTTCAGTCGTGCATACTTCACGCACGCTAATGGCTCGCGCCGTCACGTAACTCAAAATGGCGCCACCTCCCTCGTCGCAGGCTCAAATTTAGTGGTGTAGCATAATGGCGCGTGCAGACCACTTTTTTCTGTCTCGGGGCACGCCAACCGGAAAGACGAAACAGGATGTCAACATTGAACAGTGAGGAGAGAGCCTTGTCTGAGCTGATTCAACAGTACCACCATCTCTACGACCTTGAGTTGAAGCTGCACTGGGACAATTCCTCGAACAGATCGAATTCCTGGGGTGAAATTGCGAGGCATCTTGGGAAATCGGTACACAATGTGAAGTACATGTGGAAAAACATCCGTGACCGCTATGTGAAGGCGAAAAAGCGGGCCATGCACAGAAGCCGACAAGGATATAGGAAATCGCCTCCTATCCTCGCAGATTTGGCATGGCTTGATAATTTTGTGAGACACCGGCCAACAGACACAAATTACCCTGAGGTAAGCAACTAAACAATTTAAACAACTTGGTTCATAGGCGATCGCCTGTCACATTGAATTGTAATTGGTCTGCGTGATGGCAACGGAACAGTTTATTTATTTATTTTTTGTTTTGTTTATTGTCGAGGTCTCAAGATGATACGTTGATTGAAGACTTGGCTGAAGACACCCCCGTGTCCAGCGTCAGTGAGCAGATCCCTTCCCAACCATCCACCACCAGCAGAGAGCTTTTCCCGAAGTCATCCGCCGCCTGTTCTCTGGGACCGACACCGCCTCTCTCCGCGGCTGCATCTGGCACCATGTCCCTGCCCATCGCCCTGACACCAACACCCCGGGCAGCGTCACGTCTCCCACCAACCTCAGCACCTCTGGCAGCAAGAGAGCCCGTGACACCGAGAGAGCCTGTCACACCTGCAACACCGTGTTGGCCGCCTCCTCCTCCTCCTCCTCCTCCTCCTCTGCCTGGTCAACAAAGAAGAAGAAACGCCAGACAGAGGACCAGGAGGATGCCGAATTTCGTGACAGGATCAACGCCAGAACAGAGATGCTGGACAAGTCACTCACAACATTCCTGGAGTCGCTATTTTGAAAAAATATTGAATGGGAATCCATGGTGACATGATAAAGGTTACTCTTTGGTCCCGCTTGCCTTACAATTACATGGATGTTGATGTAGGTATAATTATTGTCCCTGAGAAAGCACCGTTTTTGTTTTCGACAGAGAGTGAAAATAACATACAGAAGGTTAAATTATAACTTTCCACCTTGAGGAAAGAAAAGAAAGAAAATCAATGAAGTATCAATTAAAAAACAATCTCAACTGTTTTTCGACAGGCTTTTGGCCTCTTCTTTTACATATAAACAGAGTTTTAGAAAGCATATTTCTGTTTTCAAAATATAGCCTACCATTTAGGATGCTAAAACGCACCTGTCACAGAGGAATTTTTATTTCTTATCCACATGTTGTGTTTACATGTAAAGGCATAACAAATATCTGGATTTGAAAAAGGATATTGAAAATAGACTGAAAATCCAGTCCCCTGCCTTGATCCCTGACATATAAAAAATAAGACATTTCATTGGGAATAAGTTTGAAAATAATTTATTAAAAGACAGATCTGTTGTTCAGAATTGATGGCCTCATCTAAAGATTGGTACAGCCATGAAAGGGCACAATGTGAAAGGGTCAGACATTTTAAAGGCAAATGAAGTTTTTTCAAAGACATCATGATTTTAGTGAGTGGAGTAGAGGGTGTATTTCTGTGCATTATGAGTAGAGTAGAGTAGACTTGCTTTATTGATGCCCAGGTAAATTAAGGTGTGAAGTAACTCACACATAATACACATAACAAGCATTGTAAGACACACATACAAACACATTAAGACAGGTTAAAGTGTTTATGAAACGAAAACAAAGTAAAGGAATTGGACCATTTCCAGGACAGATTCTGACAGTTCTAAGCCTTGTGAATAAAATGGGATATTGTCTGGGTGATATTTTGTCCTAAAAGTCATGTTAAAATGTTCCCAAAAAGTGTTATGTTCGTTTTTTTTGGTGACATGCAAATTTTATGCAAATGATATGCGTGACATAAAAGGGGGGAGTTCACCTCATTCCACCTTGTTCAGATCAATGGCGGCTAGTACCAAACCAAAGCGCAGTGTCAAGCAGTGTGTTGCTGGAGGGCCGAACGGTGCCAGCTGCAAAAATGGCTACTTGACAGAAGGAATATCTTTGCACAAGTTCCCTTCTGTGAAGAATGATGGAACTGTGGCCAACTGTGGAGAAGGCTAAAACAAGGGCTCTGTGGATCCAATTCGTACGCAGGCACCGGTGTGGCAGCTTTTGTGATATGCACCGGATTCTCATCCGCCCTGTAGGCTATCTGCTTGTAGGATAGACTGAGTAAAGTTAAGTATAGGGTACAGTTGGGCTAAATCAAATATGCCTGTGTAACAACAAGACTCTGATCTAATTCCAAAGTGTAGGCATAAGATAAATGACAGCCCCAAAACATTTGCTGACCATATCGAAGATTGTGTAATCTCTGTTTATGTTGACATTCGCTTCCTGCCATACATTTGTCCCACATCGCTTGCCATAGCCTCGTACAAGCAGATGTACATGTGGATGAGATTTCGGTGCATATCACAAAAGCTGCCACACCGGCGTGGTTTTGAAGCAAGCTCATGGTCACTGTTGTGCTCGGCACATTTCCACCCCTCGTGCTTCACCACAAATGTGGAGATCGTGGGCATGGTTGGACTGAAGAGAATGCTATTGTTTGGTTTTGGGATATCCGCGCTTCAGCCTCCGTGGTGCTCTCGGTCGAGGACAGCCAACTCACAGACTGGGCTACTGCTTAGCGAATAAACGGAGATGCATATAGCGTAGGCCTACTTTTTTTTCTCTCTTCTTCTTTTTTAGGATTTCGGGGCTGCTCCAACAGCCTATTACCTCCGTTTTTTCTCTAGTTGATAATATTTTTGCATGTACATGCATTTCAATCACACTATATCGCGCAATTGAATCAAAATGCCCCCCATTTGTCAACAAATACACACGCCATGTCATCTTTGGGTCATGGCAAAGCGCCCTTAGCAACCGTAACCATAAAGAAAACAAACTGTCAGGCTAGGTCAACAATCGTCACTTCGTCTGTCAGACATGTCACTTTCTGCAGATGTATCAGTGCCTCTGAAATAGATTTGTGCTGCTGTTTTTTTTCTCATGAGGTTGGATGTGTGGTTTTTCGACACGCTGATGTTTGTATCAGAATTTTGGTTCCTTTATAAGATGTGGGTCCATCAAATGTGTGTTGTTTTCTCAGATCGCCATACTAGCAAACCAGGGACTCTCCTCTTTGATGTCACAGCCCAGCTCATTAGTCACACCAAATTTCACAGAATTCACACTTTGAGTTGCCATTTTCACAAGTTCCTCCAGGATGATTGGGTTCAAAGTCTCATCGATGCTATCAGAAAAAACAAGGCTTTAATGGGAATGACCGTTTGTTTTCGTTTCATAAACACTTTAAAGTCGAGGGAAGAAAGAAATGTCTAAAAATATTGTGATGGTTCATATATAAAAGGATTGAAGGGTGGGTGTATTAACATTAATGGATGGGATGGTGAGTGGAGTCTAATTGGGTGTAATTGTGGGTATACAGGTGCTGGTCATAAAATTAGAATATCATCAAAAAGTTTATTTATTTCAATAAATCCATCAATAATGTTAAACTCTCAGATTCATGGCCCATATTTCAAACTATTCCAATAATTAGTTTGTTTAGTCTTACATATTTTGGTTTTCCAACTCCAAAAAAAAAACAGGAATTAGGTACAGTATCTCTCAAAATTTGAATATTTTCTGAAATCATGTTCTTCAGGGAAAAAAAGAAAGAAATTCGGGTCACATTTTATGGCCTGCACCTGTATTACATCAGATTTGCACAGGATAAATATCGTATTAGGTTTACTGGTGATTCTCAATTACTCCGGCACCTCTGTCTTATTGTGTTACACACTCGGACAGGATAAACAAAAGTCTGTAATTTACTGAATTTACAGACATTATGACCGGATTTGTCGTAATTTTACATCTTCCTGTTTCATCTCATAGAGTTCTTGGAGTTTTTTACTATCGTTCAATGTAAACAGGATAGGTCAATTACCATTTGCCCCCGAAATGCTGGTCATCAAATTTTCACCAGCATTCACCAGCAATCGCAATTCACAATTGTAATCAGAAACACACACCTGCGTATTCACAAAAGACTTTCATTTTATTATCACAAATTACGGACATGATGCATTCACACGGGACTAAGAACTCAAGACACTCCAAGAACTCGGATATTCTGCATGATTATTCCAAATTACCTGTGGTCCATTGGTGTGAATCCAGTGTGAATCGGGCTATATTAGATGTATTAGTGTGTGATGGGATGATGATTGTGTTACAGATGGGTTTCATTGGATGCAGCAGCGTTTGCGTCCTCTTTTGTTTTGATTTGCTATCATTTCGCGTGTCAACTTTAGCTGCTCATTCATCATCTTCATGGAGTCCGTGTGTCTGCGGTCCATGGCCGCCATCATGTTTGCAAACTCCTCACTGCGTGATTTGGCCGCTTCCTCTGCCTTCCTGTTCAACTCGTTCATCTCCAGTTGCATCTTGTCTGCTTTGTCCTTGAAGCCTTGTTCCAGCAGCCTAGCCTGTACAGTGTACACACACACACACAAAATGGCAATTTTTCTCCTAATTTCTTGATTGTTCCAGCAGCCTAGCCTGTAAATCTCTCTCTCTCTCACACACACACACACACACACTACCTGAACTGAATACTTCCTTTGCTTTTTACACACACACACACACAGACACACTAGACTCACTACCACTTTTTTTAAACACGCATACACACCTGTTCCTGTAGTTTGCGTTCCATGGCTGCATCGTTCTCTTTCTTTTGGCGAGCCATGTCCTCCTCCATCTTGCTATTGAGCTGTCGAATGCGCTCCTCTGAGCTTGCGCGCTCAGCTTCAATCTTCTCCCCCAGGAGGCGCTGTTGCTCTTCAGCAGCTCGCACCTTCTGCTCCATCAGCAGGCCCTGCTCACGTTGCTCTACACACGCACGCACACACACACACACATATACACAACAGTGGCGATTTCTGGTCTTTGAAATAGGGGACGCTGAACCTGTATGCCATATCCTACGCCCTAAAAATGCCCTAAATGGTGAACTTTGAGCTCTTCAGACAACCTCCTTGCTGGTCTCAGTCATTTTGTTTTACCATGCTGCGTTAATTGCATCCTTCACTCACTCCATCACTTAATACAATATATAATATAAAATATAAATCCAATCCAATAAATCCATGTTTGCGTTGTAAATAGGATACCGCTTACAGCAACACTTCACACAATTATGCACTCAATAACAGAATACCCCACTGGGATGATAATTTCAGACACAATGTTACATGGCCATGATAGAATTAGGATGCTGCCAACCACTTGTGGTGTGCCGGACGGGTAGAGAAGGCTAGAGTAGACAAAACACATGCACGCCACGGTTATGGCACATCATACAGATGTCGCTTCGTCCAAAGAACCGTCAACTCTCCCACATCATCCACACTAAGCGTCAAGCGAGAACTATATAGTGTGTTTCCAAGCACAACATGCTCAAGAGAAGCTGCAGGGCACCACGTTTAAATACCACAGCCGATACCAATAGCGGACCAAAACTGTCAGTAAATGTAAACAATTGGCACGAACGCAGTACTGTTTGTGTGGGGGATGAACACCTTAAAGAATGAGGCGACCTGGCTGACATACGAAAATACTTGGCCGTGTAGCCATGCTTTAATCTCTTGTGGGAAGGAAATATCTACAGCCGTCTCCAAAAGAGTTGTCGCCTATCCATCTGCATAAAGTGAAACATGGTAGGGATACAGCTCTTATGAGGAGCTGCATGCATGCTGCAGGTGTGTGAGGGCTTGTATAATTGATTAAATCATGAAGTTAAACATATTGCTCTACGAATAGCAAATATGTCACCATCTCATTGATCTTCATTGTTTTTCATTGTGTTTCTTTCCATGATTACAATGGCCCTAAACATACACCTAAGGCCGAAGTTGATTTTTTTTTAAGACGTGAGAGTGATTCAGTGATTAAGTATGACACACGATCTGTGTATTTGAAGCGTTTTGAAGTGACTTATCTGCTCATTTTCACATTATGTTCGATAGGCGACAAAACTTTTGTCTTGTGAAAATCTGCCCTGTCTGTGTTCATTAAAGGGTCAATCTTTCTTTGGTGCATCACTGATTTTTGAGAAAGTGGCTAAAATATGTCTCAGCAATAAACTGCCAATTTTGTTGAAAATAAACTACATTTTCATGAACAAAATGAATCCAGGTAAAGACCCAGGGGTCTGTTACACAAATGTACAGTCGTTTGAAATATTTAAGTGTAATTTTATTACTTTTCATGGCTATAAACCTGCCCACACCCTGTAAGCTGTCCCAAGGACAGACATCATCATTTCAATTGACTTAAAATGTAAAAATCACTGATATTATTGAATAATATCACCATGATGTGAAAGTCCATATTGAAGTGGTTCTGCAGATATGCACATAGTGCGTGTAAAACAATATTTACTACTATTTTCTGATTGCTCAAAGTGTGTCCAGCATATTAGTCACCACCGTCAGATTTTTTTTAAAAGACAATAAAATCAGGTATGCACAAGGTCATTGTCATTACTTAGGACCCCTTTTCAAACCTTTAGCTCTACTGAATACTTCACCATCACTGAAGCTCCTGTAAGTTTACTATTTTCTCCTCAATTTGTTAATTTGTTTGGACACTGGTACTGTCCCAACCATAAACTGTCAACACCGTCGGGGGTTTTAATAGTATTATGTTACATTAATGTTAATTATATATACTTTTTCAGAAGCGGCATGAAGCCCCTAAGAAACAGAGCGAAAACGAAGTGGCTAATGTGAGCAAAAAATGCATAATATGTAAAAGAGTGTTTTTTGTCTCACACCGTCAGATGTCACCACCGTCAGATTTTGTTCCGCTCATCATCTTGTTCCATATTTTACTAAATTGTGCTGGTTAATGAAACATTACCAGACATGTTAGTAATAATTGTGATCCAAACTTATACTCTAGCCTCCACTGAGGTGCATTTGGAGATTTTTTTTGTCACAAAACCTGACGGTGGTGAAATCTGATGGAGTTCACAAAAAACATGTGTTTTTCATGTTTTTGACAAGTTTTAAGAATATGCTTCCAATAAGTATCTACAATTATGTTGAATTGTAAAAGTAATTCACTTAAATACAGTAAACATATTTTTTTTACTTCTAATTCTGTCTGACGCGGTTGACAAAACCAAGTAAGAGCTTGTTTTATGAAAAATATAAAACAGGTGGACCTTGACCAGTACATTGCTGCACAGCCAAGACCTTCGTCTATAATAATATACATCTATATTTTGGATTTTAACAACTTAAAACCTGTTTATGCCACATTTTCAATAATCTAGGCCTACTTCCTAGAGTAGAGCAACAAATGAAGAAAAAACACACGCAGTTTGTGTTTATGCTAGATGTCATTGACTTGAGAGGGCTATTTATTTTGCTAAAAGTAGGTAATAATTAGGTCACTTTCACCACCATCAGATTCACTAGTTTACCCTTGAGTGCTTGGTGTACAATATGCGTGAGTGGCATGCTGGCTGGCCTCGGTCCTAGAATGTTAAAGCGGAGATCATGCGGGATGATCATCCGCTTCCACCCCCATGTGTATGGAGGGATGTAGCTGGATACTCTAGAACTAGTGAAAATGGAGGAGTAGGGGGAGGTGGTGGGACAATCCGGAAGCCTTCGCGCATCACAGGTGGAAGGGAAAGGAGGGGTTTAAATGTCAGCGAAGGCGGGAGCAAGTAATGACAGCTGTCAATCACTCGCGGGTTTCCTCCCGAACCATGTTTATGTATAAACAACATTTACTGTCACCACCGTCAGTTCTTAAGTCACCACCGTAAGAAGGAGTTTTGGACATTTTAAATGAATGTGCTTACAAAATTTTCCTTTGGAGTTGTTGAATTATCAAAGTAATAGCAAATTTAAGCCTACACGAATATTTGTGAAATTACAAAAAAATGTTTGGTCTATTTATGCATTAAGTAAGCATTGTCTGCCAGCACATATTTTTAAATTAGAACACATGAAACAGTATTAAAATAGAATGAAAGTGAATTTTCAACATTTAAAGGCGTATGTGTGAACCAAAAAACACACATATTCACTTAAAAACTCCAGATACATATGCAACCAAATCAATACACTTTTTATTGCTTTTAATTTTGTCTGACGGTGTTTACAAAAAACAAGGTATGATCGGAGAAAAACCTGATTTCTGAAAAAATTCAAATGGGGAGATTGGCCTTGTGCATTTCTGAAAAGCCAAGACCTTTGTCTACGAGGATATACAACATTATTTTGTAATTCCCTTCGTTTTTTTCTTTCAAGATTACAACATGTTTTAGCCACTTTCTCAAGAATCAGTGGCATGAAATTTATTTTTGTGCATACATTTTCATTCAGGAGGGTTGTAGCTTTCATATGAGTGACTTCTGAAGCCAAGTGATTAATTGAAAGTCAGGTTATTAGCTGTTATTCCAAACAGATGGATAAGCGACAACTCTTTTGGAGACGGCTGTATTTCACATGGCAGATGTGACTTCCAATTATTATAAAAACGACCACCTGTCAGTCACCTTTGTGAATTTTTTCGTGATTTTGTGAGTGAGTGGTTTGTGCAATTCCGACCGCATCTTCAAGCACAACGAACGGGGCAGGGCAGAATACTGAACAGTCAACTGAATTTGGAAGGATGATTTGTCGCCCATCCATCATGACTAAATAGTACGCACAGCCCGTCTCGAGTGCTAAGACAAGATAATTCATGAAACCTTTGTGTCTCAGTGATTTAATCATTTAATCACACATTGGAAATTATTTTCTTTTTGACATAAAAGGATCCTTCTGGTCCCTGGAGCGTACCTGTGTTCCCCGGATCCTATGTTCCCCAGGTCTTATGTTCCCCTGTCTTTGTATGGGACTGGGGAACTAAGGACCCTTTTTCTTAAAAAAGGTTCTATGTTCCCCGCAATGTGTCTGAGTTGTAAATTTGTGCCCTGACCAAAACTATCCCTAAACATAAACTGTCACAGGTACAACAACAACCTGCGCTTTGCCATGCGGCAGCAGTTTACTTGGAAGCAGTAGGGAACTTAGGACCCTATTTCTAAAAAAGGGTCCCAAGTTCCCTGCATTGTATGTTTCCCAGTTTTCAAATTGTGCCCTTCCCAAAACCACCCCTAAACCTCACCTGTCAGTAATGCAATGTTTTTGAGTTGTAAATTTGTGCCCTAACCAAAACTATCCCTAAACCTAACCTGTCACAAGTGCAACAACCTGCGCTGTGCCATGTGGCAGCAGTCTAGTTGGAAGCAGCCAGGAACATAGAACCCTTTTTTGAAAAAAGGGTCCTATGTTCCCCGGTAGAGGGAACATAGGACCCGGGGAACGGTTACGTGGCGCTATTCCGACATGTCGCTATTCCGACGTTAATGTCTATTGTCGGAATACCAACACGTTTTCCACCGTCCGCCGCTATTCCTACATGCCGCTATTCCGACATCCCTAACCCTAACCCTAACCCCTAAAAAGTATGTCGGAATAGCGCTATGTCGGAATAGCGATTGCCCCCCGGGGACCATAGGGATGACCCCCTGGTCCCCACCGTCACTAGTGCTAGAGCAAAGTTCTTCCTGCTAGACTCTATCCATGGCAGGAATTTCGCTAACAACAGAAGCTAGTATAGTAGCTCTATAGCGAAAGCAAGATGCACAAGCAAAACAACGTCAGATTACACAGATTGACAAATATTTGATAATTTCTGAATGTAATAGGGCCTACATTGGTCTACCAGCTTGTTCAGATTGGTGGTAGCACTGCAGGTAAACAACAGAACACTTTTTACGGTCTTTGACTGTAGATGGGTCCACACCAGTTTACTGAAGCAAAGTTAGCCTACCTTCATTTCGGTCATCCTAAGGACACAAACGTCCATGTGGGGATCCGGTCGTTATGATTAAATCCAAGTGTTTGTGTTGACACACTTAAAATACATAGGCCTAGCATCTCAATATGTGAAACTCATTCAACTGAAGCCCTTGTCAAGATGATGATGGCTCGTGGAAGTATTAACAGTGCTAGTGGTGGTTTACATTCGTCAAATCTCCTGTAAATCATATTCATATTCATATTTCTCCAATCACCATGGATGCCACTCAGCGTCCAGGCCAGCCGAGGCTTCATTCACCCCGAGGGAAGCTGCGCGTCTGGGTGGGACATAATTTCGGCATTTCATCCAATGCCTGTCGAGTTTAGCGGCGAGGGAAATATGCTCCATGCAGTCCCAGAGACTTCATTACGTCTATGAGGAAATGCATTGACCAGAAAGCGGTAGCCCACACTAATGTACGGACCAGACCTAAAGTAGGATAGCTGCTGATTATGAATGAACCTCTCGTTTTCACGTCGTTTGACGTCGGCAGCACGTGTTAGGATTTTTTTTAAGGGCAGGACAAGGGGACTCTCAGCTTCCCTTGAAGTCTTAAGAAAATCGCCTCTGATACATGTAACCGAGGCCACCTTGCGGTAGTTCGCCACTCGGGGCTCAAACGAAGCTCAGCACTACTGTACCTGTATAAGGCATCGGAAGGGAGGGATTTAGTAATGTTCTACTGCAGAACTCTGCTAGTTGGCATCTGTTACACTGCGGCGTAGACGAGGTCAGATTGCACTAGTTCGCCACTCAGGGTTCAAACCTGTAACCTAACCTGTGAAATTTCTGATTCCGTTCGGGCTCGTCTAAGATTTCCAGACCCTTGTGCGAGCTCATGAAGTTGAACGGAAATGCACGAAGGGTCTGCGTGAGAGCCAGGCTAGTGTTGGCAGGCTTATGATGAGGTCAAGGGGGTATTTGTTCAAAAAGATTGAGAACCACTGCTCTACAAATGCACACACACACACATTTATAAATATCAGGCAGAAATGTCTGAGAGTGGGCTAAACTGGGGAGAGGTGGAACAAAAAGCCACAAAACTACTAAAGGGTTTTCGTCAGCAGCCAATGCAGTCAAGAGGAGCAAAGGGCTTAAGTCAAAGACACGTACACATACAGTATATAACAGTACATGTTATAATATACACAAACACACACACACACACACACACACACACAAAGGACACTCACCACATATTTCCTTCTCCTTTTTACTCAGGCGCTTGTCAGCTTGTAGGATGGCAGTAGACTCCTGCTTCCGCTGTTCTAGAAACTCCTCAAGCACCTCCTCAGCCTGTGGAAAACACACACACATACACACACACACACACACACACACACACACACACACACACACACACACACAGTCTATGTCATTTGCCTTCACCTAGGTTGAAAATTTTGTTCACAGTGTTGACTAGAATCAGTAAATGAACGACTAATAAACGATAAATAAACGTATTCAGCTGTGGCCTAATGGCTAGGGAGATGGGCTTTAGATCATAGGGTTGCAGGTTCAAATTTCACTTCCTACATCACACCTATCCCCACACTGCGCCAAGGACTGTAACCAATACCCTGTACTTAAAATAACTCTTAAGTTGCTTTGGATAAAAGTGTCGACTAAGTGTAATGCAACAGTCTATTTAATATCCAAAACTCGAAAATAGCAATCTCGTCCTCAAGAAAGGGTGCATGTTTTGAGACAATTTTTCTTGAAGGTTCCTCAATTCATTTTTTGAGATTTGAGGAAAGAAACTGAAGAGCTTCAAAACCGCATTTTTCAACCTTGGGGTTGGGACCCTGCGTGGGGTCACTTGGAATTCAAATGTGGTCATCTGATGGTGAAAAAAGATTTTTCCTAATAATTTTAACCAATCAAATTGTTGCAAAAAAAATTATGGGGTCGCTAGAAATTTGGGATGTCAAAATGGGGTCCCCTAATGAAAACATTTGGAAACCACTGCTCTAAACAGTACTTGAAGATCCCTTTATTATAACAGAGTAGTACATTCTAATTATGGTCTCTGCAATAATAAATGCCCACTGACTGCAACGGAACAGTTACCAAGACATTTCAAGATAGACAGTTGTGGGCAAAGGGTAAATGTTCTGATGTAGATTGTGTCTCTTCCTGCTCTTTAATGAAACTGACCTTAACGGCTCCTGCAGTTGTTATGTTGTAGTTATCCACAATGTCCTCCAGGTCCTTTTCAAAGAGCTTGTAACCTCCAGCCTTGGTGTAAGCCCCCTGTTGGATTTTGGCTCTCATTGGGCCGGACAGGTCTGAGATGATACCCTGGCATGACTTCACAGATGCCTGCTCATTCTGATGGAGGAAGCTACTGAATGACTTCTTGATGGCCTCCTGAAACAGCACATGGAAACAGCGTTAAGATACAGTACTTTTGTAAGCTACAGCACAACCCATGACCATCACACATGAATCAACCACACGTTCTTGTTCTGGAATCACATACACTTGTAATGTCTATTTCATTTCTGATAAGTTATCCAATCATTGGTTGAGGAGAACCCTCATAGTGCCTACTTTGAGTCTTCAATGTTAGTAAAACTAATGAAATACTACTGTATGTCATAGGTCCTTTTTACCTCCAGGGAATGCATGTATTTCCCGTCGTCGTCTTTGAAAGAGCTCTTCATGAAGGTCTCTATGGCGAGCTTGTTAACGCCTTGGTGCTCAGAAGTGATCTCCTTCAGGAACACTGGGAAGCGTCTCTTCAGCTTCATCAGTCCATCCTTGTATTCTGCCAGGCCCTTCTTCACAGCAGCCTCATTCTCAATCTGTGCCATGGCAACCACCGCATTCTCCAGGCATGGGACATCCCCACTGGCTATGGTGTCCACATATGTCTTCACTAGACCAGCAAAAACTAAAGGAAGGAGCAAAATAAATTGGTTAATAAACATAAAATGTTGAGTGCACCCAAAGCTCATCATGTCCTTGCCTGTTGTCTAGTTGAATTAGTCGCACCTCCTACCTTAGCCCCAGCACACAGATTGGTTTGATGTTTATGTCATAGAGACCCACCTCTGCCGTTGACAGTGTAGCCATCACTCAGCTTCTTCGCTGGACTATTGTCGAAAACAAAGTCGCAAAATCGCTTTGAGACCTCCAGGAATTTTGCATCTAGTTGAGGACAATTCAAGGTATCCAGTAGCATCACCCTCTCTGGATGGGTTGGGAATGGGAAGATGAAACACTTTCGGGATGGGAAGTACTTTTGGATACACTCTCGAGGAAGATTGTAATCAGTCACTTTCCTCCCAGTACCTTAAGGCATACATCATAAATTTGGATTAGCACACACATGATTGTCAAGCTTTGTTTTACTCATGTCACAAGGTGGAGGTTATATTAAACCCTCTTCAACGTGTGTGCAACAAATCTTGCCTCAGTAGTTCATTAGGCTCGTTTGTGACGAAGCAGTGCTGCTTTTGCTAAGCAGCGAGCATGCACACTTTGCCAGTTTGATGCATTGTGGTTAGAAAATTCTAACCAGAATGCATCAAACTGGCAAAGTGCGCATGCCCACTGCCTAGCAAAAGCAGCACTGCTTCGTCACGAACGAGCCCATTGTGACCTACTAATCTATCACAACTTCAATCTCATTGAGCACTGGCCGAGTCATCTTGTTCACAGAATTCTTAAAAAGGGAGGGCTTAACCCTCATCTTTGCATTCCTCTGTGCTATTAAGGTCGTTCGTGATGGCGTTTTTTCTGCCAAGCAGCAAGTTTGCTAGGCAGCGAGCATGCCCACTGTGTACGCGTGAAGCATCCCGGTTAGAATTTCTGTCCGCGACGCAGCATATGGGAGTGACCTCTGCGCCGCAGTCATGTCACATGGCGCGAAACCATCGCGGGAACAACATTTTTGCTAAGCGACGGAGCAGTTAGGAAAGAGCAACTGCTTTGGCATGGGACCTCCTCCATGCCGTCGGTAATCTACGGTGATTGGCATTCATCTATCTGACGTGAATTGCGGGTGTAGCCCACATGCTTGTGCAAGCAGTTCACTTGCTGCGCCAAGTAGGAAGCAACATTCTTTTATGTCTTGGGAAATCACGTTAGAAAAAATTGTCCAACTTGTTTGCCAAGCATTCAACCCCACCTTTATTAGACTAAGCAGATCTCGTTTTGATCAAGCATTTTTCTGCTTGGTTGCGTCTGAGCCTATTGAAGAGTCCTAACCCATGTTTTCATTAATATCTAGTAGTAATCCTTTAAGCAGTTTTTTTCTGTAACATTGCCAACTAACAGACAAAAATGTGCTTTAAGAAAGCTTCAAGTAGAAGAACCTATTGGCAGCCAAAATGCATACTATTACAAACACATTTCTCTGTGAACATTGACCCCAGCCTTCTTGAATTAATGCAATATGTCCATCAATTTTACTAAAACAGCCCACAACCTACATGAAAGTTATGCCTTTAAATATTACCAGGTTTCAACTGAAGAGCGAAGCCTAAGTAGTCATCATCTGAGATATCTTTCTCGTCAATCTTTTTCTGCAGAGTGAAATCCCTCACAGCCCAGATGAACGTGGGGAAGACTTTCACAAACTCTGTATCTTCTCCAACTTCATCAGAGGACTTCACCTTGATGAAATCTGCCAATTCTGTTACATATCTGCAAGTGTCATTAAGGTGAAATAGTCCACGACTCCACCCAGCCTCACACTTAACACTTTGGGCATGATTGTGATGAAGCAGTGCTGCTTTTGCTAGGCAGCGGGCGTGCGCACTTTGCCATTTTGATGCATTCTGGTCAGAATAACATTTTCTAACCACAATCCATCAAACTGGCAAAGTGTGCATGCCCGCTGCCCAGCAAAAAGCAGCACTGCTTCATCACGACCGTGCCCAATGTTAGCCATGGGTCCCTTTATTTTTAAAAAGGCATTTTATATTTTAGCTCATTTTAAGGTACCTGAGTGCTCATACTGATAAAATAATGTAGGCCTAATTAAAGGTACACTGTGTGAGATTTTTAGTTGTTTATTTCCAGAATTCATGCTACCCATTCACTAATGTTACCTTTTTCATGAATATTTACCACCACCATCAAATTCTAAGTATTCATTATGACAGGAAAAATTGCACTTTTCATACATGAAAAGGGGGATCTTCTCCATGGTCCGCCATTTTGAATTTCCAGAAATAGCCATTTTTAGCTGCAAAAATGACTTTACTTGGGCCATACTAGAAAATATTAGTTTATTACTTTGTAAACTATCATGAAAAGGTCAAATTTGGCAATAGGTGACACAGGCTGGCGAGCAGCACAATGCACCAAGCGATCAAGATGCTGAACACTCAACCCACTCTCCCTCCACTGTCAGCCTCTAGCCAGCAAGGGCACTGACAACCCCCCCCCCCCCATCCCCCACCACCATATCTGCGACTGAACATTCCACCTGCACTACTATACTTGTGACTGAACTTTCAACCTGCACTACTGTAACTCAAAACATGCACGCACACACACACACACACACACACACACACACACACACACACTCACACACACACACACACACACACACACACACACACACACACACACACACACACACACACACAAGCACACTGCACTTTCTGCACTAAACCCAAACATACACACACTGACACACACACACACACACACACACACACACACAGACACACGAACACACGAACACACACACAGACGCACACCGCACCTTCTACCTGCACTAAACACATACACACACACACACACACACACACACACACACACTGCTGCTGGTGTACTTGACAGACCTTTTTAATATTTATTTTTCTTCAAAATGCTACTATTACCATGTCAGAACGCTATAAAGGACTTTTTTAGGAAAAGCACAAAAGCACAACAATACCTCTTAATGTATGTCCTCTACAAGTCTTCTGCTGTCCAGTCTTGCACTTTAAATGTCTGTATGAACACTGTCTATGTCCATACTGTCTTAAGTCCATGTATAAGTACTGTCTATGTCTATACTGTCTATGTCCTTACCTAGATTAGTCTATGTCTGTATGGGAAAGCAAGAAATGTAATTTCAAATTCTTTGTATGACCAGTGCATGTAAAGAAATTGACAATAAAACCTACTTGACTTGACTTGACTTGACTTGACTTGACACAGTTTCAATGAGCAGCATAGTTGCAGTACCTTTTTTGACCATTTCCTGCACAGTGTCCCTTTAAAATAGTAGGGAGAAGAAAAGGGACCCACTAGTTTGACGCCCTCTCGGTACTTCACATGGTAATCAAACATTTCAAACAAACGATTTAAGGTTAGGGTTAGGTTTAGGGTTAAGGTTAGGGTTAAGCTTAGGGTTAAGGTTAGGGTTAGGGTAAGGTTTAGGGTCGTATGACGTAAGCGGTAAGTACCGAAAGGGCATCGAATTAGTGAGTCCCAAGCAGAAAAGGCAGAAAATAGTGACAGTGGTTAAAAGTCATGCATGCAAAGGTAGCATGACACACAAAATCAACAACAATTCGAGAGACAATAAACAATTAAATAGCAATAAAACATCTAACAGTCAGCACTCGGAAAGCAAATGTGAAATAGTGAGATTTTTAGCATGTTTTGAAGCTGGAAACGGAAGTGCACTGATGCAATGAAAGTGGTTAGGTCAGGTGTTGCAGATTTTGAAGTACGCCCAGCCACACCAAATGTCCTGTCACCCATGGAACACAGATTTGCAGAAAATTGTGTCGTGTGCGTGTGTGTGTGTGTGTGTGTGTGTGTGTGTGTGTGTGTGTGTGTGTGTGTGTGTGTGTGTGTGTGTGTGTGTGTGTAAGGATACTGCAGCTCCTCCACTGCTCTGTTGTCAATGGTTCCTCTGCTGTTGTAGACCAGAGTGCTGCTCAGCAGAACAGCCAGAGAGAAGATCTGGGTGTCGTGTTTGGAGTCTCCCTGGATATGAAACATAAGCACATATTGACACAATATCAGCGAACATTAGCTGACAAACAACCAAGTGTGTGCAAGAGTATAACTTCAACCTTAGTACCATCCCCCTCACATGCCTCGCATTGTGGTACCATCATCACACACTGGGGTCTCTCTTGGGCTGTCCCGATTGTCCAATAAAAAACGTACAATTACTTTGCTGTATATTGAATGATACATGTGCCTTACTCATACGTACATAAAGGAAATGTATAGCATATACCGTAGGCCTACCGGTGAACCATTTTCAGAGTTTCATATAGATCTTTTTCATATGGGCTTTAACAGGTGAGGCGTTAATTAAATTTCATTGTGTGCACTGTGTGCTATAATGAGCTACTTGTGTGTCAATATGACAATGGGACTTTCTGAGTGTTACTTTCACTTTCAGGTATGTGAGCGGTGGGGATATGCAACAGGTAGTGTGTGTTTGTGTGCAAGAGAGACAGAGACAGAGACAGAGACAGAGACAGAGGTGATGTCACCTTGTCCACGTCCCCCAGTCCCCCAGTGTCCAGCAGCACCAGGGTGTGTCCTGTAAGAGAAGGGACAACAGACACACAAATGAGAGGGGTGTCTTTTTTTACCTGGAAGATCTGTGTGTGTGTGTGTGTGTGTGTGTGTGTGTGTGTGTGTGTGTGTGTGTGTGTGTGTGTGTGTGTGTGTGTGTGTGTGTGTGTGTGTGTGTGTGTGTGTGTGTGTGTGTGTGTGTGTGTGTGTGCATGCTTGCGTGTACACACCTGGTTTGTTTGGGTGAGGTACACACCACATCCATATGCCTTTGGTTTTGGACTCAATGGTACTGCCCAGAGCAAAGCCTAGAAGATCAGGAGGAACATATTCAAGAACTATGGAGCTGTGATGGCAAGGAGGGTTTATTTCAAAACAATGAAGAATGCTTCCTTTCAATTTGAAACTGTGGGAAAGTGAATTCAGCCATAACTGACCAAAATATTTTAATGGAATTCCACAACAAGGCACATTTATTTAACTATTTCACTGATTGTCCAATTTCAGGAAACTGTCTATGATTAAACGGCTTTATACGGTACGTATATCCGGTTCTGCTGCATTGTAATCCATTCAAGCACATGGTACTTGGAGCTAATCCTAAGAACAAACCCACACACACCTGTGGGGCCCTCCCATGTTAACCCTAATAATAGCTAAAGAATGCTAAAATATGACCACACCACAACAAACCTTTACCAAAACAATCCCTCCATGTCACCTCTGGGCTTCCGTAGTATTTTTTATTTTTTTCCAGTAACAACAAAACTACCTAGAAAAACATTGCTAGATTTATGGGGCCCAAAATGTGGGCCCCACAAAATATCATTAAGAGGATTTTACTACCTTAATGGGGACATCAGGCCCCACAATGGTTGTTAGGTGTTCATGGAATGACATAGTTTTTCAACATTTTTTTTTTACAAAATGAATGTCTCGTTCCCCCCTAAAATGTCAAATTGCACAACGGCAATAAAAGATGTCTGGGTACACAATGGTTGTTAGGTGTACACACACACACACGCACTCAGACACACACACACACACACACACACATACACACACACACACACTGTAGGCTATACAGCATTATGTTCATACATGATGACACATACCTGTCTGCTTCCCAGCCAGTCGGTTCATGAGGTAGGACTTCCCCGTGCGGTAGAGCCCCACCACAGCCACCACCACCACCGGCTGCTGGATCTGCTGCAGGATCTGCAGTGCCCCCTGCTGGACACTCATCTTCCCATCAGGTCCATTGTCCACCAGACACACCGGACCCTCCATGGATATGGACACTGATGCCATCTAATACACACACACACACACACACACACACACACACACGCACGCATACACACACACATGTCATGAGAAACAGCAGTGTACTATCTGGCTGGACAGCATCGCTTGTGGAGTACCTATGCCATACATGGAAATGTAAATAATGGACTTCACCAAACTGTCCTGCTGATTGTGAGAGCCCAACTGGGAAACTCCAACACCCATTGTAATTGTGACACAGCGCACAAGTGCACACTGCACAACAAAACTAGATTTATGCCTCACCTGTGCAAGGGGGCAGCCCCCTATGGCGAAAGGGAGCAGTGCGGCAGGACAGTGCTCAGGGTACCTCAGTCATGGAGGGGGATGGGGGAGAGCACTGGTTAATTACTGATGGGTCAGGAGTCGAACCAGCAACCTTTGGGATACAAGTCTGACGCCCTAACCGCTTACCTACTGGCCTGTCAGAAAGGTCACAGGTGTGAGTTAAGATAAGCAAAGCTCACCAGCGACTCCACGTCCTGCGGCAGCTTAGGAAATTTAATGTCAGTCAGACAGCCATGATTCATTTTTACAGAGCCACAATCGAAAGCCTCCTCACATTCTCCATCCTTGTCTGATGTGGTAAACACCACTACACGTCACAAGACAAGGTTGGAAAGGGTTGTGCGCAGAGCATCTAAAATCACAGGCGCCAACCTCCCCTCCCTCTCCTCCATTTTCTCATCACGGGTTATCAGAAAGGCAAGGAAAATCATAGCCGATCCCTCACACCCAGCACATCATCTTATTACGTAACCTCCTCCCATCAGGTAAAAGATAAAGAAGCTTTACAACAACCACATCCAGATTTAGGAAGAGCACATACCCACTGACTATCAGACATCTTAACATGCTATAACTCCCACTCCCTATTATCTACAATGCACTTTAACACTCTGGGCTATCTGTAATTTAACTGCTGTGCAATGACTGCTGGGACCCTTTCTTTCTATTGTTATGTCTATCCATATTTATATTTACTGTATGTACCTTGCTGTTGTGTGCTTGTCAATTATGCCACGAAAAATTCCTATCGACTATGTCGCCATGGCAATAAACTTTTGAACTTGAACTTGAAGTGCTGACCAATGCTGTTGAGTTGGTTTGTTTGGTCATAAAATGCCACTGTTCAATTTCGTTATGTTTTTCACAATAGCGCCACACTTCCTGGTCTGTATGGGCAAAGGGCAGTAAGTACATTTTTAAAAATGAGTTGAAACAGAAAAAATGTCTTCATAACTCTTCTTCTAACGTCTTATACAGTACTATATCATTTTGCTTCCTACAAAGGCACTATTTCATATTGTCACTACAGTTGTATCTGCAATGTGTTTGGCTGGCCAGTATGAAAACATTTTTCTCAGTTTCAGTGTTGGCGTAGTTACTGCACTTTGCCTTTGTATTTGGAGGCTAATGGTGAATAAAGAAAATGGATGAGCAGAATGTGTAGTTTTATAACATATTAATGCATCATATTTATACTTGATGTATTTTCCCTTATGTGTGCACTGCATTAGGTGTGATAAAAAGGTCCGCACACTGGCCATGAGCTCCAAAGAATATAAACTTTTTTACTCAGGGGGTGTACCACCATACTGGCAAAAATAACTGTAATCTGTCCCGCAATGTCATGTCATTAACCGATTTTCCTTTGGTTTGGCTTTCGGGTAACGGCATTTAGCTGGGGTTTTAGACACAATTACTACCGCACTATCTAGGCCTACTGAGCTGCATGGTTTGTTAAAAATCACTTACCTTGATTATCACCCTTTGTGAAATCCCACACACACACTGGAGTTTGCAAGTGAAGTAACATTTAAGGTTTGATCCCTTCACATAGTCATAACGTGATTTTGTGGAAACATTAACTTGTTGCTTTAACTTTTAGACCTACTTTCACTTTCACCCTTTGAATGAGAGCCCACAGCACACCCTGTACAATCGAACCGGCAACCTTTGGACTACAAGTCTGATACCCTAACCGCTATCTATGACCATTAACAGCATTCCTACTGTAGGAACTTGTCACTTGTCACTTGTCCCGGGCCCAGGAAGAGGGGGGCCAGAATTAGATCCTCATTACATTGTATTGATTGGGTTTGGGGCCCTTTCAGATGTTTTTGTCACCAGGCCCTTCAGCGGTCCTGCCGCCTACTATATCAAACTGTCCTCTAGCTATGACACCTGCAAGTCACTGAAAGTCACTGCAGCTACGGAAAGTGAATGCAAAAAAACACCAATAGAGTTGTGTGTGGGATTCACATTGTCAGCTGTGTCTGAACCAGAATGGATATCAGTGTGACAAAATATGGAAATAAAAAACAAAACCTTATTTGAGCACCCTGCAGAGGGAAAAAGGCCACATGCCACATGCAAGACACAAGTCATAATCACAAATTGAGAATATAGGTACAGCACACATTAACACAAGTCATGATGATTACATGACTGGTAGGGGGTATCAGGGAGAGAGTAGCCCAGAATTGAATCATTGCATTATATGGAATTCGAGACGATTCGTCTAATGAATTGTTGAGAGGGGACCATTCGAACAAAACGTTGGACCATTCGTAGAAGGCATGGGGCGTTTCGTGCAAGACCTAAGGACGTTACGTTCAACCCATGCAGACCTTTCGTTTAACTGGGCAGACGTTTAGTTTAGTCTGCTTATTTTATTAGCCTATTATTTTTATATTTTATCAAACTTGTGTGCCTACCACCACAATGCAATGAAAACAAAAATCGAACCATGTAGAAAGTGCGTGCGTCTCTATTCTTTTTTTTTTTAGTTCAGGCTGCTTTTTTTATCATTAGGCCTATTTTATAGCCTATTTTATAAATATACTATATCGTAACGGACTGCCTCTGCCTCCTCCGGAGTGAGATAACAGCGTTACCCCCTGTGCACTATAAAATGGGGTTAATTTCAAATGGCGGGTGAGACTGTCAGGAAGCAACAAGCCGAGAGAGCAAGAGAGAGGGAACCATGAAGTGTGCGCCGAGAAGATCAGCATTCGCAAGAATGCTAAGCCAGACATTGATGTGAGCTGTTCCAAATTGAGACCAAGCACACAAGTCTATAAACAAGGGTTTTGCAAAAGTGCACTACTAAAAATAAGAAAAGATATTCGTTGTGTTGATCTGAGTTATTTCTAATGTGTTGGTCACTGATTTGTATTCATTTTTGGAAAGGTAACGGCAGTCTTATTGTTGCCTGGCTGGCGCCCATCTCATAACTTAAAACAGTCGGTTGCACCGCTACAATATCGACGAAATGTTTTAAAATGTAGGCTTACAACAGTAATTTAAAGGTAAGGGATAATGTATTGTCCACATGTGACTATAAAAAAATATTTCCCTACGGGGCGAATAACACCCCCGATGCTGAAGGCAGAGTGCTGTTATTCCGCTTCGAAGGAAATATATTTCCGTAGTCACGTGTGGACAATACATTATCCCGCTTATCCCGCCTTTATCAACATTAGAAAGCATAGAATACATAGTTAACCAGTAGTTTATATTAACAGGTTTATTGCCATTTTATAGCGTGTGCAAAGAAAGATAGTTCGGGGAACGCTCATAATATAAAAAGAAAGAAAGGAGTCGCACACTGGAGCTGAATGCAGAATCAAAAACTGTATTAAACAAAGCCGAAAAAAGTAAATAAAACCGACAAACAGGGGACAAACATTTCGGGTCTAGCCCATCATCTTCCTTTTCTTCCTTTTCATTATACTGCTCTTGGAATTACGCACCGAGCAATACGCTCAGGATATGACATTGGCGCGGACGCCACCCCACCATTACGCGCATAATTTAAAAAGGTTAACAAGCAACAGAGTTTGGCTACTTTCTAACTTGTTACAGCCACATTGCGCTTCAAACTGCAGGCTGCCTCGTTCACTACGCGATATCTACTAAACTCGGGTTCATAACAGGATCATTTCTATCTGATCTGCGACAGTATTCCAGTAAAAAGCATAGACAACCCCAAGCACTGATGTGCGCCCTGACCATCATCGCCTATCGATCCTGCTACAGGCTGAACACTGTGCGCCGGATGGTTGGCTGGAGGAGGCAACGCTAGCCTAAAGAGTAGGCTACTTCACCCTTAAGGAAACTATCAACGAACTCCTCACTTGTTAAAAAAATACTAGTGTTAATAAAAGATGTCACGACAGCGGCCGGCGGACAGTGACAGTTTGCTTTCTTGAAATAACAACACTCGGACAATAGTGTAGACTTGTGCGCTACACGCTGGGGTGGGGCAGGGCTGCTGAGCTGTCTGCTCCAAGCTGTCGTGCCGGGACGTGCGCTGTAGGTATCCATTGCGTGCGGCCGGTCGCTTTGGGAACTGTGGGTAAGTTGCATTTGGGTAGGCTATTGCGCGTGTTATAGTTGAATTAAGTATAACGAGCCAACGTCCGGCAGCAGTGGCTGAGTGTGTAACTTAACTTTTGTAGGCTACTATCGTCCGAGTGTCTCCAGATTGTGATTATTTATTCATTTATTCAAAGACGATAGCAGTTTACAGACGCTGCTGGCTGCATGGATATTGTGGTGGTTTTCCCTCCTAATTGTATTTTATGAAATTGTAAAAATAAAACGACCACAACCTTTACTCCTGTTGTCTGTCGTTCCTGAATCGTGGTCTAAATTTCACCTCTTACAATAGTGTCCAGTCCAGTGAATGATCCTGCATCCATGGCTAAAGCATACTAAGTGGACATGAAAGAAATGCGAAATTAAAACAACAGCCTGTGCAAGCACTTTATTTATCACATGTGAAACGAGAAGGCAGAAAGTGCAATTAGTTAATACATGAAACAGTGTACAGGTCAGTGCTGGTAAAAAAAAAAGAGTTTTAATGACTTGCACAAAGTTTATGCTCGTTTGGTGAACTTCAAAACCTGCCCTGTATTCAATAAAAGCTGGGCATAACGCACGGTAAATAAAGAAAAGGACTGAAAATGAAAATGAATCAAATCCCAGGAAAAGACAAACCGTATCCCGGGAATCCCGGGAAATAAGTGATTCAAAGTCGCAGTTGGCCTATTGAAATTTGTCCTCAAATTGCACCAAATCTGGGTGGTAATCCCCTATATGTGGTACATATTCTATGTTGTAGCCTACTTCAGTTGTTGGTACCCAGAATTGCATTTTTGTCGAGTAATGTCCATTTGAACCTCACGTGAAAGTAACGGGGACTGTGCTGCATTTGATGGATGGAGCTGATATTACGCACATAATTCCACTGAATAAACATCCAACTGCGAGCCAAACGGTAACTTGTCGTGGTCTATGTCGAATATGCCTTAATTTGGCTTTTTGCTATTCGCCTCTGGCATCATCCGAGCATGTGTAGTGCGAGACGCCATTATGACCGTTGCGCGTAAAGATGTGCAAGAAGATGGGGCCGTCAAACACAGTAGGCTATGGCTACACATGACATCTTTGTCATGAAAATCGTTAAATACTTGTGAAGACAATCATGCCCCCAAAATCCACCTCCATTAAAGGCAATAGCCAAATTTTGGTCAATATCACTGCAGCATAAAATGGCGATCTAATAATTTTCACTTGATGGTGGCAAGATTTCCAGAAAATGTAAACCTCTTGTGTCAGAGAGAGAGAGAGAGAGAGAGAGAGAGAGAGAGAGAGAGAGAACAACAGAGCAGAACGCAGAACCGGAGGTCCTAAATCATCCGCACCATTGTGATATTGAAATATTGTATGATTGTGTTTGCTAAGACTTTGACGACGGTGTTATGGATGTTAACGGGATATAATGTTGCGCATATATATAGGCACCTGCACTAATGTAGGCTATAGTTCAACCGAAATGGAATCAGAAAAAATAATTGCATCGCGCTCACCATTGGCCCATTTGGGAGCGATTATGCTTCAGTGATATGTAGACCGACAGTTGGTTATTGCCTTTAATGGAGGCGGATTTCGGGGGCATGATTTTGTTGACAAGTACTTATTTAACGACTTTAATGAAGATGTCATGTAGACTGTTTGACGGCCCCTTCCATAGGATAGCATCCATCCATCTATCCATCCCTTCCTCATCTTTACGCGCAACGGTAATAATAGCCATTACACGTAATATTTTATTCATTATCGACTTATTTCAAGCAGCATTCCACTGTCCACTCTGCGTGGCCCTGTTGAAAGGGTTGCCTTGTCTATGCGGGAGGGGGAATGACTTCCACTGAACACGGCAGGTCGTTTGCATGACAAGACTTCATGCCCATTAGTGAACACTTTGTTCTCAACAACTTCCCATTAAGAAATGTGTATTCTGAATGTGTTTGTCACCATTTTCAGCAAGCCTGGCGTCGCCATGAGGACCTGATGTTTTCCACAGAAAACATGCATGGTTGCAACCACTTACAAAAAAAAACCTTCTCACCGTTTCACTGAATTTAAAGACTCACTGCTCTGATGTAGCCTACTCTTTATTATTTGGTGTTGGAACTGTCTATGCATCGCGTGGCATGGGCAGACGTTGGTAGGCTATACGCATGCATACACGCACACAAAACGGTTCAGTTCAACGTTTATTGACCAGCAAGCAAGCGGCGCAGTACCAGCTGATTTGCTCTAGAGTCGCGAAGTGAAAACTGACTTTCAAACCCACATGGCAATCACCTTCAAGCGAGAGCGCGCATGGTTGGAAGAATGTTCCATTCATGTTGATGTGGCCGGAAAGTGTTGCAAGAACATTGGACTCATTCAATATCATTGTGCAAAGTGTGGGTTGCAATATTGTGCTGGGGATGTGTGATGATTTCTCGTGTGTCTATTTTGTTTGCGTAAAACGATTCCACCAATAGTGCAAATTACAAGTAGTTCTAGGCTACGTCTGACAAGTAGAACTACGGAGGAATTCTAACGAAACCTAAAACAAAATAGGCAGTTAGCTTAGGCTATTTAATAACGAGGCCAAAATAGGTAGCTACCAGCTTATTTAATAAAGAGGCCTAATAGGCTACAAATAAAATAATTGCTCAAAACTATTGCCTTTACAGTTAAAATGAGCGTGAAAAATAGCTGAATTACATTTTTAAATCAACAAAAGACGTTAGAATGAGCGTTAAAAACAGCTGATTTACATTTTTAAACATTTACAAAATAGGCAGCCTGAAGGCTTGAAGGGATTGGAGGACGATTTCCAACAAAAAAATAGGCAGCCTGAAGGGACGTTCTCTCTCTCTCTCTCTCTCTCTCTCTCTCTCTCTCTCTCTCTCTCTCTCTCTAAACTGTAGCATGGATTTAACATGGGTGCATTCTGTAGGCTATGTTTTCCGACACTGTTGTATCTTTTCTGGCTCATGCGCGAACTATTTGTTGTCATTCAGAATCAGAAACATCAGAGTGTCGGCAGACAGCTTTCTCTTGTTGCTGGTGCTTTGCATTTAATTTGAATAGTGAAGCTATAGGCCTACTCTCCACACGTAGGTATATTCCAGACCCCCAGAAGACGGTAGCTAGAAGCTTTCATCTAAAAAGTTACCGGAAAGTCGCTGCATGACAACCAAATGTGCAGTGGTCAGGACTTCTAGACGCACGCTGCCCTGATTCAAAGCGACAAGGCTGTGCTTGGTCCCGCCTCTCTGCCCGCAGCTGGGGCTACTCAAATACTGTTTCAGAAATGTAAGGAGTAGAAAGTAACATAGGCCTACAGATATTTGTCAAAACATGTAACGGAGTAAAGTAACGGCGTAAAAGTGAAAAAAAGCTTCTCAAATATTGTCTTAATTGTCAAAAAATGTAAGGGCTTAAACGTAAATTGTCAAAAAATTTAACGACGTAAAGGTAAAAAAACCAACAACATAGGCCTACCAGTTAAAATGAGTAAGTACATTTTATTTATAGATTTACATGTTTAAATCAACAAAAAACAAAACTTAACAGCTGATTTAGATATTTAAATAAACCAAACCGTAAAAATGAGCATTAAAAAAGCTGATTTACATTTCTAATATAGGCAGGCTGAAGGGACGTTTAGTTCAAACCTAAGGATCTTTAGTTCAATTTTAAGGACGTTTCGTAGGCTTTTGCGGTAGACGGAACGCCCTCGACGAAAGATCCCCTGCCTTATACGAATGGTCCAACGTTTTGTTCGAATGGTCCCCTCTCAAGAATCCATTCGACGAAAAGACCTGTACCCCATTATATGTAGCCTGCTAGGTGGTGGAGCCCTTTTACATAGAGATGGGATTTCTGGGATTTCTTGACGGAATCTGGAACATAGTGGCTCGTTTCTTATAAAGAGCCTTTTTAAACATTTTAATTATTTATTTAGCATATAGCATTTTTGACTCCACCTCAAGGTCATTTTGTCCAAACAACTCCAACTCCACATACAACTGATTGTCCTCCTCCTTCTAAAGACTGCTTCTCCCACTCTCTGAGGCAGATACTATGTTTTTCCCAAATTAAAGTATTTGTGCGAAAGTCACATGCTTTCACCAATGAAAAATGAACGGGGGTAGCTCCCCAGCTGTGATTCAGTTCCCATCATTCACTTCTTGGAGCCGTTCAAAAGAGTTGATACGTTCACGAACGTCACTACTACAATACTTTTGCTTGACTTTGTCCTGGGCACTGCCAAAGTTGTCAGCAGAGGAAAATACTGTATAAGGGATTACTAACACACAATGATGATGAGGGTGCAAACATGAACAGGCAGCTATATACAGTTGAGGACGATATTATTAGCCCCCCTCCTGAAATTAGACATTTCTCTTGATTTCTCAGTAAGAATGACCATTATTAACCGTTTCTGTTATTCTGGAAACAAATACACTGATGGAGATAATGTTCAATGAGTTGAATTTGGATTTTTCTATTGTTACGATGAGTTTAAACAAAAAAGGGCAAAAATGACAAGGACAAAATTATTAGCCCCCTGATCATTAATAGTCAATATGGCGCCATTTATGAACCAAAACTGACAACAGGCTCTGATAAGTTGCTACCTAGGTCGACACATGCCCCACTAGGGATTTTGGCCCATTTCTTCGCTGCAAAGTGTTCTAGCTGGTTCAAATCGCATGGATGCTGAGCATAGACATTAACCACAGACTCTCTGTGGGATTGAGGACTGGACTATGAGCGAGTGATTCCAATATCATGATTTTAGTGTCCTTGAAGAACCTCTGAACTAATCTAAATGTATGCTTTGGGTTACAATGTTGTTGGAAGACCCAGCAATCCAGATTCAGACCCAGACTCCCTGTGTCTGAGGCTGAATAACAGACTAAACTTGATGCCCTTCCACTATGTGTAACTGTGGAAACTGCTTAGCCTCATTAGACCAAAGAAGCATTGGACACCTGCCTAGATAATTGTTATTGACCTGGCCTCACCTGGAGGTTTTTTTTTTCCCCAAGAAAGACAGTTGTTATGGCTTGTCATCATATTGGGCTTTGGGGCCATCATCACAGAATAACTCCTTTACTAAAGGCAGTGCACATCAGAGTGTTATTGAGCTTTGCCTGTGAACATTTGAAAGTCAAAAATTAGTTTTGAACGTCTCTGCTTTCATCTGATGATATTCAATTGCACCTGCTTTGATGCATGAATTCTGCTTCTGTCAGGTGAAGAAAGGTATAGGCCTTGAATCGTTATAAGATGGTTTCCACAATTAAACATGGTGGTGGATGCATCATTCTGTGGCAGCCTCAGCCACAGGAAACCTTGTTTGGGTGTACGGCACCATAAAAACTGAAAATTATGATAGAATGTGGAAAGTGACCTTGCAAAAATATGCTCATAGAGGGAGCTAAGATCTTCACTGGACCTTTCAATAAGATAATAACCCAAAACTTGCATCCAAAATAGTTCAAATGTTCTTCAAGGATACTAAAACCATGGTCATGGAGTGGTTCAGACCTCAATCCTTTAGATAGTATTTGAAGAGTGCTGAAAATGAATGTCCATCCTCAACATCCATGCAATTTGGACCAGCTTAACTATTTGCAATGAAAAAAATGGGCCGAAATCCCTGGTAGGACATGTGCCAACATAGTTAACAACTAATCAAAGTGCCTGGTGTCAATTTTTGTTCATAAATGGCACTGTATTGACTATTAATGATAAGGGGGCTAATAATTTTGTCCTTGCCATTTTTACACTTTTTTGTTTAAACTCATTGTGAAAATGGAAAAGTCCAAATTTAACTTATTGGATACTATCTCCATGGTGTATTCGTTTCCAGAATAACATACATTTATTAATAATGATCATTCTCAATTATCAATGAAGAGATATGTCTAATTTCAGGAGGGGGGCTAATAATATCGTCCTCAACTGTATATAGTTAATGTATTTGTGAAGCACAGTAAGCTTTGTAGTAAAAATTAATATAGGCGACAAGCAACTCAATTAAAATAGAACTTCACAGTTTCATTTCGAACAACTCTTGCGACACACAGAGACACACATCCTTTTAAACAGATCATTCCTACCCCACACAGAGAGGCGGGGTGACAATTGTCTTAGTGTTTGTCTCTTCTTGGGAAGGTTTGTCCCCATGAGACCTGTCTCCCTTCTTCCTGGGCAGCTATCTAATTAATCATCTTCCTCCAGGCCAAATAACCCAGGCAAACCCATCTGCACTCTGGGTCTTCCGATGAACTTTCAGCCTCTGTGTCCTATACAAATACTCTAAAAGTCTAACAAATATAGAGAGAAGTCTAACTCTATAATGTTATAATAAAATGAATTCCTACCGCTTTTTAGCATGCCTTTAGGCCTATATGCCTATCGAGATATACTACATGTATCTATCTATGAATAGCATGATACCAAGATACCTGCTAATGTTAAGGACCTGAATGTATTACAGAAAAGCACATCACTGAGACTGGTCAGACAATCAAATAAACAAAATACACAACAAAAGAAAAAATACTCCTTTTGTTTCCTAATATTGCTTGATTTTAAATATGACTGTTGCTCCTTTTCCTCATCTTCACTTCCTGTTTCAGTACCACTGGCCACCTCTGAGCATTTGATGACCCTGATGAAGATGGAGAAAATGATTTTAGAAATAGTGAAGAAAATACACCCTGGCATAGACACAAGCCATAAAGACAAAAATACAAAACACTGTATAGTCAGCCTGCCACCAGCAGCTAAGGTGCTTAAATAAACTTTTGATGGCATTTTTTGTTAAAAGTTGGCAACCATGCCAGAAGTTATCAGCATGGGCTAAGGTTTCAGAATCACCTGGTTGCCAACACGGATCTTGACCTTTAAGGTCAAATATGAAGGTCAAAAGGTCAACCTTGGTCAAATAACAGTGTTATTTAGGTTTTCTTTTTTTACAAAGTTGTTAAAAGTGGGCAACCATGCCAGAAGCCATCAGCATGGACTAAGGATTCAGAATCAACTTGTTGCCAACACTGAACTTGAAATTTCAAATTTGAAGGCCAAAAGGTCAAAAACAGGGTATTTTCTTGCTAGTCTTTGTTAGGAACTGTATATTCATGGAATTCTTTTTCAAAAGTTGGCAACCATGCCAGAAGTTATCAGCATGGGCAAAGGTTTCAGAATCACCTGGTTGCCAACATGGAACTTGAACTTAAGGGTGGAATATGACGGTCAAAAGGTCAACCACGGTCAAATAACAGTTTTATTTAGTTAAAAAATGTTATAAAGATGTTAAAAGTGGGCAACCATGACAGAAGTCATCAGCATGGATTTAGCTGGAATCTTACAGTCCAAAAAGGGCCTAATCATTACGCGCTGGATAGAAGCACCAAAATCGGCGTATACCTTCCTTAGGGTGTTCTCCATCATTTCAGAAGGGGTGCCCCAAATTTCAATGTCATTAAGGTCATTTTTATGGGGTAAATCCAAGATGGCTGCCCAAAACCAGCCAATAGTAGTAAAATGCTGTACTGCCTGGACATAATGGTGTTATGGGCCAATCCACCTATTTGTGTGTGATGTATACAAACTGAACTTTGAAAATATGTGCAAAACGTACCATAAAAACAATGCTTTATATGTCTCATTTAGATTCAAAAACAGGAAAATCATAAAAACCATGGTCAGAATGAGATCACTCTACAATTGAGAGCTCATTTCTGGGCATTTAGCTATTGAACCAACATTCATTAAGAGTTTTAAAAACTTGCAGTGGGTCATATCTATAACATCCAAAAAGAAAATTGTGGTTAGAAAATTTAGGGGAGAAGCAGGTTCAGACACTCAGTCTGCTCTTCAGATAAAGATGGCAAGCAATAATTGAAATCCCACTTAGGTACATATGCGCACACACACACACAAACTACTACTACTTCCTTAGGACCCCCTCAATGACTTAACCCTAGGAGGCCAACTGAAATATTCATATCAATCAAGTCAATAATACATATACATATCAAGTGTCAGTGACAGCTTGGATGATTTACTATAGGCCATTACAAAATAAAATGTATGCTGATTAATGTTCAGATATGGATATCTCAGTCCTAAATGTACAATGGAGTGATAAGGGCATTTATGCTTAGGAAATTATGAATAACCAATGCAATACACCATACATACAGTATATTGACAAATACTTTATGTTTTAAAAGAGCAAAATGGTAACATGTCTGTTTTTCCATCTGCTTTTGGCTTTAATCTAGATGACATGTTGGCTACCTAACCACTTAATTTATTGTTTGCTCGTTATTTTTTATTTGTGGGTGTGGTCCTTTGTTTAAAACATGTCTGCCTGCCTTCCCTCTCTCACATAGGCTACTAAAATAGTCTTTCAAAATACTAAAATAGTCTTTCAAAAACTTAAAACAACAGCATGTGGAAATCCTATTGGCTTAGGAGGGCTAAAGTCTATAAGACTATACTGTACTCTACTGTATTGCACTATACTGCACTGTACTGTACTGTACTGTACTCTACTCTACTATACTGTACTGTACTGTACTGTAATGTGATATACCGTATTGTACTCTACTGCACCGTGCAGTATGCTACTGTACTGTACTTTACTTTACTGTACTGCACCGTACTGTATGCTACTGTACTGTACTGTACTGTACTAGACTCCACCGTACTTTATGCTACTGTACTGTACTGTATGCTACTGTACTGTACTGCACCGTACTGTATGCTACTGTACTGTACTGTACTGTACTTTACTGCACCATACTGTATGCTACTGTACTGTACTGTACTGCACTGTACTGTATGCTACTGTACTGTACTGTACTCTACTCTACTGTACTTTATTATACTGCACCGTTCTGTATGCTACTGTACTGTACTGCACTCCACTGCACTGCACTGTACTGTACAGTACAACTACATAGAACTGAAACATGTAGAGCGGTGGTGCTCAAACTGTATACGCGTACCACTGGTGGTACTTGAGACATCTCTGGTGGTACTTGGAATGCCATTATGAACCTCTCCTGTACTGACTGGCAAAAGTGAATATGGAAGGCCTTTACTGCGATATTCTAATGTTGGTTGTCAAGGTGGTACTCGGAGAGCTCAATATTTTCTCAGGGGGTACTTCACACAAAAAGTTTGAGAACCACTGATGTAGAGCATTCTGAGGACATGTACAATATTATGCAAAAAGGTGTAGTGGGAATGAGTTATGTTACTGTTACCACTCAAAATCTTGAAGGTTAAAAAAAGTCTTGTGGCATTTTGTTTGGGGGGGCGGGGTATGATAGACTATCCTTCCTCCCAGACTATTTGTGTGCCTTGCATATCAAGAAAATGAGTACAGGTAATGATTTACTTTCATAGTATATACCATATGAGAATTGTTGTTCTATATACAGTAGATATTTCTCCTATGGGTAAGGGTGGCAAAAGACCTACGGTACATGTTGTCCATCAGCCGTCAGTTTTGATAGCAATTTAAATATTCAATGATTACTGAGCTAACTAATACAACTTTTGACACAAGTACTAAGTGAGGACTTGTCTGCAAATAAGAAAAACAATTTACCTCTGTCTTCTTACTCAACATGTACTAAGAAATCATTCCCATTTAATCTGAACTGAAGCCATACTGTGGCCTACATGTAGGCCTATATTGAGTAATCTGTAATGCCATTCTAAAGATGACTGAAATGCTCTCACAATATGCACAATGCCTTGTAAAAATATAGAATTAGGTGATCTTATGGGGTTCTTCATACATATGGAAAGGTCCTGTCCTTTACCCTCTCTCATACAAATAAAATATGTATATCTGTTATGGAAATTAGAGGATGGAGAACCTGCTACCTAGGGCATCTTGCACTGACACTATCCCATTCAGGGGTCCGTTTCTCGATTCTTGTCGTTGCTAACCGTCTTAAGACCGTCTTAAGACCGTCTTAAGACCGTCTTACCATTCCCTTGGATTTAGTGGTGAGCGTCGCTGTCGAGATAGAGTTTAGTCGCTCTTACGAAGGACGTTGCTAACGACGATAGCAAAGACGCTTTTGAGAAACGGACCCCAGATCGAGCATTAGCAGCAGTCTATTCTCACCATAGTTTTAGTTTGGGCAATGCTCATTTTAATTCAGACCAAGAATCTTCTCAAATCGTTCACAATATTACGCGCACGTAAGTAATATCTGCGCACGTAAGCACAGACTCACCCATACTTTCACACTATGTACATTTTGTAGCTTTATCAATCTGGTCAAGCAGGCTACCCTTGCTTCATCTCTGCTGAGGACTATATTAACATTGTCAGCTAAGTATAATGTCATGTAATAACAATGTAATGCATTACCAACATGACATATTGTATATGACATGGTAGACATTTTTCTTTCAAGGGGCACCCATTCTAGGATGTCTTTAAATCACTCAAGGAACACGTGTGCCGAATTATATGCTTCTATCCAGCGCGTAACGTTTTCTCAGCTTAGAGCCCCTACTAGTTGGGGTAAAGGGCGCGACCCGCATTTTCTTCTACGGTCTGGGGTTTAACTTGCCGCCCATCGCCACCTCCTGGCCAAAAAAAAAAGGAGGGAAAGTGCCAGCCCGAGGTTAGTAGGTAAGCAGCTATTTTTTATTTAAAACTCTGCAATTCTACATTTGTTTAGGATATGTCAGAAGGATTATTTCTGCACACTCTAATGGTATGTATAGGTGTTTTAAGCGGGTAAGACACTTCAAAATGACACCAATAAGGCACATTGTGCCTTTAAGGGTTTTTTTCCAAAAAGTTTTCAAGAAGTGGATTTTCTTCCACTATCAGGTCTGTAATCATCGCTCGCAATCTCCGCTGCAAAGCTGATAACTAGTGGCACATTGCAGCCTCAACCCAGAGCCTCATATTATTACCTCGACGATAAAGGCCATGTCTTAAAGGGACACTGTGCAGGAAATGGTCAAAAAAGGTACTGCAACTATGCTGTTCATTGAAACTGGGCTCCCTATTGCCAAATTTGATCTTTACATGAAAGTTTACTAAGTAATAAACTAATATTTTCTAGTATGGTCCAAGTACAGTCATTTTTGCAGCTAAAAATGGCTATTTCTGGAAATTCAAAATGGCGGACCATGGAGAAGATCCTCCTTTTCATGTATGAAAAATGCAATTTTTCCAGTCATAATGAATACTTTGAATTTGATGGTGGTGGTAAGTATTCATGAAAAAGGTAACATTAGTGAATGGGCAGCATGAATTCTGGAAATAAACAACTAAAAATCTCACACAGTGTCCCTTTAACCTGGTTATATCATAGCAATGATTTTATGAGGTAAAGCTTTTCCAGAAAAAAGTGAGTGTGACCAATGCGTGACAGGGCAGTCATGGGTGAGCGGTTAGGGCGTCAGACTTGCATCCCAGAGGTTGCCGGTTCGACTCCCGACCCGCCAGGTTGGTGGGGGGAGTAATCAACCAGTGCTCTCCCCCATCCTCCTCCATGACTGAGGTACCCTGAGCATGGTACCGTCCCACCGCACTGCTCCCCATGGGGCGCCACTGAGGGCTGCCCCCTTGCACGGGTGAGGCATAAATGCAATTTCGTTGTGTGCAGTGTTCACTTGTGTGCTGTGGAGTGCTGTGTCACAATGACAATGGGAGTTGGAGTTTCCCAATGGGCTTTCACTTTCACTTTCACTCGCTTTCACAGGGCTACAATGATGCAAAACATGTCCTTCCTGAACTAAAGAGCCAATACACAGGCCTAGTAACCCCGCCTAGCGGCAGTTCATATTTTTGCCTGGCAACTTAATTGAGTACCGCACCATCAGAAGTAATACAAAAGGACTCAAAATTCATAATCCCAATGATGTGTGTGTGTGTGTGTGTAGCTTTTTGTCATTTTTGAAGCAAATTGTTGAGAGGGCTGGTCATAAAGAGTAGTTAAACAGTTTACACCGCACATTTGAATGGTTTCAACAACAGTTCAGTCCCATTCTATACTTTTTGTCATGTTATACTCTGACTTGCCAGACAGGCTTGACAGGCCAGGCTAGTACCACCACACTGCATTCTCTGTCTTCAGTGTGTGTGGTGAGGAACATTTAGACCCCACTGCTGCCATCTAGTGGAGGGGTTGGTCACCAGTATCAGCATTTGGCATTAGAATGGTGCAGAGTTGTTTAAAGAAGAAGTAGAAGTACTCTTACAGATGTAATTACAGGACTAGCAGTAGAGTATTTCTACTTTTACACAGAGGTGGAAAGTAACTAATTACTTTACTCACGTTAATTGAGTAGCTATTTTGTGTACTTGTACTTTTTAAACTACTTTTTAACATTTTTAATTTTACTTTTACATTTTGTTTCGAGTAATGTACTTCAGTACATTTTACAGCACAAGCGTTACCGAGTAGTTAAAAAAATAAACTCCTCTGAAACAGTGGCGGAAAAAAACGCGTTCTGCTACTGTTTAGAGTTTAGGATGCTGAGCGTTGTGCCCATGCGCCGGCAGCTCTAGAAAGCTAGCCTACTTTATAAAGAGTTGGCGCGTGCGACCAGTGTCTCTCACCCAAACGATGATGGCTGACATGGAGATTCACTTAACTCAGAGGAGATCAACATTAGCTGTTCTTCCTCTAACCCGTTGCACCCCTTGCACATCACAGTAGAGGCAGAAAACGCTGATTGTTTAAAAAGTAACTTTTTACTTTTACTCAAAGTACATTTTAAATTATTTACTTTTTACTTGAGTAGATTTTTTGACTGGTAACTTTACTCGTACTTGAGTACATTTTCAACAGGGTAACAGTACTTGTACTTGAGTACAATATTTCAGTACTCTTTCCACCTCTGTACATTATACAACTCTGATAAGGTGAATGTGGCTGAGATAAGGAAAGGGTAGGCCTATGTGAAATGTGTTAGTACTGTTACTTACTATTGTATAGCACAATATCATACAAGGCATGCACAGGCCCGTTTCTAGGATTTTGGGGGCCCTAGGCAAAGGGGTTGTCGGGGCCCTAGGGCTTTTTGGGGGGGGGGGGGGGGGGCAGCCACGGGGCAGCCACGGCGCCAGAATTTCTGTTTCGGATGGGCCAGACCATTTTTGGATTTTTGGTCATTGTCACATACTGTAGCCTACCAATACAACATCATGTCACATGGAAACATAATGAAACAAACAAGTCACCTAAGACAGTGTTGTGGCTATGCAGGGCAACACATGCATGAAGGGCAATGAATGCATTAAGAGCATGCATACACCAGCATTTTTTCGGAGAGGAAATGCAATCTAGGTATTATGATAACTAGTCCCTCCAGTTCATTTTATGAAACTTTATGAAGAAATACCTGGGAAAATATAGTCCATTCCATTCAGTAGGCTCATCTCAAATGAAAGTAGGCCTAGGCCTATATGGCCCAGTCAGGGTTTTTTTTTACCCTACCACGAAAATCATGATCTGCATTGCCAATAACAAATAAAGAATGGTCTAATCTTTCCAACCACTTTGAGAATCTAACCGAGGGTGCTCCATTTGTGCAAAACGAAATATTGACTCGTAAAACAATAGGCGTAGCCTACAGTTCAGAAACTCAAGGCTGAGAAACGAATGAGCAGGCACAGTGGGGTTGGGGGGATGTTATATTGGTAAGCCAGAATTCTGTAACCAAGCCAAGGGGGGTCTCCCCGACTATATAGGCCTAGCCTATTTTTTTCGTATTGCATCCATCACGCACTTGAAAATACAATCCAAATGTTTGTGTTATTAGTAGTACCGCAGCAAACACGAATAGGCAGCGACCAAGGATCACTGAACAACCTCCGCGGTTGACAACTGTGTTATAGGGACCAATATCCCGGTGTCCTTACCTTGCGTTGTCTTGACCGCAGAATGTATCCCAGAATGTATCCCAACCTCTAACTGTAATCCACGCGTTTCCACAATCATGGTCCCAAATTCCAAAGTGTAACCCAATATATAGTAATAGCAAGAAAGGGACTATTGTGCTACAATTTAGCTATCCCACTCATCGCACTTGTGACTCCTGTTATCCGATAGGCATTACATTGTTCATTCGTTTCTTCTTGCGTTTGTCCACATCCAAAACAGTTCCGTGTCGAACAAATGTGCGTTATTGAACAATCGACGTTTGCAGTGCTTACAGCACGTGGATGTTTTTGAAAACATATGTAAACTGTAAATGAAGCATCTCGCTGTCTGTGCGGTAGGTGCGATGTCAACTGGCCTGGGACAGTCTGGTGGTTTGGCAGCAGTAGGCCTACAGAGAGTAGCCTAATGTGTCGTCTTCAAGATTAACTTTTATTATAAAAGCAACTGTCTCCAAAAATGTAATGTAAACTGGCGTCTGCGTAACATCCAGTGAGAGAGATTGTGTCGCTCCATTTTCAGTTTGTATTTGCGTGGAATATGATGCTTGAACCAATTGGAAGGGGGGGGGGGCTCCAGATGGGGGTACTTTGACTATATTGTCGATGCGCTCGCTGTTCGGCAAAATATTGTCATTTTCACGTTGTCGCTGATGCAAACCTATTGGAAGGGGGCCCCCTCGAGCAAGGGGGTATTAGGGAGGCGCTGTCGCTTCCCTCGCAGCAGAGCCCTTCATACAGGCGACGGTGCCATATTATGAAGCTATTTAAAATCGTCATTGCTGTTGGGTACATAACCTGTCGTCCTTGGGGGCCCCACCTACTCGGGGGCCCTAGGCAACTGCCTACATTGCGTACCTTAACGCAACGGGCCTGGGCATGCAGCTCAAAGTGCTTAACAAATGGATAGACATCAGTGTGTCGACTATGTTTGCACCACAATAAAGTAACTGAAAAGTATCTGAGTCCTCCAGTCATCCCTGGCCTAGTCTTTCTGAAGTGGACCAGTCTGCTTTCCATTGAACAAAGGTGTGTTTGTGTGTTAAAGCGCCAGATTGTATCGGAGTTTCCGGTGAGAGCTACATTACAAATTCCTTCACAATTCAGGTCATTGACATGTCTCTGTTCAGATGTGATAGAAATCAGAGGGACCATGGGAACTTGTGATGATGCTAAGCATGACAGGGAAACAAACAAAAAAAGTGTCATCAGATTGAGGGGAACACAATATGCCAGTCATGGTTTATCTTGTGATCTTGACAATGTGCAGATTGATATTTTGAAACATACCAAGCATATTTGTTGTACATGCAACTTATGTGCATTTATCTTTCAGCGGCAGATGAAGCACTGATATGTCTGATAGGATGTCCTCAGATTAGGGCTGGGCAATATGACGATATATATCGTTATCGTGATATAAAAGTGTATATCATGACCTTTCTCCTATATCGTTTATATCGTGATGGTAATTTTATAAATTTTATACAATTGAATATCATTTCATTACATTTCATGTTGTCACAATACACACTATAAGTTAATGTAACTGTAAAAATAAGAATAAAAAGATCCATTTTAAAGAAAGGTTGTTTTGTGACATGAAAAATAGAGCAAATAAAGAGAATAACTGAAAACATATGTAATTGTGCTAAATAAAGTAATCCATATCGTGATATTGTTTTTTTCCATATCGCCCAGCCCTACCTCAGATACAGTAGTTATGCCATTTCAGACTCCTTACAGGAAGTCTAGCGAAGGGGACCTTAGTAAGGCACCTTAAATTGAAAACTGCTTGTACAATACCAACACTTTCAAACCCTGGCTCTACTAACAACAGCTTCATTAGCTTAAAAAAAACATAACTAATGCTTCTTTGCATCTGCACTTGTTGCATCTGCATTTCCAGTGCACTTTGTATCTGCTAGTGATGTTGGCTATGATTATGTCCTCTTTTGAAAGTCGCTTTGGTTATAAAGCGTCTGCCAAATGCAATGTAATGTAATGTAAATATCATGTATATTTCCGTGTTTTAGGGATGGCAAGGGGAGTGTTGACAAGATGTTTATAAAAATATATGACAATAAAATATACGACAATAAAATATATGACAATAACAACACAATATTTTTCCTAGAGACAGAGGAGTCTAACCAACACACACTTTGTTCATGAGTTCAAAGAGATTGGCCAGACAGACATGCACAAAAGAATGGAAGAGGGCCCGGCGAGAAGGCTGTGCGAGATGCAGCCAGGACAGGCCAGACTCAGGCAGAAGAGTGACCAAGATCTTGTTTTCTCTCCACCACCATCATGTACGTTTTTTCAGTTGTTTGACGTTAGCATGGGTTTATGTTTTGAAAGTATTCATAAGAATCCCACTGTGAAATAAATCACATTTGTGTCATCTTTCAGATAGCCTATGCCACAAACATCATCCATTCAAAATCTTCCGGAATTACCCATGGCGAATAGGGGGCTTCAGGTATGGCTGTTACAAAGCGTGAGAACTCTGTGCTCTTGTTGATGTTCACAAAGGAAAAGAGTATTGGGTATGAAAATGTATTTCTCATCTCAATTCTGCTTGCAGTCATGGAGAAACAAAAGAGGCTCCTTTTGAGGGTAACAGATGATTAAAAAAGAAGTAAGTATAGCCTATATAGGCCTATACACATTTTCACATACAGTATGACGTGTATATTGTGTTCCAAAACTAAAATGAATTCTATCACAAATGTAGGCTACCTAGCCATGGAACTGCACATGGAGCGAATGACAAGGAGGATGGAAGCTATGAAGAGGAGCTGCATTGGATGTTCATGTGTGGACTGTATTTAAGTGTTGATTTTAAAACGATTATGCAAAGAAGAGTTGGAAAAATTCATCCACAGCCATGTCGGTTCTTGTAAACCCTTCACTAAAATTGTTGCTGCTGGGGGTGGTACATGAAGTTATAAAGTTAACAGAGACATAACTTGCAGGTTTTGTGGCATCTCTTAAATGTGCAGTGTGTACTCTTTCGAATACTGTACTTCATTTCCAGAGGTCATGCTGCCCATTCAAAAATGTTACCTTTTGAACACCATCAAATTCTAAGTATTCATTGCTCTTCTCCATGGTCAGTAGGCTAATTAGCATTTCCAGAAATTGACATTTTTAGCTGCAGGACTCACTGTATTTGGACATGCTGCTAAATACTAGTTTATTATTTAGTATTCAGTATATATGCAGAGGCCACGATCCTACACAGTGCATTTTGAATAAACTGCATCTTGCCAGGGATTATGTCATGTTTTGCTTGGGTCATCCTTATTTAATGCACATGTTTGTAATGTTTGACGCTTGTTCTGAAAATGTTAAGTGTGCAATAAAGTAAAATATCAGTTATTGTCTTTTTTCTCATTTTTCCCCCCAAACTACTATCTGGCTTAGATTGTGATTTATTATTAAGCTGACTGTAGGTACATGTCCAGAAGGTAGGAATTGGTTTGCTGTACCTGTTACTGTAATTTTACTGAAGCTTACTTTGGCTCGGCAGCAGATATGAAGTGGAAATGTACAATGTCTTTGCATTTCCAGCTACCATCTGCTGGAGGGTCAAATTAAGGTAGAGGGAAATTAACTGGAACAGCATGCCACCTTCTGAAAGGGGACTGAAGTCTGAATTTGATGTTAGCACAATGTCCATGAAAATGACGTAAAAGCCCCTCTACAAAATTACGTTGAAAAGACCTCCATCAATACCACATTTGGACTAGAAATGGCTCCCATATGGACATACTGTGGACGTCATCAGAGTATAAAATAAGTCTGATAAGACGTCGATAAGACGTCCATGAAGATGACGTTAGAACACCCTCTACAGAATGATGTTGAAGAGACGTCCACAAAGACCACATTTGGACTAGAAATGGCTCCTTTGTGGACGTACTTTGGACGTCATAAAAAGACGTTGAGAAGACGTCAGGAAAAGACGACGTCCGGCGTCACAGTCTGCACGTGCAGATGACCTCAATTTTACGTCCAACAATGACTTAGAAAAGACGTCATATGAACGTCTCTTTGCTCAGTGGGTAAGTGTGGATATTGAACCTGCAATGCTGTGATCAGTCCCACTCCCCAACCATTCGACCAAAGATGGAGCATAATGAACTGATGTTCGGAGGTGTCAATAAGTACAAAGCAGTCCAGTCAACGCAAGGTGCGGCCACATGCCCCAATATCAAACTCGGTTAGCTAACTCTAGTTAAGGTCAGGGTGTCAGGGTCAGAGTTCTAAAATAATATCCAGCCCCTTTGACCCATTAAAGAGAGTGTGTTTGGCTAGTAAGAATAACATCCACCAGCATGGCCGTATACCATTGAGGACACAGAGGTCATGTCCTCTGTATTTTTTTTCAGTAATGTAAAATTTATCTGTTTACCTGTTTACAATCTGAAATCATCACCCCATAAGGACACACATTGCATGTGATATTGATTTAAAAAAAAAAAAAAAACATGAGTTGATGCAGTGAGTTGATGCACCACTTTATTTTTTTTAATCTCTAGGGTATGTAATACCAGAGACCACTTTCATGTGGTTATACAAACAAATTTGCTTTAGATGGTGTCAAGCATGTGTGGTGGTAAACAAGTGAGTTTTACAAAAAAGGTGTATCCTCTCCATAGCCAAGCATGGTAGTGGGACTGACATGGTTTGGGGATGCATGAATGCTGTCAACATTGGCAATCTGAAATACACCTAAAAGAAACATGCATGTCATCATGCACTGTGACTACTGAAGCAGATCCTGATATTCTCCATAGGATTGCATTCAAATCTCACACCAATCTATTTAAGCCAGATGCAGACTCAAAATGTAAAAGTTCAATGCAAAGAAAGGTTGAAATGCACACTGATGACCTCCCTTTACATTTCGTTTCAATTTGAGATGATTCGAGCCAACACAGCCCCTTCCCTACCGGATTTTAATCTGGGGTGTACTCACTTTTGTGAGTACATGTTCAAACATTCATGGCTGTATTTAGTTTTTTTCTGAGTGAACAAGAAATTTAAGCGGTTAAATATGTTGCTAAAAGGTCACTAATCATTGTGTCAAAGTGACATTTCTGTAATGCTTTCCTATGAAAAGATATACTCAAAAATCTGCAAAACTGTGAGGGGTGTATTCACTTTCGTGATATACTGTACATCCAGTGGGTCTTGTTTTTTTAACAGATGTGTTTTCACAATGACACTCTGAGATTTTACTTTTGAACAAAGTGTCTTGTGTATAAAATTGTGCGCAGACAGCTGGAGTCTGAGTCTTATGTAAAGTATCAAGTGCTTACAGGGACACTGTGCAGGAAATGGTCAAATAGGTACTGCAACTATGCTGATTATTGAAACTGGGCTGCCTATTGCCAAATTTCATCTTTACATGAACGTTTACTAAGTAATAAACTAATATTTTCTAGTATGGTACAAGTACAGTCATTTTTGCAGCTAAAAATGGCTATTTTTGGAAATTCAAAATGGCGGACCATGGAGAAGATCCCCCTTTTCATGTATGAAAAGTCATAAAGGGAAGAAAGGAGTCGCACACTGGAGCTGGATGCAAAATCAAAAAATGTATTAAACAAAGCCGAAAAAATGTAAATAAAACCGACAGACAGGGGACAAACGTTTCGGGTCTAGCCCTTCATCAGTGTTCCCAGTTTGAAATACGTCATCAGTTCCACTGAGCTCTTAAAGGCTCCGTTGAAAGTTTTTCACCCACCAACACCTAGTGAAAAGACAAGTGCATAGTCATGGAGATGCTAGAGTGCATTGCAAGCATTCAGCGACATGCATTGCAGTGATAAACTATATACATATACATAATACATAAGGAGTCAATAGGCATATCGGAGAAAGATAGCCTACTAGGGAGGGTCAAAGTATGTATAAAGCAACAGTACCATAGTCAGTCCAAATGGAAGAACATGGAAGATATTAAGGGGAAGTACATGAATAGCGTTAATAGTTAATCGAATGTCATGATAAAACATAATAGGGATAATGCAGGGTAAATTCACAAGAAACAGGATAAAGATAGTTCATCGTTCATTCCACTTGGTTGGAGAGATTTAAGGGTCCATATCCAAAAACATTCCCTTTGTAATAGTCTTTTTTCAGTGTTGCCCCCTCTGCGTGATTCTTTGACATGTTCAATGACAGTGAATGAGAGGGAGGATAAAGGATGGCCAGCTTCCATGAAGTGTTGGGCAACTGGGGATCTTTCGTCTTTGCGCCTGATGGCGCTATTGTGCTCAATGATGCGCGTCTTGATAGGTCTATTTGTTTTACCCACGTATTGTTTGTTGCATGGACATGAAATGAGATATACAACGTTGGATGTGTTGCATGTAGTAAGCTGTTTGATAGTGAACTGTTTCCCTGTGGCAGTGCAGGTGAATGAGGTGACTTTCTTTGTGTTGTTCCTGCATGCTGCGCATGTTCTGCAAGGGAAAAAACCACTGACATTTCTAAGGCGGCCCTCTTTGCCCGTGGTGGGGGGACAGTCGGCTCGGACTAGAAAGTCCCTCACGTTTCTCGCTCTGTAGTGGGAGAAGAGGGGGGGCTCAGAAAAGAGGGTACGGCAGATGGGGTCACTGCCAAGGATGTGCCAATGTTTGAGGATGGCGTTTTTTATCCGTTGGCTATGTTTCGTGTACGTGGTGGTGCATGCAACAGAAAATTGTTTTTCATGTCGTGGTCTGCTCACGGTGCTTCGGACTTTATCAAGAGCTTCATTAAGCCATTCGTGTGGGTATCCCCTCAGACAAAAGTTTTTGTACATTTTAGTTACTTCATTGTCAAAGTCATGTTGACGTGTGCAAATCCTCTTGAGCCTTAAGAATTGTGTGTATGGAAGACCTCTTTTTAGATTGGATGGATGCGCGCTGGGTGCATGTAGAATACTGTTCTTGTCAGTGGGCTTGGTGTATAGGGTAGTTAATAGACAGTTACCTTCAAGAATGACCGTGGTATCCAGGAAGGAGACCGTCTTGGTGTCTATGGCTGCGCTGAATTTTATGGAATCCACTATGTTATTCAGGTATAGGAGAAAGTCATTAAACGTTTCTTTAGAGCCCTTGAATATACATATGACGTCATCCACATACCTTTTCCATAGTAGCACGTTGTGGGAGAAGGGGTTGTTATTAAAAACATAGCGCTCCTCTAGAAATCCCATAAACAAACATGCGTAGTCAGGAGAGAATCTGGATCCCATTGCCGCCCCTTGTTTTTGCAGGTAAAAATCATTCCCAAAAAGGAAAAAGTTGTTGTGTAAAAGTTTGGAGATCATCTCAATGAGGAAGGGCGTTGGGGGGTGTGGGTCCGTCCTAAGGTCAAGGAAATGTTTAATTGCAACGATGCCTTTGTCGTGAGGGATGTTAGTGTAGAGGGATACCACGTCCATAGTTGTGAGTAGTATGTCATGTTCAGCATTGTCAATGTGGGTCTGTGAAAGTTGTTCGATGAAGTCCCCAGTGTCTCTTAGATATGATGGCAAAGTTTCCACCAGCGGCCGCAGAATCCGATCGATATACAGCGACATGGGTTCCATTAAACTGTCGCTGCACGCTACAATGGGGCGTCCAGGGGGGTTGGTTAAGGTTTTGTGGACCTTGGGCAGTGCGTACATGACAGGAGTCGTCGGATGGTCATTCTTGAGAAACTTTAGTTCAGTTTGGGAAATGTTGCCCTGTTGGCATGCATCTTGGAGGAAAGTATCAATTTCATGTTTAAAGTTGGCCGTTGGGTTGCGGTCTAAGCGCATGTAGCAAACTTCATCAGAGAGTTGTGATTGCACCTCTGATATGTATTGCGCCCTGTTTAATAAAACTATGCCACCGCCTTTATCCGCTGGTTTCCAAATAATGTCTTTGTTCTTACCAAGCTGTGCCAGTGTCTTACGCTCTTCATTGCCGTAATGTGCGCTGTTCTGTTCAGTCAATATGCCCTCAATCTCCCCGTCCACAAGGTTGCAAAACGTTGTAATGGCTGCATTAGTTACCGGGGGGCAAAAAAGGCTTTTAGTTCTGAGGGTGCGTGCGTAATCACCAGGGGGTGTGTATACCTGCGTGTTGTCTTTTTTGTAGAAATATTTCAGTTTAATAGATCTGTAGAATTTGAACATCTCCACCTTCAATTTGAATGGGTCGTGGGTGCAGGGGGAACATAAGAGAGTCCTTTATTCAAAATCCGTTGTTCTGTAGGTGAAAGTTCCACGTTGGATAGGTTGAATACCAGTTGTTGTTGGTCATCCGTTTCAGCTGATGAATGGCTTGTCAGCGTGGTCTCATCCTCCCTTGAGATGTGTCTCTTCCCCTGGCCCTTTCCGCGTCGCCCCCGCCTGGTCTTCTTCTTGTCATGATGCGAGTGGGTAGTCTTATTGCAGGCCTCGGTTGTCGCTCGTCGCGTAAAAAATCCGGGTCTGAGTCGGACATGTACTCAGAGCTGGAAGCAGATGTGTATGAGGGTGTGCTTCTAAATCGCACCTGTTTTCTGTTCCTGGTGGAAGGTGCATCCCTCTGAAGACGCCAGGGATACACCTTGTTGTCTCTGTAATCCACCGTGTCTCTGTGTAGTTTGCTCAGCTTTCTTTTCTGTGTGTCCTCCGTGTATTTCTACGGATAAAAAACGCCATCCTCAAACATTGGCACATCCTTGGCAGTGACCCCATCTGCCGTACCCTCTTTTCTGAGCCCCCCCTCTTCTCCCACTACAGAGCGAGAAACGTGAGGGACTTTCTAGTCCGAACCGACTGTCCGACTGCCCCACCACGGGCAAAGAGGGCCGCCTTAGAAATGTCAGTGGTTTTTTCCCTTGCAGAACATGCGCAGCATGAGAAAGTCACCTCATTCACCTGCACTGCCACAGGGAAACAGTTCACTATCAAACAGCTTACTACATGCAACACATCCAACGTTGTATATCTCATTTCATGTCCATGCAACAAACAATACGTGGGTAAAACAAATAGACCTATCAAGACGCGCATCATTGAGCACAATAGCGCCATCAGGCGCAAAGACGAAAGATCCCCAGTTGCCCAACACTTCATGGAAGCTGGCCATCCTTTATCCTCTCTCTCATTCACTGTCATTGAACATGTCAAAGAATCACGCAGAGGGGGCAACACTGAAAAAAGACTATTACAAAGGGAATGTTTTTGGATATGGACCCTTAAATCTCTCCAACCAAGTGGAATGAACGATGAACTATCTTTATCCTGTTTCTTGTGAATTTACCCTGCATTATCCCTATTATGTTTTATCATGACATTCGATTAACTATTAACGCTATTCATGTACTTCCCCTTGATACTCTCCATGTTCTTCCATTTGGACTGACTATGGTACTGTTGCTTTATACATACTTTGACCCTCCCTAGTAGGCTATCTTTCTCCGATATGCCTATTGACTCCTTATGTATTATGTATATGTATATAGTTTATCACTGCAATGCATGTCGCTGAATGCTTGCAATGCACTCTAGCATCTCCATGACTATGCACTTGTCTTTTCACTAGGTGTTGGTGGGTGAAAAACTTTCAACGGAGCCTTTAAGAGCTCAGTGGAACTGATGACGTATTTCAAACTGGGAACACTGATGAAGGGCTAGACCCGAAACGTTTGTCCCCTGTCTGTCGGTTTTATTTACATTTTTTCGGCTTTGTTTAATACATTTTTTGATTTTGCATCCAGCTCCAGTGTGCGACTCCTTTCTTCCCTTTATCATACTGCTCTTGGAATTACGCACCGAGCGATACGCACAGGATAAGACATTTGGCGCGGACGCCACCCCACCATTACTATACTGTATGAAAATTGCCATTTTTCCAGTCATAATGAATACTTAGAATTTGATGCTGGTGGTAAGTATTCATGAAAAAGGTAAGATTAGTGGATGGGCAGCATGAATTCTGGAAATAAACAACTAAAAATCTCACACAGTGTCCTTTTAACAAAACTGGTATGAAAGTGTAATGCTTGACTTTTGTTTAAAAGTAAAGCAACATGTGTTTAAGTTATAGTACCAACACTTAACGATATGCTACTATGGTTTAAGCATCAGCCTATAGTGTTTAAGCAGTAGGCAAAAACTGTAATTAAAGGCTGCCACTCAGATTACCAATAGAACACACTAACAGCAGGACAGCTCCAAAAAGGTAGGTTCCTTGTGACAATACATGATTTTGGTTTGTTTATAAACACAGTGCTGTGAGGAGGGGCAAGACACTGGCAGCCAATCATGTGAGCAAATTTTTTGACTGACAGTGGTTTCCAACAATCAGAGGTTGAGTTGTGCGCAGCCAGGGTCACGCAGCCAGGGTCACGCAGCCAGGGGAAAACAAAAATTGAGAACCCATCTCTTCGCGCATATGCTATTCACACACAAAGCACACACTGCAAACAGGTGATCACAGCACACCAAGGTGCTCATTTACCACTAGGGAGAAGTGCGTAAAGGGAAGACTTGGCAACACACCCTGAAGAACTGCCCAGGCTATAGAAAGATCAAGCAGGCGCAGTGAGACCAACAGTTGGAATCAATCAACAACTAATCAATGTAACTAGTTATGACTAGGAGAAACAAAAAGAAAGGAAACCCAAACTGACAAAAAGACACAATAACTGGACTCAAGCATAAAATAAATAGGCAAAGCAGCAGTGGCATTGTCCTTAATGTTGACTCATGCTGGCACAAACAACGGCATCTGGCGTCTCAAGGCATCTGAGTGAATGCCATGTATGATTAAAACTCTATGGCACTGCTCTCAGGTCCTACTAGAGAGGGCGCTACGCAAGTACTACGGTGGCTGCAAGAGGACAATCCAAATCATTCAAATAAAGAAGTAACTGTGTGCCAATTTTAATGCTTTTACCTCAAAGTGCCTGGTGGTTACAGTTTTTCTCGATTGCCTCCACACAAGTTCTGATACTTCACACACAATTCTCGGAAAAGCTCGCCCATTTCCCAACTCCCCTAACAAATGTCACTGAACAGTAAGCACAATTCCTTCTTTACACTCACATTTCAGTTTTAAAACACACTCTTTTCAAACCACTACACACAATTCTCTGGATTACACACAATTTTCATGAAGAAAATCCCTGGTTGTCGCATTGAACACACTGCCATTCAAAATACTAAAATCAACTGCCATACTATGTTCACTTTCTCATCACATGGGCAAACTCTCTTCATACCGGTTTACAATCTGAACTCATCACCCCATAAGGACACACATTGCATGTGATATTGATGAAAACATGAGTAGATGCAGTGAGAAAACACATTTGTTTAGTTTTTGAACTCCAAAATATGTTATACAAGAGATCACTTTCATGTGGTTACCCAATATTTTACAATAAATTAGTGTATTTTTTTTAATGTCAGAAAAATATGTAAAATATATTTTTTGCCACACATCTGTGTATACTCTGAGTCAAAAAACAATATTTCAGTATTTTACTACAGACAAATACCCTCTTTAGTACTGTAGAACAGTGAAGAAAATAAGTTTCTACTGTGTGTCAAGTTGAGTATAGAGTTTTACCTTGTGCATATTACTGTTCGATGGTTCACATAAGAGTGTATTAAAATGACTGCTTGTGTGTGTCATTTGAGAACAAAATGACCCTTTTAGAAGAGAGTACATTGTTTTGAGACAAGACGTGCACTTTTCAGAGGTAGTGAAGAGTTTTGCCCGTTGTTTGTGAGGTTTGGAGATTTGTGTGTAGAGTTTTGAGAATTCGAGAACTGATTCCGAAAATTGTGTGTAAGCAATCGAGAAAAACTGTAATATGGGTTGGATTTTGAGGGCATCTTGAAAATTCAGCATGTTTCACAATTCCACATTTAATATTAGTCAGCACAAAAAGAGAGAAATCTGCGGTACGATTCCTGTTTTATGGGTCGGTCATATTTGATTTGGCGGCCGTTTTGAAAATCTCAATTTTAGTTTTACAAAACAATTCCATATATATTTCTGAAATGTCATGCTTTCATGATGCAGTGCATGGAGGTTTCACTACTATGGGTTAGCCATATTAATAGTTGTCCATATTAATCAGAAGAATATGTGTACAGATTTCTATGCTTTTACTCAAAAGTTCTCCAATCCGCTGGACTAATATTGCTGGTGTTATGAACAGCTTGGGCACTGCCCGAGGTGAAGCCTGAGAATGCCCTGATTGTGCAGGCGTAGCAACAGGCCAAACTCAGACGGCATGGCGTGGCTGTTCTTCTTGAACTGTGCATCGTCGTAGTAGTGGTTGGTGAGGGCTTGACAGGTATGCGGGTGCTTGCTGAAGGGCCAGAAGCCGTAGAGGTGCACGTTGGAGCACAGCTCGAGCGCCAGGCTGGTCACGATGAGACCCGTGCTTAGCCGCTTAGCCCGTATGCCCTGGGAGTTCCAAAAGAGCGCCACATTTCTCAAGTACTCTGGGCTCATGTACACAAGCCGAGCTGGGCTCTGGAATTCCTCAGCGGTGTAGGAGGCACGCTGACTCCGTGCTGTGTTTTGGCTATATGAGAAGGCAGGCAAGAAGATCAGGGCATTGCCGTAGGAACGTAGCTTATCTATAAAAGGTTTCCGGCGCCATACCAGATCATTGAACCTGACAGAGAAGAAAAGATGGAAGATGTTCACAAAAAAGACAGGCAGCCCAATGACTGGCATCAGTTCATGCTTCAGGTGCTACACAAGCTATCTGTGCTTTAGAGTACAATAAAATGGAGTACAATAAAAAGGTTTGAATTCTCACATCATCACTGTTTCTACATAAACTGTTTCACCTCGCACAAGCACTTTGCACATTGTATTTACTTGTACACGTGCGAGAAAGAATATCGTACTGTAGTGATGTCATAATGTCTATGGGGCACCTCATTCTGAAGTACTTTAGCCTTAATTAGGCTACTCCTTAAATGTTTTTGGGAAACACAGTTATCAACATATTCTCTTGTTATATTTATATTAACAATCATTTTAACTGTGTGAAAAAAAATTGAAGGCAATGTGGTCAACATCATGGTTCAAAAATTGCACAGTTTAATTCTGTATAGTTTTATGGTTTTTAGATCTTTTATCCTCCCAAACCCCGAAGCCTCTTACTGCAGCTGGGGTCGCCGGCGACCGTAGTCACTTGCTGAAAATGCTTAACTACATCATAAGAACATTTAGCCTGAGTATCATCCTCCGTAGTGACCGCGCTAGCTCAATACTTTCGCTTGCTGACCACGGAGTCTGACCCTGCAGCCACCCCTGGCAGTTGGAATTCAGATATTCGTTCAGTATCTGAACAGCCAATAGGCTCGCTGATAGTCTAAGCCCCTCCCCAAGCCCTCTTACATATTCAACTGAAATACAACAACTTGATGATGGCGATGTGATGTCTGTAACCAGGACATTTGATAGTGCTTGGTGTAAACTGGGACATTGCCGTCCGCCAAGACCTTTGACGGGCTTTCGGCACTGACACTGCGCAGCTCTTGGGCAGTCACACTGGGCGTTTCTCTTCTGTTCACTTTAATGGTTTTAGTTGACAGTTAATATCTTCATAACAAGGTTGGAACAAGCGCAGCCCCATTTCAGTGTTACTTTTTTTGCTGTCACACTCGACGCATATACACAGACACAAACTGGGAAGGAGAGAGGGTGGGGGCTGCTCCGTGGGCTGTGCATTTGGCGCATATTAAACAACGCAACTAGTAGTTTCCCAATAAAATTTGAATCATAATGCCGTGGATCCAATACTATAATATCATATAATATTGTCCTTAAGTCTGAGCGATGCATTGATTTGTTTAGGGTACGTTTTCTGCCAGCTAAATGCAAGGGGGAAGGGGGCTATATTAGCAAACAAGACGATTGCACAGTTAGCCTGCTAATTTTAAATATGATCACCTGGAGCTAATAGCCTTCACATGGCTTAATCCATCCCTGTTATCAGTCCGCTTGAGGTTTTTGCTTCGGGAAAGTGAAAAAATGAGGTCCTAATTAATCTTCAGATGGTGTCGGACCCTGACGGTGCCATAGGCACACGTTGTATGTCTCCCTGAAATCGTAGGTTTTTGACGGACCTCGACAAGTTCTACACTCCTTAGTTACCGTTGCTGAGCTCGGATTGGTTGGCGGCCGTTTGTGGGAGGGGTTTTGCGAAAGGCTAATTCCCTCATTAAGTGAGATAATTTCCAACTGCCGGGGGTGGCTGCAGGGTCAGACTCCGTGGTCAGCAAGCGAAAGTATTGAGCTAGCGCGGTCACTACGGAGGATGATACTCAGGCTAAAGAACATTGCTATGACATTACAGAGAGCCATAGTGCTGCGCTAAGGGGTTAAGGGATAGACAGGCTGCTTTCATGTTTTCTTCCATGACTCACTTATCGTGTATGATGCTGGGGTTGGCTGTTACCAGATCAGACTTACTGCCCACATCCTTTTCATAGTCATTTTCAATTGGTGGAAGGTTGCACCTGTTAAAGAGAATCACTAACAGAGGTCACTAACACATTACAACAAAAGAGGGTATTTTGCTTAAAGGGACACTGTGTGAGATTTTAAGTTGTTTATTTCCACAATTCATGCTGCCCATTCACTAATGTTACCATTTTCGTGAATACTTACCACCAGCATCAAATTCTAAGTATTCATTATGACTGGGAAAATTGCACTTTTCATACATGAAAAGGGGGATCTTCTCCATAGTCCGCCATTTTGAATTTCCAAAAATACCCATTTTTAGCTGCAAAAATGACTGTACTTGGACCATACTAGAAAATATATATTATAGAATATAGACATTGTTTATTACTTAGTACACTTTCATGTAAAGGTGAAATTTGGCAATAAGCAGCCCAGTTTCAATGAGCAGCATAGTTGCAGTACCTTTTTTGACCATTTCTGCACAGTGTCCCTTTAAGCACTTGTTTCTTTACACAACACACAGACTCCAGCTGTCTGCACACAATTTTATACACAAGACATGGACCATACTAGAAAATATTTGTTTATTACTTAGAAAACTTTCATGTAAAGATCAAATTTGGCTATTGGCAGCCCAGTTTCAATGAGCAGCGTAGTTGCAGTCCCCTTTTTGACCATTTCCTGCACAGTGTCCTTTTAATATGGTATACTGCACATACCTAATAACAAATTGGGCAGAATCAATAAGCGGTCCACAACTACTGTTGGTCAGAATACCTCCATTTCCAACAACAGAACATGTATCCCAAGTTTTGTTTACAAAGGGTGACTCCTGAAAACATGCATGGAGAGAGAGAGAGAGAGAGAGAGAGAGAGAGAGAGAGAGAGATACTTTTTTAATTAATTGAATGATTAGAGCAATCATGCAAGCGTTTTTTTCAGTGTACTGTAGTAAGACCAGAGAGACTGGATAAGATATTCTTACAGTACATACACACTGCGTTCGCTGAACGTGTCTGGGAGCATTGTGAGTCCGAGAGGTTCGCGGACTGCCTTGCACACTGCAGTCAGCGTCCACGTTCTATCCGCGGGCAGCAGCCATTCATCTTCACTGGAGCCCGCTCATTGAACGCGGACGTCCGCGCAGGAAAATAGACTACAGTTCTAGAGTTCTATTTTCAAGGAGCATCGCGGTCAGGCCAGACATGCGCCGCGCTTACACCGCGCTCCTGTGTGCAAGGCACAGAGCCGGCGGGCCCATAACGCTCACTACGCTCTCTGCGTAGGGCCTCGCGTTGCCCATGACGTCACTTACGTTGAGGTAAAAAAAATAAAAAAAATAAATAATAGGCTAACTTAAAAAACGACGAACTTATTATTGATTCCGTCACGTATATAGACATAGGGCCTACGCGGTTCACCCCTTCTTCTGTGGTTAATTTCGGATGGAACAGGAGTGAGAATCTTGAGTGAGAATCTCACAACAATGCAGAGTTCCTGCCCATGTCAGTCAGTGCGCATTACAAGCGTTCCTTGCGTTACCGCGGGAACTTAAGTCCGCCTGTGTAATCGAATCAACAGGAAGAATCAAGAAAAATTATGTATTGCTGTCAATGTCTTACTGCTGTTTCGAAAGCTGTAGTAGCTGCCTAGTTGAGAAACATCAGCTGACTTATAGCCCGAGAAACGTGAGTGCAATCGAATCAACGGAGAAGAGTATGAGATAGGAAGGGGTACCGTGTGTGTGTGTGTGTGCGTGTGCGTGTACTTGCGCCCGCCCGCCCGGAGGAGAGGAGAGGAGAGGAAAGGGACGGGTCGCGCGTCTCTGTGTTAAGATGTGTGCGGGATTGACGCTGCGATTATGATCTGTCTATCTCCCGAATATTTTATTGAATAATTTACTCAGTAGCCTAGTCCTCCATCAAGTCGGTTACTCTAATCAGCTCGCCAAAACAATGAAAGTCTTGTGTGGGTATCGTGCACCAGCCCCGCTTGCAGAGGGAGATGGATGGAGAGGGATCAACAAACTTTTAACAGCGAAATACGACGCAATATGATAAACTCCGCTTGGAACGTTAACTTTATGCAACCTGTTCATTTTACTCCTGCTGGCGAGAGAAAACTTGTGCGCGCAGTGTATTACCTTCCTCACCTACTGTAGGCTACTTTCACATTACCACCACGTCTTGCATGTGCAAGCCTTATGTCTTTAGATGTGCAAGCCTGGCCTCCAATTTCTAATTTAGGATACTCTTAAGGCAACACCTGTGCTAATAATGAAAGGAAATGTATTTTGTTGTGTGTTCTGGATGACTTGATTTTTTTTATATAGTTAGGGGGGCCCCTTGGCATTTTTTTGCTTAGGGCCCCACAGAGGTCAGAACCGGCTCTGGCAAGGCATGATCTGTTTACATGTATTCTAACCGCTTCGGACTGATACCGGACACGTTCCGTGTATGTTAAGTGGACGTCCGGGCTTGCAGTGTTTATGCACCGTTAGAATCTCTGGTAAAACTAAGGACCCCTTAATGTGTGTGTGTGTGTATGTGTGTGTGTGTGAACTTTTGACTAGACATGTATGTTAGATGTGTATAGAACTACTATAGATACAATACTGCATCAATACTACAATACTGTATAGTCATGTGGGACTTTACCTTTGGAAAGAGGCTGAACAGTTCAGCATCTACTTTCAGTGTCAGTTTCAGTTTCCTTTTACTCTCACCATCGTAAGTGACAGTTGACCCCACAGGAGTGTTGGCTTGCGTGACGACTGCTTTAGAGGCACCATGCCACTTGTTGGTCAGCAACACCCTGTAAAACCATCAGAACCACACAACAGCGCATGTGGTCATTATCCCTTACCTACATTTCGATGAGTAGCCTACATTCTCTTGTAATGTATGTATGTAATGTAATGTATTGCTGCTCAACACAGGCCATGGTTTAGTTTAACTGTAGATTAAATTACACTCACTTACTAATTTACACTTACTAATAAATTATCTGCTGTCTCTTTTCGTTGCTGCTCAACACAGGCTATGGTTTAGTTTAACTGTAGATTAAATTACACTCACTTACTAATTTACACTTACTAATAAATTATCTGCTGTCTCTTTTCGTCATGCTGCCTTCATTCCAGACGAGTAGAGAGCACACAGGTCATTTCTATCTACTAGTACGCCTGTTAAATAAGAATTCACATGCACTTTGTTTCTGAATAACTGCACTTCAGTGTAAAAGTCTGTTCGAAAGTGTGATAACATGAGAGGCTGGTTATCTGCGAGGCAGCTCAAAGTAGTGGAAGGACACAGGTTCTTTTTCGTAAGACTCCGTCACCATCTCTATGGGAGGCGCTCATTGGCTGTCGACCTTGACGAAGACCTGAAGACGAAGGTGCAAAGCTCACTTTTGCGCTCTCTTCGGCTGGCTGACTGTTCGTTCGACCGACTGGGTTTAACTGTCCAACTGCCTAACTGTCCAAGAAGTGCTTTTTTGTGCAGCTTCGCTGGGCGCCTAGTCACGGCAAAGAAAGGACTCTCTTGACCAAGCAAAAGTGGATTCTACTCTGCATGAGTATTTCAAAGTATATCAAAGAATTTTCTGTAATTACTGAGGAAATGCTGAGTCATTGACTAGCCGCTAGTCCTGCTAAGCCTTGCTAGCGTGTTAACCTTACCACTGTAGCTAGCCGGCCACGCCGCCTAGCTTTACAATGGCTACTTCTGCTTCGATTTCGAAGAAAGGAGAAAAGGAACCCTGCAAATGCCTCACCGGCTGTGGATTCTCTATCTCCCCCGATGACCCGCACACTGTTTGCATGTTATGCCCTGTCCCACGCCCAAAGGCCCTCACCATTGCAGAATGCAGTAAGTGTCAACAACTAGATGCTAACACCCTAGAACGCCTATCTTTCCTTAGCCGCATGGTAGTCACTCACAGAGGGAGCTGCTACGGCTTAGAGGATGTACAGGCACTTGAGGATCCGGAGGAAGGGAGGACAGTGGGTCGGACGGAACCCTCAGCACCCACCCTCTTCGATGAACCCCCGCAGCCGGAGGTCGAGGCCCCCACCATACCTCCCTGGTAGGTCGAGCATGAAGAGGAGGAAGAGGACATCATAGGAATCGATGAAAGGGACCTCACACTTTCGAGACTCGTCTGGGTCCCGAGCCCTTCACTGTCCGCGAGGGCTCATACCCCCAAACTGACAAATTATATGAGGTCTGCGAGAAGGCTGCGGCAAGATTGGAAGTGTCGTGGCCAGAACCGCCGCAGCATCGTTCCAGGACCTGGCTCGACGGCAGGCACCTCCCGTGCCACTTGAAAGCTACTCCCGCTTTTTCCAAAGGTGGTGGGAGACATGGCCAAAATGTGGGATTGACCGTTCTCGGCACCCTACACCGTGTTTCTCCCTACAGGACACCGTCGATTTGGATAAAGGTTGGGACAGGATACCGGCCATGGAGGCTTCACCTGTCACCTGAATCCCCAGCCTGGCAGTCTGGACCTGCCCTCTGTAGCACAGAGGCTCCCGGACAAGATGGACCGGCTCACGCTCTCTCTCTGGGAGAAGACGTACCGGTCAGCCGTGGTGAATGCTTCGGCTATGCTCTCGGCCTACCTGTCAGCCCTCCAGGACAACATGGCTGAATGTATGGCCAGAGGTGAACCAACAGAGAAAGAGTGGTAAAACGTCCGCGAGGCCACCGACTGGGTCCTCCGATGTGCCCAAGGTGCCCCCCAGCTGGACGGGTCATGGCTAGCAGTTACAGGGACAAGAGGCGTGTGGCTGAATCCAACCACCCTCACGGAGCGCGAGAAGACATCGATGATGGACATGCCACTCTCCGTCACAGGTTTGCAGCGGCCCCAAGGCTGCTGCGGCCCCCAGGTCACCATGGCTCAAGCTACAATACCACAGACATCCGTCTCCGACCTCCTCACACCGAGCTGGACGCTCAGATGATTCCCCGGAGCCCCATCCTAGCCCGGGCTCCAACACCGACACCGACAAAGTCTCAACGGCTTCGACCACCGGCGCCTCATCCAGCCACCAGCTCGTCCCGAGTTCAGTGCTGGCCAACGCGAAGAGATACTCTTCGACGAGCTACAGGGAAGAGGTTCTAGCCCTTTGCGGGGCCTCAACACCGGGGCTCTCGCCGCACACCATCTGCCGCGGGTTTCATCGGATGAACACTTGAGCTTAACAGGTGCCCCGGATCCCGGTCCACGCTCACAGCACTCTAATGATAAATTAGTCTGTGCCAGACTGACATCACTCTACCCGGACACATCTAATGCCCTACAGCTCTTTAGCGAGTGGTCCCAGACCCTCCACCACACAAAACCTCACCGCCACTGGGACACGCACACTCTCCAATCCTAAAACAATTCAATAAACTTTGAGAAACATGTCGCACATGGGCCCTCGTCTGTCCTGTTCATGACAGGCCTTAAAGTCATCCAAGAACAATGTCAAAGACTAGTGGAAAGCATACCAAAACGCATGAAAGTGAATACATTATGTTTATTCAGTCATACCTGAACTGTTGACTATTGGTTTCATTCCTATTCCAGTTAAGTGAGTAACCTTCCATCATTTTGTCGATAACACTGTCCCTGAAAATAAGGAAACGCAGAAGTGTGAGATTGTGAAGAGAGGCTGTGATGAATACATACTGTTTAATATAGCACAAATAATATTTCACCAAATGGCCATATACTAATAAATAATAACAGATATTGCTGTCTTTTACATTATAGACAAGACAGGTTTACTCTTCAACACATAGCAAATAAATGATACGACTTTTATGATACACAAAAACAAGGACTGTAAGCTGCTGTAAAGTTCCAGAGCCAGGATCAGGTAAGGAATGTGCGCTGGTTTTCTAATCATTATGTAGACAGGTGAATTTTGCTTTTGAGTTGAGGTTTGAGGACTTAAAAGTTTCTAGACATATGTGTGGTTACAAAATGCAGTAATCAAGAGATCCAACAAGGGTGTCAACAATAAAATAAAACTCTTCCTGAGAGGGAGTGCGTTTTTTTTCTCACCCACAGCTGACATTGCTTTTGGAACCCACACCCTTCTGGTTTGGCAATGGGAAATGAAGAGTGGTCCCTCTGTAAAACAGGTAGAAAGAGTTATGAAGAGTGATGTCACAAAAGTTTTGATAGTGAAATATATCAGTGAGAGAATCATATCAGTGAGAACATCAAAACCATCAAACTTTTGGGGGTGCTGGGGCACACTGCACACTATGGAGAACATTGCCCAGGGGGGGGTCAGCCCAATGTTCCCACGGCCCATTGGTCCCACAGCCCATTGGTCCCACATTGCTAAGACTTTTGCGTTTTTTCAAAATTAGGCCCAATGGTCCCACAGCCCATTGGTCCCACATCACTAAGATTTTTTAATTTAATTTTAGGTCCGTTGGTCCCACAGTCCATTGGTCCCACATCACAAACAGTTCAATGGGCTGTGGGACCAAAGGACCCACTAGTTTGACGCCCTCTCTGTACTTCACATGGCAATCAAACATTTCAAACAAGCGATTTAAGGTTAGTGTTAGGTTTAGGGTTAGGGTTAGGTTTAGGGTTAAGGTTAGGGTTAGGGTTAGGTTTAGGGTTGTATGACCTAAGCGGTAAGTACCGAAAGGGCGTCGAACTAGTGAGTCCCGTGGGACCAATGGGCCTAAAAATTCAAATAAAAAAGCAATGTGGGACCAATGGGCTGTGGGAACAATGGACTGTGGGACCAATGGGCTGTGGGACCAATGGGCCTAAATAATGAAAAAAAAGTCTTAGTGACGTGGGACCAATGGGCTGTGGGACCAATGGGTTGTGGGACCAATGGGCTGTGGGACCAGTGGGCCGTGGGACCAATGGGCTGTGGGACCAATGGGGCGTGGGAACATTGGTACGCTCCCCCCAGGGGCACCTAAGTTCAAATCAGGGATTTTGAAGTTTGATCGCCGGCCAGATAAGTTGAAGTTTATTCTCTTTCTGTTTTGTCCCCCATGACAATGCCGAATTTTCTGTATGGGAGCTTGCTGTTAGCCAGAGGCTAGTCTAATAGCATAGGAGGCTACGTAAACACTGCATCCCATATGGATCAGATATGGATCAGGCATTGGTTTATTGGATTTTGTTACAGAGGATGGGCTAAATTACTTCCCACCTTCTGCGTATGACTGCTTTGATTGGCCGAGGTAGTCAAACAGGAGTTGTGTCAAGTCAGGATAAGAAGGACAACACAAAACTGAGCCAATTTCATATCAATACCAACTGGTCCCCATGAAACGTGTGACATTCTGAAACAGCGCCTGGTTCACAAAAACCTCATTATCTCCATTTCTTTGCAGTTCTTGGTTTAACTTAGGTTTGCTTGGCAATAAAAGCTCATAGAGACACACGGTTTTCACCCACTGAAAGTGCAAAGTCTCACTTTCAAACAAACCATAACATGTTTCAGTGACCCCATCACATAATATGCTGTGACTCTACAAAAAAAATGTTAAAAAAGGGCTTAGAACCCCGGTATTCTACGATATAATTCCGTAAGCACCGCCGGTATTCAATGTGTTAATTTCGATGCTTTTCATGTCCCTTTCCTCTATCACAGAGTTCAATTATCTGGCTCATAACACTCTTTTGACAAATCTTTTACTTTCTTCATGACATAGAACATGAAAACTGTATACGGTAGGGCCCATCACTGTATGCATGATGAATGAAGCATGATGCTTTTTTTGTAATGGCTCAGAGCTGAGGACTTACCTGCACCCACTGTGGTGTTTGGTCTTCTTCAATTGCAAAAAGTCAGGAGACATGACATATCTGCGAATGAAACAAATAAGACTTTACTTGACAGTACTGTCAGAAGCATGACGGACATAACTGTCATAACACTGTCATAAACATTTTGCTGAAGTCACAAATATTTAATGACTGTTGTCATTGTGTCGTTTGGCTATTGTCATGACAGTTCAGTTCAGTTTATTTTGTCCCCAAGGGAAAGAAATTAGGTTTGTAGCAGGTATTTAAAAACATTCAGGACAGACAACAAATAGGCTAGAAAACAACATAAAGACAGAGACCAGAGGTCAACACAGCACAAGGACATACGACTGGGACCAATACACAGAATTGACAAGTTGGCATTTAGGCTGTCTTTATACACAACTTCAAATTAAGTGACATTTCCAGAGGGTGTCTTTGTCATGACAACCTGACATTAATTCTGAAATGTCCTCATTATGACAACTTGGTAGTATTCACATTACCTGATCATGTTTTTGTTAATAGCAATTTGACACTATAACAAAAATATGCCCTATTTTCTTTCTATATGGCATTTTGAACATCATAGATACACTGCTAAAAAAAGGGAACACCAAAACAACACAATGCAACTCCAAGTCAATCGCACTTCTGTTCAGGGCTGGACTGGGAGAATTTTTAGGCAGGGCATTTTCCAAGGCCAGGCCAGGCTACCATGAAGCAAAAACCAATAAAGCTTATGACAATACCTACATGTGGTGGTTTGGCGCAATTCAGAATAGGGAAAAGACCTTGAACATCAAGGTGACATTGACCTTGACCTTTTAAGGACTATACTGACACAAAATAATCATAGCAATATCAGCAATAACTCCATAATTGAGAATTTGTTTCTCATTTTTACAATGAAAGTCTATTGACATTCTTCAGAATAGCAAATTTGACCTTGGCAATGTCATTTTAAGGTCACAATCACACATTCTCCCTATGTAATTGTCAGAAATGAATTCCTCTCAAATAATTGGCCAGAATTGATGTATGACATGTATATAAACAGTTTAAAAGCAAAAAAGACAGATTTTTGTTATAGGCAATGGCGGCCATATTTGGCAGCCATATTGTGAAAAATCTGGCACTATGGCGGACAAGCAACGCTGTGATTTTTAATGTGTAGGAACCCACTAACTCAATTCCAGTGAGAAACGCCCCCTACTCAAAATAGCGAACGGGTCTACAGGGCTGGTCCAGGACTATCGGTTATGTTATGGAGCTAGGGCATTGGTCAGGGGCCAGCGGTTTGATTATTTTCGATACTTAAGAACAGTGCTGGGAGTAACAGCGTTAGATATAACGCCGTTACTAATGGAGCCTCATTTTGAGTAATGGAATACTTAAAGTGGTAGTTCGCTATTTTAGACATTAAGCCCTGTTTGTGTGACTTCTGGGGTGAAGTAGAGCTGTTCTCATCACAATTTTGACATTTGGTGCTGAACATAGCATTTGGGTATTCAAGACTGCAGCCCCCCCACCTTTACATTGACCCGCCAGGTTGGTGGGGGGGGGTAATTAACCAGTGCTCTCCCCCATCCTCCTCCATGACTGAGGTACCCTGAGCATGGTACCGTCCCACCGCACTGCTCCCCATGGGGCGCCACTGAGGGCTGCCCCCTTGCACGGGTGAGGCATAAATGCAATTTCGTTGTGTGCAGTGTGCAGTGTTCACTTGTGTGCTCTAGAGTGCTGTGTCACAATGACAATGGGAGTTGGAGTTTCCCAATGGGCTTTCACTTTCACTACATTGACTCCAATGAAGCACTCAAGCAATCGATCATAAAATGGCATTAAACTTTCGTTTGCAGAGACATGAAACTCACCGAGTGGTCAGAGGTGGGCAGCGATACGTTGGCTCGAAAATCACCGCGAAATACGCTTCCAGAGAAGATATATTCATTATTGTCCATCTTCATTGATTGTATTGGTTTGACTAGTATTACTCCGCGCGACCGGAAATGGGGGTGCGTTTGTTTACGTTACTATCTATTGTTTGTATGCAAGCTGTAGTTTTTGTAGCCAGTCCCGCTCAAAGATAGCCGTTCTACCTCGCTCCTTGATGTCTGCATAAACAACACACTATCGCTACCTACTGGCTGGATGTCTACTGCTATTCAACGGCGTCTGGGGGAAAATAGGTCCGCCAAATGCTAAACAACAGTTAGAAGGCACATTTCGCTGCAATTTTCGGGTCAATTTATCGCTGTCTACCACTGACCACACGGTGAGTTCCATGTCTTCTCAAACATGCCATTTTATAATCGATTGCTTGAGTGCTCTATTGGAGTCAATGTAAAGGTGGGGGGGCTGCAGTCTTGGATACCCAAATGCTCCGTTCAGCACCAAATGTCAACATTGTGATGAGAACATCTCTAGGCTACTTCACCCCAGAAGTCACACAAACAGGGCGTAATGTCTAAAATAGCGAACTACCACTTTCATTACTTTATCCATAACTGTAACGCCGTTACAGTTACTCGGGAGGTAACGTGACACGTTATGATTTTATGAATTGCAGCGCCTGTGTGCACTGGCTGCTGACAAAATCAAGGAGCAAATGACAACACCGCGTAAATCTGTACTAAGTCGGCTTTTAGTATGCTCACATTCACCCTTTGCATGTGTTGTGGGCGGAGTGTCAGTCATTCTACACAGAGTTTACAGGGAGCGCATATAGAGAATAGAAGAGACAACGGTAGTAAAGCCACGAGGTTGCATGTTCCAAAGGTAAATACCGGAATCATTTCACACCAGTTGCAATCAACTGCAATACTGTTTATATCCAAAGTATACTGTGCCTTGGAAACAAAGTTATGTCCGTAACGCGACTCTAATTTCACTAAGCACCTCTCAACATCGCATGGTGGCATGCCCCGTGAAGCTAGTAGTTTCAGCTTTATCGAAGAGGGAGACAGGCAAGCCAAACCTGATTTCTCAGGACATGAGTGAGCTCAACAAAATAATTGCCAGGTATGTGGTTGAAAACACGTTTCCCCTATCCCCTGTGGGGTAGGAGTTGTTAAGGGCTCTTGTTGCAAAAAAAAGCACATCCCTAAAAACGATGTGAACTGGATTAACATTCACCATTGATAGGTCATGAAGATACTTTATAGCATCTTAAGCAAAACTAACATCACAGACAAAATAACATCACAGAACAAGGATGGAAAACCCATTTAACTGTTTCTTTGACATTTTAAGCAAGAACAAAAGTAACACAAAAAATACTTTTCCTGGTAACTAGTTACTTTTATAGTGAAGTAACGCAGTTACTAAAGCAATTACTTTTTGGAGAAGTAACTGGTACTTGTAATTAGTTACTTTTTGAAAGTAACTTTCCCAGCACTGCTTAAGAATGCCCCACGATACGATGCAATTTGATTCAATCGTCAGATTATATCGTGATATATCGATACATTTAGATTATTACTTATATCCCTAACGTCTATGTTAATACCCTACCCTTCCTTTACATGAAGTTGAAGAGGTATAAAATAACAGAGAGAGAGAGAGAGAGAGAGAGAGAGAGAGAGAGAGAGAGACTCACCTGTCTATATGAACAATCCAAAGATATAAAATTCCCAGGAGACCCAATGTGAACAAGAGCAGAGTTGATTTTTTGATACAATCCATTCCTTCTGCACGTGGACACACACACACACACACACACACACACACACACACACACACACACACACACACACACACACACACACACACACACACACACACACACACACAGTCGTGTGCACCTGCTGTCACCTTACAGAAAGAATCAGCTCCTCCCTGCTATCACTTTGACCGGATCTATTTTTTTCAGCTCTTCTTCACTACTGTCAGTCACTCCTCAACTAGTGGCTTTACAGTAATCTACCTTAGTATAGTGCCCGTGTCAGTGTTACAACTGCCTTTTGTATTGAAGAATAGCCCTTCTGTAGTCACACACAGTTGCCAATCTCATGACATAGTGTTGTGTCACTGTGAAAGGGTGCAGTACTGCCCAGGTGAGGAGGTGGAGCTGAGATCTAGACGACCGGTTTACAGTAAACCCTGCCTTCTATTGCCAGAGACTGAATAATACTCCTAGAATCTCTGCTATTCCTATTCCTGAACAACTCCTGAGCAACTTCTGGGGTGGGGTCAGGTTCTGACACCATTTGTAGCGAAGGGGAGTAGAGTTTCCCAGCCGGGACTCCAGCCCGGACTTTCTGGGGTAGTAAACTGGGGCTCTGACTGCTACACCAAAGAGCCTGGCTCGTTGGCATGTTGGTCAGAACACACCCACAACCCCAGTGATGGTCACTTGGTCAGGTTGGTGCTTGGAATCAGGTTGGGTAGCTTGTCAACTCAAACAGCCACCCAGTCTACCCAGCACACTGTGTTGACAGATTTACACTCCAGGCATTCAGAGGTGTGTGCTAAATCCATCAAACTCACTACAGTAAAGTTCACATGAACAAATGAATTCCTTCATAGTGTAGCGAAGTGGTTAAACAGGAAGTAATCTCGACTACGCCACCCCCGGGGGGTATGAGCCCCCGAAGGAAAAATGAGTTTGGAAGTCACAATTAACCAGGGGCAGAGCAGGGGGGGGGGGGGGGGGGGGGGGGTTGCCAGGAACCCCCGGCCTCACCACTTAGGGGGGCCCCCTGCCAGTGGCTTTCGATTGCCAAACATCTTGTAGGGGCCCCATTCTACGATATTTTGTGGGCCCAACACCTCTGACACATCTCCCGCTCCCCCTGTCCCAATACCAGTGCTCCGCCCCTAAATTAACCAAACTACTCACACTTTACCCTCACAAGGCAAAACACAGGTTAGTGCAAGGAAAGTCAGAGACATTGGCTTTAATTATATTGTGGAAATCTTTATTTTTCTTCTTTGTCACGTATAAAAATATGTTTCACTCTTTTTCATAATAAAATATATGTTCACTCTGGTTCTGTTCAATCACAATAAATAGTATTGCACAGTGGGTCTATATTGCACTTAGAGCCCACACACAAGCTTGTCATACATATAATTACAGTATATCACGAAAGTGAATACACACCTCACAGTTTTGCAGATTTTTGAGTATATCTTTTCATAGGAAAGCATTGCAGAAATTTAACTTTGACACAATGATTAGTGACCTTTTAACAACATATTTAACCGCTTAAATTTCTTGTTCACTCAGAAAAAAACAAAACACAGCCATTAATGTTTGAACATGTACTCACAAAAGTGAGTACACCCCAGATTAAAATCCGGTAGAGAAGGGGCTATGTTGGCTTGAATCGTCTCGAAATGAAACAAAATGAAAAGGGATGACAAGGGAGGTCATCAGTTCATTTACCTATTATAGAGTGTTAGCAAGGGCTTTGTGTAAGGCCGTACCCATTCCAACGTCATAGCCCAAACAAAAAGACAAAAAGTCGGCCATCTTTAAAATCGGCCATCTTGAAGCAGTTCATATATGTGTTCAAGAGTGTTAGGGGCAAAACATACCAAAGCCGAACGGAACGGTCGCGGGACGAACACGGTCTTTCTGCTTAGTTTCGGCCGGTGTGTTTTTCTCTGCCTTGCACATTGACAGAGTTGGCGTGCGCGGCGAGTCCTGTTCAAAACCCCCTCACAGCCAAAGCTAGCATGCTACTTTGCCATTCATTTGAATGAGACACCGCCGGTCGCCGGCGTGAAAAATACGCTCACGTTCTATTTTTCAAATGCAGCGCGGCGCGGAGCCGGCTCCCGCGCCGCTGACGCCCGACTACCGCCGGTTGGTGTGTAAGGACAGATATGCTTCTATGTATTTTTACCGACGCCGGTAAAAAACGTGGCCGTTCCGCGATGCTTTACCGCCCTGGTGTGTTAGACCCCAAAGAGCACAAGATTTGGGGCAAATCCAACAATCCGTTCTAAAGTTATCGCATTAACTCAAAATATAGCAGCGGACATTTTTATTTTGTTGTTTACGGCTAAACCGTAACTTTTCGCAACCGGCATACGGCAGAAATGGATTCAGCATCCAAAAATCATATAGAAACAACTCTTGAATTGCTTTTCCTCAAAAATGCCTACAGCTTCTTATTTAAAGTGGACCTCCGGGGGGGCGCTAAGCCCCCCACATTTGGGCTTGCATGCCCACCCTCGGGGACACCGGTTCGAGTCCAGCCGGGGTCATTTCCCAATCCTCCCCTGTCTCTCTGCCCCATTCGCTTCCTGTCACCATCTTCAACTGTCCTGTCAAATAAAGGCATAAAAGCCCATAAAAATATTGAAAAAAAATAATAATAAAATAAACAAATAAATAAAGTGGACCTCCGGGATTTTGGACACCGGACCTCATTTCCAAGTCAGCCAGAGTGTAAACAATGTGTCCAGAGCGTTTTTTTCACATTCCATGCAGTCCTTGTGAATTCACATGTCCATGTTGCTATGCTAGAAAAAGTGAACGGCTATGGGTAGCCTGCCCCCAAAAATAGTCTTCAGAATCCAGTTTAAACAACATTCAAAACAAAACCGTTATTATGCCAGACTGCAAGTGTAAATATTTGTCCAGAGGGGAAAAAAACCTCCAGGAACAAAACAATCAAAAGTAACTCAGTGTTGTAACTGAGAAACAAAATCAATTCTACAAAGCAACTAAGATGTGCTCAACTCTCTGGTCACAGTCGGGTGTTCTCTCTAGCTCACCTCAAGCAAAGCTGATCTGCTACTGACTCTACTAAGGGTTTTCTGGCCCATGGTCTGAACCAAAACAGAAGCAGAAATCAATCAAGTTGTACAAGCTTAAAACCAATCCAAAAACATATCCCAATAGTACAGATAAAGAGAACATTCTGATTACAAAATACAACCCCACAAACTTCAGACAAGCAGACAAAACACCCGTTTCCCCTTACACTAGTGAAACATTCACATCTGTGACGACAACTACAATTGTCCCTCGGGCACTACCATTCGGGTCTTTCGCTACTAGGAAGTCAACATGCAACTGCAGGGTAAGCAAACATCTTGTTCTTGTGATTCTCATTCAATTAACTGTTTTAACCCAATGTTTAAGTGTTCAAAGATGTCCATAGTCTTAAGCCTTCCGTTAGAAATGCGCAACATACGTAAGTCCATTAATAACAGTTTGTGTGTGTTTGTGTGTTGCAGATGCTGTCCTTCCGCGATTTCCAGATGACTGTTCATGGTTCACGGGGGTTGAAGAAATAAATAAACAGGGCTTGTTTTAAACAGTGTTAGTATGCTGATTGTTAACTGTAGCGTAGTGCACACTCAATGTCAGTGTGTTTGCTGTAGTGTAGTGCAAAATCAATGGCGAATCAGGGTAACGGGCTGCTGCAACGTTACATTTTCCCCCTCCCCTGCAGACGACGCCTGTCGTCCGAGGGAAAAAGATGACCCCTATAGGTAGGGTTGACCAATGGGACCTCCCTAATCCCCATCCTCCGGGATACTGGACAGGAAGTCAGCCACCCTGTTAGAAGCACCAGCATCCTCCAGGATACGGGACAGGAAGTCAGCCACCCTGTTCAATAGCACCAGGGCGATATTCCACAGTGAAGTTGTAGGGCTGGAGAGAGACGTACCACTTGGTGACCCGGGAGTTGGTGTCTCGCATATTCTCCAGCCACTGGAGTGCCCAATGGTCCGTCTCTAGTTTGAATGGCCTGCCCAGTAGCAGTGTTGCCACATGTGTCTGACCAAATCCCGCCCAAAAGCTTCCCAAAAACCGCCAAAATGCACTAAATTCCGCCCAAAACGGCTGGGAAAAAATGCCAAATGCCCAATTATCCCCGTTTTTACCCATAGACGCTCATCCCAAGTAGCCCAATTGGGCGGGCACCCGCCCAATCTGGCAACAGTGCCCAGGAGGTAGTACCGAAGAGAGCCAAGAGCCCACTTGATGGCCAGGGCCTCCAACTCGACGGCCGCATACCGCCTCTCCCGGTCAAACAGCTTCCGGCTGATGAAGGCCACCAGTCTGCGCTCCCCATGACTTTGGTATTTTGCCATTTTTTTTCCAATTATTATTATTAATAATTTTTTTTTCCATTCCTGAACAATTTCCCTAACACATTGAGTACCAACAATGTAATAATACTTTTTTCACGCCCATGCATTGTATATCAAAACGTAAAAATACTAGTGCTGTCAATCGATTAAAATATTTATTCACGATTAATTGCATAAATGCCATAGTTAACTTGCGATTAATCACATTTTAATTGTATAATTATGTCTCATAGAAAATAATTGTAATACTTCTATCGATGTACTTTGCAGGCCAACAAAAATGAGATTGGCTAGGTTTGTGCAAATAATCTTTTTAAAATTGAAAACAATGAGTGTTAGACACTGACATCTGCCCTAATGACATATGATATTAAACAAATAAGGGGGAGAAAATAATAATAACAAAAAATAATAATAAATTGGGCTATGCACAAAACACACACACACACACACACATTCACATACAGCAGATATTTAGTTTCCAGTGACAGGAGGGGAGAAAATGTGCCTCATATGGCAGGGCTACATTTTTCCAGGAGAAGTGTGGGATAATGCCTTGGTCTCCTTGGCGTTTTTGTTTGGGCTAAATGACATTATCTAACCTATAGGCCTATGCCGACTACTACATTCATAAATATTTATTTCTTAGTGAGAAAACCAATAAGCCTGGGGATATCACTTTTCAAACAAAGCTAGAACGTTAGCCTACTTATGGGAGCGTACCTATGTTCCCACGCCCCATTGGTCCCACAGCCCATTGGTCCCACGGCCCACTGGTCCCACAACCCATTGGTCCCACAGCCCCAAGATTTTTTTATTTATTTTTTAGGCCCATTGGTCCCACAGCCCATTGGTCCCACATTGCTTTTTTATTTGAATTTTTAGGCCCATTGGTCCCACAGCCCATTGAAGTGTTTGTGATGTGGGACCAATGGACTGTGGGACCAACGGCCCTAAAAATACATACAAAAAATCTTAGTGATGTGGGACCAATGGGCTGTGGGACCAATGGGCTGTGGGACCATTGGGCCTAATTTTGAAAAAAAAAAAACGCAAAAGTCTTAGCAATGTGGGACCAATGGGCTGTGGGACCAATGGGCCGTGGGAACATAGAGCTGACCCCCTACTTATGACAGCTCTCATAATGAGAAGTTACAAGTGTAGTGGACGCAGGGAGGAGACAACGCCACAGATTTTCAAGGATAGGGCTGTGACGACACCTCTTTTTGTCAACAAGAAAACGGCACATTTGATGCTATGTTGATCATATGCAACAGCCAATAATAACTCTTGAAGTTGCTTAAAACTTTATTTGTAGTCTTAAAATGGATTTAGAATTCAACACAAACTATTTGGGGGCTGTTTCAAAGTATGCAATGTTTACAAAATAGTTCGTTTTAGGAATAGCTAGTTAGCTGCCAGCAGAGATTAAAGCCATCAACAACAGTGTTAGCAGCTATTGTTCCACCAATAAAGTCCTTCAGCACACTGTTTGCAACAAATGTTAGTCCTTAACTTTCAAAAACGAGGCATAGAGAGCTTTGTAAATCATTTATTTACATGCTGATACTGTCTGATTTGTCACTGCAATGCACAGACTGAAAGCTCCCGAAGGAGCAACCCGAGTAGGGAGAGAGACAAGAGTAAGAGGAGGGGGAAGAGCAGGGGAGCATGAGGTTCTGCTAGCGTCTTCTGTAACCGTGCATGCTGGGAATTGTAGTTAAGCTATCGCTGCAACCCGCGGTCGGTCAGTTTATGAAAAAAAGTTCACAGGGTCACATTAAAAAAATGATCGCCATCAAAAGGGGGTTGAGTTAACACTATAATAATGGGATAATTTTGACAGCACTAAAAAAATGGGAGCGTGTCTATGTTCCCACAGCCCATTGGTCCCACATCACTAAGATTTTTAACATTATTTTTTAGTTCAATTGGTTCTCTTAGTTTACTTGGAAATGTGGGAACATGGAGTTGTAGAGCATAGGGCCTATATTTGAATAATTTCTTAAACATGGGAACATGGAGCAGCAGGAATAAGCTGGGACCATTTGGGCTGTGGGACCAATGGGCTGTGGGAACATAGAGCTGACCCCAAAAAAATATGTTTTTACGCTTTAACGTCACATTTCGAATCTACACCCTTCAATGCATACTATATGTGATTTTGGGAGGTCTGTGATGAACACAAATGACAAAAAGGGTAGTCAAAAGCTTGTGTCATGATTTGGACATTTCACAACGCCAGAGCAGTAACCGTAGGTAAAGTAAACCCGCATTGACGTTGCGCAGGCTAATGATGGTCAGCTTGCAGCCCTGTTAGCCTTGTGATAGTTCTCTATGGCTGCTGTGAAGAATTGTGCCTGTTGTTAACTTACTTATATGATCGGCGTCCACTCTATGTCGCTTTTTATAGTGTCCTTCACGCAATAAACACAGAGGAGGATAATTTTATATCGTGTCTGGCAGGCTGAGTAGGCTACCTTAAACTTTCAGGGGCTAACATCCTTACTCGGATCCTTGACTAGATCCTTACAAATAACCCCCGAACTGTTATTGGACACAATACTCTGGGATTTTGAAGTTTGATCGCCGGCCAGATAAGTCGAATTGTTTATTCTGTTTATGTTTTCTCCCCTATGACAATGCCGAATTTTCTGTATGGGAGCTTGCTGTCAGCCAGATGCTAGCCTAATAACATAGGAGGCTACGTAAACACTGCATCCCATATGGATCAGGCATTGGGTTATTGGATTTTGTTACCGAGGTTGGGCTAAATTAGCCCTGGACGTAAATGCATACTTTGATTGGCCGAGGTAGTCAGACAGGAGGTGTGTCAAATCAGGATAAGAAGGACAACACAAAACTGAGTTTTTGTGCAAGTCAATTTCATATCAATACCAACTGGTCCCCGTGAAACGTGTGACATTCTGAAACAGTGCTTGATTCACAAAAACCTCATTATCTCTGTTTCTGGCAGAAATCGGTAGATACCCACCTCGGTTTAACTTAGGTTTGCTTGGCAATAAAAGCTTGTACAGACACACAGTTTTCATCCACTGAAAGGGTAAAATCTCCATTTTCAAACAAGCCATAACGTGTGTTTCAGTGGCCCAATCACATATGCTGTGACTCTACAAAAAAAAACATCAAAAATGGGCTAAGAACCCCGGTATTCTACAACATAATTCACTAAGCACCACCAGTATTCAATATATTAATTTGGATGCTTTTTATGTCCCTTTCCTTTAGTTCAATTATCTGGCTCAAAACGCTCTTTTGACAAATCTTTTGCTTTCTTCATGACATAGAACATGAAAACTGTCAGTGATGCACTAACTTGAGGGATACAACATTCTCCTAGGAATCTTGCAACTCATTGACCCTTTATGCACAAACAAATCACAAGACAACAGACCACAATTGAAGATGGTTATGACACATTTGAGTGAAACTGTATGAATGTTATCAGCCCCGAAACTTATGATCAAGCTTATTTGGTTAGTTTTGTTATTATATTAATATAGACTATAATCAGTTATTTTTAAAGAAATGGCTTCATTCAAACAGTAGCCATAAGTGATAAACAAAGATTTGAGGTATCATTCATATTCTCTGAAAATGGCTACAAAATAAATATTCTACCCGGGTATGGCCACCACTGTATACGGTAGGGCCCATCATATATGCATGATGAATGAAGCATGATGCTTGTTTTGTAATGGCTCAGAGCTGAGGACTTACCTGCTGCACCCACTGTGGTGTTCTTGGTGTTCTTCTGGTGGTCTTGAATTGCAAAAAGTCAGCAGGCATGGTAGCCTAGTGAGCTAAACCTCTACAGCTTGAAAGCTGACAGGGGTCTAGAGTAGCTGGGAAGCCGTGTGGGCGGGATAAACTGCTGTCTATCAAAACGTCTTGGCACTCAACGCCACGCAATAGGATGGCCCAACAACCAATCACACTGAATCCACACACATCAAACTGTAGGGGCGTGACCAACAATAGTTCCGGTCAGAGCAGCTACCTAGCGGCAGGGCAGCTTCCTTCCAGCTCAGACTCAGCGAGATCGCGTATTAAGCAGACGGTTGTTTGCCCACATAACCTACTCAGTACCACAACACACCGTCTACATGTGTTAACGACTAGCGTGTTTTGATCCTAAGTAACATTTAACGGCCGCGATTTTGTTCAACACCTATAAGAAATGGTCAAGCCTGTGAACGTCTGCTTCTGTAAACTGCTAACAGTAGCTTACCCGGCTAGCCCCGTCAGTTCATGGCAGTCTATGAGAGATTCGGTGCATCTCGACTTTCTGACTGGAATCGAATATTAAATATTGCTATTTACAAAGGCCTAAACATATGGTCAGCAAGCAGACAAGTTATATGAACTATCCTCTAAGTATTAACGGATGTCGTCATTTAAGAAATCGTTAATCAAACAATTTCAAATGACATAGTACCGGCGGCCAACCTAACCACCATACCATATTAAGCAGATCAACTGGTGGTTTGTTTACAACTAGAACTGGTCTCATTTCAACCATTAAAAGGCTTGAAATGACTCACCAATTTAGTGGCAGATATAATAACACCCGTGGCATTAAAAACGAGACATTTGGGAGCTTTGGAAGTCTACAAGTAGCTTACTAAATAGCTGGGTATGAGACCTCGCCGACCGAGCTAGCGGCTAGCCCACCTCTCGTCAAATAACACAGCTAGCTAAAACTAGGTATCCATCATGTTGACAATCATATTACAATCATATTATCATATTGACAACTATTTAACCAACCCAAAATTGCTCAACATTTTGCTAGTTGATCAAGGAGGGTCCTGTGTATTTTTGAACTTCGTAAGTAAAAACACAATTTATTAGGTAACTCGTTTTAGTGGCTGTGGTGGTGGTCAGACGCATTCATTCCTATGCTGGAGCTAGCAGTTTCAAGGGGCGTGTATGTTCTTAAAGCTCAGTTGGTAGCCCGGCCCCCCATCTCGCTCCTCACGATTTTATTAGCTCTGTCGTCGGATAACTTTCAGCCTCGCAAAACGACCGGGGGTGGCTAGACTTAGCCTGGCTCTCGCTGACGGTGCGTGTGTATAGCTCTGCAGCCCCCTGGTGGAGAGCTACACAAACTTCCGTCTGGAACACTGCTGTTGGCATACCAGTCTACGGACAGAAAATATCTGGGGCATTTATTGCTTAAATATCAACGGCAGCTCGCATTAATGAATCACAGGACAGATTATAGACTATATTGACTCTTTGGAGTTGAACAGATTTTGTGGGTGGTGAGTAGCAATATGCACCATTTGTTTTGTGACTCGAGCTGCATGCTAACTTCAGTGCTACCAGACGTAGTTTGTGTACACTGTCTGTGACAACCAGGCTAGGCTAGACTGCCCCTAGTAGCAAATTCAATTTGCGGCCACAAGGGGCGTCTAGATTTCTAGTCTAGAGGCATGGCATATCTGTGAAAGAGACGAATAAGACTTTACTTGACAGTATTGTCAGAACCATGACGGACATAACTGTCATAACATAGTCATAACACTGTCATAAACAAAAATGATGGCAAAAATTGAGAGACCACTGCGACAATAATTGAGAGACCACTTCGAAATGTTCAGTTTTTCTGATTTTGTTATAGATAGGTATGGATTTGAGTAAAACAAACTTTGTCATTTCATTCTATAAGTTACTGACAACATTGCCTCGGAATTTAGAAAGAAAATATTGTCATTTAGATACTTTATTTGCAGAACATCTCTAAAGGGTCAAAATAACACACAAGATGCAATGTTTCCAAATCTCAAAAAAGGCAAAGAAAACAAGATGATATTAACTTTAAAACAACATAATACTAATGTATTAACTTCAGAAGAATTCAGAAATCAATATTTGATGGAATAAGCCTGATTGCTAGTCACAGCTGTTATGCGTTTTGGTATGCGTTCCATTACTCCTTCACATTGTTTTTGGATTACTTTATTCCAGGCCTGGTGCAAGAATTCAAGTTGCTGAGCTTGGGTTGATGGCTTGTGACCAACTGACTTCCTCTTGATCACATTCCAGAGGTTTTCAATGGGGTTTGGGCCTGGAGTTTGGGCTGACCATGTCAAGGTATTGATCTGCTGGTCCTCCATCCACAGCTTGATTGGCAAGCTGAGTGGCTGGAGTATTGTGCTATATGGCATTTTGGCCATCATGGTTATACTGCTAAAAAAAAGGGAACACCAAAACACAATGCCACTCCAAGTCAATCGCACTTCTGTTCAGGGCTGGACTGGGAGGATTTGTACAGCATGGTGTTATGTCCTGCTGGGCATTGCTGCCTGTCGCACCTCCTCCAGTGCACATGGGTCAGCTGCAGGGTCATCAGTCGGGAACCACCATTCACTAACGTTTCGCCCCTTTAATCCCGAAACGTTTCGTGGTGTCGAGGCAGTGACAGGGACGTCTCCCCGTCACCCCCTGCAGCTGATGGGTGTTTTCCCCTGCGGCTGTTGTCTGGGGTTAGGTGTTCTTCCCCCACATTATGTCCTTCCTCCTGAGCCAGAGCCAAAAGCTCGCCTTTTCAGCCTCCTCTGTCAGGGCCTTTGTTACCTTCCTGAGCCTTCCTCCGGTGAGTCCCACGTCCCTCAGGAGGCGTGAGGTTGACAAACCTATGAAGCCTCGACAGCCGACCTCTACTGGATAGATGGTGGTCATCCAGCCAGCCTCTCGGCACTCAGCAGCCAGCTCTGAGTACTTGGCCCTCTTACGTTCAAAGGCAGCCTCAATTCCTCCATAGGCACTGTTAGTTCGATGAGGAACGCTGTTCTTGCCTTAGCTGACCACACAACAATGTCTGGTCGGAAGGATGTGGTGGTGATTTCCATAGGGAACTGAAGCTTCCTGTCAAGGTCGACTCTCATGCTCCATTCCTGTTCAGGGGTGAATGGCCTTGATGATTTCCTTGGCCTGATGCTTTTGCTGACCCCTTCCTCTGCAATAAAGGTGGTGAAATCCTCTGGAAGTGGTGGTGTTTTACTTCCTTGTCAGGGGGGGGGGGGAGAAGGAGCAGGGGAAGGGCCAGTGAAATTAAAGTCCATATGCCTCTGTGAATAGATGTGATTTAAGGTGCTTCTTGAACGTAGCCAGTGTGGGGGCCTGGCGTATGTTGGGAGGTAGACTGTTCCAGAGCGTGGGGGCAGCAACACAAAAAGCTCTGTCACCAACAATACGGAGTCTGGCTCGGGGGATGATGAGATTGTCCTTTTCAGAAGACCGCAGAGACCTGGACTGGGAGTGGGGTTGGAGGAGAATAAAGTGATGGACAGAAAACAAATCACTTAAAACTTATTAGTTTTGTGTCAAAAACCTTGGTGTGATGTTGGACAGTAATCTCAGTTTCAAATCTCACATCAAAAGCATACATCAGCTTTTTGGCATTTTAGGAACATAGCTAAGATTAAGGATTCTGTATCTAAACAGGATATGGAGAAATTAATCCATGTGTTTATTACCTGTAGTCATCCTACTGCAATACTAACCTATAGGTCTTCCCAAATCTACTGGTTGTGTCAAGGCTAAAATCCAGACAGGGTGAAATGGCATTTAGTCATTATTGCTAAATACTGGAATCGGATTCCTGTCCAAATGAGAACAGTATCAAGTACAAAGCCTTTGGTCATAGTTAGTCAACTTCTCACTATAATCAGGCATGAAAACGGGTCAGGGGTGAAAAAGGTGAGAAAGCTGCGGCGTGGCACGGAGCGGCGTGTGTGCTGCACGGAGCGGCGCGTGTGCGCGCATGTGTGGTGTGGTTTTTGGGGGATAGTGTTGTATAAGAGTCATACTAGGGGGGGTCTGGGGGCATGGTCTCCCATGGGAGAAAATGTAGCTAAAACCGTCTTTAAATTATGAATTTTGAGCATACTGTAGCGCCCCAGGGACAGTGAACATAAGAAGAACTGCCAACCATGATTGTCATGCTGTCATGTCTGATGAGGGGGGCAGATAGATAGATAGATAGATAGATAGATAGATAGATAGATAGATAGATAGATAGATAAAATGGGTTTTGGTTCTCAGCCTTCAAAAAAAATAAATTCCCCCTTGACCTCATCAAAACCCTGCCAATGCCCCCCTTAAAAATAAAATAGACTAATGCCCCCAATGGCAACTAAGCACCCCCTCCTCTCAACACTATCCAATGTCCCCTCAACACTTGTCTGGTTGTGATCTCGTTTGAACAGTTAATCATCATATTTCACTTGTAATACAAAAAAATCTTTGTCACAGTTTGGATAAACTACTGAAATTTTAGTCCATTCACCTATCTGTTTCCCTATGAAAAAACTAATAGGAAAGCTCCAACTTTGACCGTGAAAAAAAAATGTTTGGCCGTGTTCCACTAAATATAAATCGGTAGATTTTTAATATGCCATTTAGATGTAGGCTAGGCCTACCAAGGGATTACAAAAAACTTGGCATGATTCCTATAACAATTTGTCCCGTGTCAAACGATTGACTAAATTAGGCTTTGCTCTTTCTCCCTCTCCATCTCCCTCGTGCGTGCTAATACGAAGCCGCAGCATATGATTCGAAGCATGATGTTGGATGCCTCGCGTAGCCTATATTCTATGCGCCTACTAGATACTTTCGCCATTTCGTAGCGCACAGACCCATTAAAATAGCCGTCAGGAAAACGTGCCGTAGGCCTACCCAAGCTTTCATTAACGGAGCCCTTTTGAGAATAAATACTTTTTCACATGGGCAGGGCAAATGCGGTTTCAAATTATTAGGAAAATCTGCTTAACCACTGTGGTTAACAACATCCACTCACTTCTCGAAATGCTTGCGTCCTGATGTTCTCATAACAAGAATCATGATCTCAAATAGCTACCTCTCTGGGAAACGTGTAGACTATCTGTGACAGATCGTTTGGACATTTCTTATAATCAGATATGTTCTAGAACTATAAAGAAAGATATTTGCTACAACGTACAACCACGCCAGCCACCAAAGCGGCACCTGTTTTAATTTGCGCTTTCAAAGAAAAGTATGAAGGGCGGGACTTATATTGAGGTCGTTCACGTTATTGGCTATGCCGACAGCAACAAATGCGGTGATTGGTCAAACGTCATTGTCAGTTGTGGAATCTCTCCTGAAACTATATGAAGTTTTCTGCAGTAGAGCGCTACACAATGATACAGTAAGTTGGCGCTACACTTTTCACCTCGCTCGACTTGGCAACTTTTGGCCAACCGACTCAGGGGTGCGTCCCCGCAGAGGCGGTATGCAGACGAGCTTCAACGGGGACAAGCCTCTGCAGGTGTTACAAGGTCCGTCTGCAGTCGCATTGATCCCGCAATAGTTTTGAGATCATGTGACATGTCAAGTTGTCAGGCAGATACCATCAAACAGAGAAGTCTGTGCCAAACTTTTAACCTTTCCCCCGCAATACTGGGTGAGACATTCTTGCATAGTTTCCGTTCTGTCCTGAGATACAGGAATCTCCCTCTCATCGCGTTTGAATCAAGTGACAGACCGATGAGGGTTATCGCTTTCACATTGTTCTTGGATGACGTTATTCCAGCCCTGGTAAAAAAAAGTACTTGGGTTGATGGCTTTTTGACCATTCATCTATCTCTTGATCACATTCTAGGGATTTTCAAGGGGAGTTCGGGCCTAGAGTTTGGGCTGGCCATGACAGGTGATTAGTTAATTTATTAAAAATAAATTATCAGTTGCCATTGTATTGCCAGCTCTCGTCTTTGGTGCTGCAAAGTAACTTGTCTCGTGTGTAAATTTGAACATTATACAAAAGACAGTGTTTTTATCAACCCCGTGTGTGTGTGTGTGTGTGTGTGTGAGTGTGTGCGTACGTGCACATGTGCATACATATAGTATTTATTTATGTATACTTGTGTGTGTGTGTGTGTGTGTGTGTGTGTGTGTGTGTGTGTGTGTGTGTGTGTGTGTGTGAGATATCCAATTTAGTACACCAAAATATTTCAATTAGTACATCAAAAATCACGTAATGCCCACTGCCAGTGGAACACTTATTGAAAAGACTTTTGTCTATCCTACTACCACATTACATCTGGGAACATAATGGAAATTATATTTCACAAGGAAAAACAACAACACAGAGACTGAGAGGGACAGAGAGAGAGAGAGAGAGAGAGAGAGAGAGAGAGAGAGAGAGAGAGAGAGAGATTCACCTGTCACTCCTTGTGTTTACATGAGACACTTAAGTCTGATCTAACTCACTTTAAATCTGATTAAAACTTAATTCCGCTCTAAAAATATCATGTAAACACTTACCGAACAGGATTTAAGTTTATTCTGATTTAAACTTAGTGACACTGTCCCATTTTTGGAAATAAGCTTATTTTACACCTCCCCTTGGGTTATAGGGTTTCACCGGTTTTCTGTACTTCCGACCATTCTCTGGGGTATGGCAGTGCAAATTTTACCTCCAAGCTAGCATTTAACATTGAGTCCTATGAGACCAGCTGGCGGCTAACTGGTCTCATAGGACTCAATGTTAACTGTTAGCTTGGAGGTAAAATTTGCACTACCATGCCCAGAGAACGGTTGAAAGTATAGGAGAACGGTAAGATGGCGCCAAGACACCGTGCTCTTTGCTAGTGAGAAAAAATGGCGGCACTTGTTGTTGATTTCCTACATGAAAGTTTTGCTTAATTTAAAGTCTCTAAGCGACTATAAATGTTGTGGCTTCCATATATTGATGTAAAAGTGCCCCACGAAGTAATGAAGCACAACAAAGTTACTCCACATCACCCTTCGACCACTCGTTTTTCTAAGCTAGGTGGGTAAGCTAACTAGCATTTTGAAAGAACCAGACCATAGGGCATGTCCCAAGCTTCGAGTTCGACTGAAGGCATTCATTTTCGGGCAGAAGATTAGCACCTGTCCTCGTAGCCCCGGAGGTTCAGCGACCACGCCCCCATACCTTATTTGGCTCGGTTAGCACGTGTTTCCTCAGTCCAATCGCAATGCTTTCTTTTCTCCAGACGTTTAATCAGACTTAAGTGAAAGTACCATGTATACACGTCGCAAAATAACTCTTAATCCGATCTATTTAAATCTCATTTATTAAATCGGACTTAAAAACATCATGTAACCATACCCTATGTGAACAATCCAAAGACATACAATTCCCAGAGCACTCAGTGTGAACAAGAGCAGACTGGATTTTTTGGTGAAGAAATCCATTCCTTCGGCATTTTAAGACACGCACACATGCATGCACACACACACACACACAGTCGTGTGCACCTGCCGTGACCTTCCAAAAATAACCAAGTCCTCTCTGTTTCACTTTGATCTGATCAGTCACTCATCAATCAAGTCCCTGCAGTCGCCATGGTGGAAGTGATGACGGTGATGATGGTGGTGATGACAATGCTATGCTGCTTCTTTTCATTAGTATGCGGCAAGCATACAATTTTTATCTGACCGTTTATTCTTATTATATTTGTTTATCCTACAAGACAGAATTCTTCGAAATAGAGAGTCCATTCCAATGCCAAAATCTTCAGCTCTGCCTGTAGTTTTTAGCTTGTACTCAGTTTATGGATAGCTTGAACTATCTAGCGTCACCAATAGTAAAAAAGTAGCTTTTGAACCATAGGTCCAATTTTCAAAAACAAAAATTTTAAAATAAAAAATGCCTTGGGCCAAGACAAATTCAACAACAATCTATGATGTCATTTTCCGCCAGGTTAGTATTCCCGCCATTTTGAATTTTATAAAAATCAATAAAAATGGTGCCCCGCCCATTTTTTGTCCGAATGCTACACAAACTTTATCAAAGCATCATCAGTAGTCAAGTCCGTTATGCAATTTTGCTGTATTTTTTGGAGAGTTGGGAAACTGTATAGTGTATAAACCATCAGAAAAACAATGTTTCCATTTGCACAGGTGTCTGCATGGTGGCCATCTTGGATTTTTCAAAATGGCATCTGAAACATCTACATTTTGTAATTTCTCAGCTTCTGAATAAGCTACAACATTAACTGCGAAACCTACATTTCCAGGGTCATCAAATCTAATGGTGGTAGTTTTAATATTCTCAGACATTTTGTTACTACAAAATTACTGATGTATTGATGTATAGTATTTACAAGTAGATGCATGTCTGTCAAGCCCACCTTACAAAAAAATCCCAACTGGTGCAGTTTACATGTCCAGCATTTTGCTGTACATGTTCTGGCTTGCCTGTGCAAAGCTCACAGCTAGTCCACCCAGTATACAGGAGCAGCGCTACATGGTGAATATAATGAGTGTCAATTTTTGCCTTTGGGGGAATCCTTCAGCGTGCATGCATTTTCTGAATGATCCTGGCAACTGACTACAAGACAAAGTGACAAACCAAGTAATAAATTGCTGTTATTAATATTGTCCAGGCCACGGTCCTGTCCCGCGTTGACTACTGCAACTCACTCATGACAGTGTAGCAGGCCTACTTTGACAATTTGGGCTGAAGCCCACACCCGACTACGCCAGCCCTGAGGGCTATTCCCCCGAGAGCAAGAGTTAAGTTAACTTGGAGAATAGTGAAGATACACTTTAAGTAAGGCACACTGGTTCACAGATACTCAGAGGCAAGAGAAGTATGCTTCCCCGACAAAATGGATATTTATTTTACAGAGGTCCCCAGTACATCACAATAATATCCCCACAACACAGATGACCCCTTTCCCCCACTCACACACACACATACACACCCACACACATACACACTCCCAATACACGGGCAGCACTGCCCTAATGCCCACGGGCCCTAGGGCCTGCTCCACGACTGTGGAGTAATAAAGAGAGCTAAGCAGTAAGGGGGAGTAGCGGAGCGGGCCCCGCCCAAACGGTACACGTTGGCAAAAGAAATAGAAAGAAACCCAAAATACACACAATAAAAAGAAAGTAAATCACACCAAAGCAAGAAATCAAAAGAAATTAAATAAATTGAATCACACAATTACTACACTAATATAGATAATCAAACTCAAATCACCCATGTGCTCACAGCAAAGGAAAAGTGCAGAATTCCACCACCTGGGACGCCAACAGCACACGCTGGGATGAGGGGTCGGTCTCCTGTCCCAAAAGAGAGAGAAAGAGGAGCGAGAGAGAAGAGGAGAGAGAGAGAGGGACAATGGTACAATTATTCACAGGGAGTAATGCACACAAACTCCTGCCACTAGTATTGTGGCAATGCTTAAATGTTCATACTGTCCGATAGAGAAAAGGAGAGAGAGGTGAGAGAGAGAAAGGACAGTGATACACTTATTCGCTGTCAGTAATGCACACAAACTCCTGCCACTAGTATTGTGGCAAGGCTTAACTGTTAATACTGTCCGATAGAAAAAGAGAGAGAGGAGAGAGGTGAGAGAGAGGAGAAGAGACAGTGATACAATTATTCACAGTAAGTAAGGCGCACACAAACTCCTGCCACTAGTATTGTGGCAATGCTTAAATGTAAATACTAAATGTGGGGGGCCAATGCAGACTGGACCCCACCAAGTACCATATGATAGGCCAACCCACAAAGGGGGACAAATAGTACACTCCAAATCACGCTCCCGTATGTTACAATAAGATTGGCAGAAGGCACGTCCTGGGAGACGGACTAATCAGTGTTTTTGAGTAATTGATAAACACAGGGACCACAGAAATAAACATGGACACGAGGCACTCAGGCACGCAGCCACAGGTGTGCGTTCCCTCGTCAAAGGTTGCGAGAGTCCGCCGGGTCGACGAATCCCGAGTGTGAGCCGGGTCTAACAAAACAGCAGCCACCGAAGCCGTGGGAGGTCGAGGGACAGAATCTCCAAGTAGCCGCAGATCTGTTAAGTTAATAACAAAACCACACTAAGTTATCAGGTTCACTAATGCCCCATGCTAGCAGCAAGGCGAGGAAGGGATACATACCGTTAGGCTGGAGATGGTTCTACAAGGCCACTATCCATTGTGAGCTCCGAACACATACGCGCCACATTCCGCTGCTGTTCCAAAACCAAAGGAGAGGAATTAGACAAGGGCTACACCATGCAATCTAAGCAACCCACCGAGTCCTACGGTAACTTACCTAGCATCCAAAGACAATGCCACAAAGCTAGCCACCCCACGAGTCAGCTGGCAGCTTCCCACAGGGCAACGCAACCCCTCTGGCAACCGAGGCACCAACGCACCGTTTGGATACACTGCAGAGCAAGCGAATTACGCAGTCAGAAAAAGGTCATCAAAGCAGCCAAAACTACCAGATAGGCACAACGCACTCACCACGCGATAGCCTTCGGCCTTCCACGCCAAATCCCACGACGAAACAAGGACTGTTCTCCCCGAATGAAACCAGGCATGTGCCAACCTCCAGGCCAAGCCCCTTAAATACCGCCCATAATAATCAGTGCGCACCTATTTCCCAGCTTCGGTATCCATGCAATTGCGCATCCCATCACAATCTACCCCCCCCTTTTCAATCGTCGTCCCGACGATTATCACTTAACTGGGGGACTCAGGGGACACCCCGGCCGCCCCCGGCCTGGGGTCCGAGGATTCCTCCTCTAGTACCACAGAACGAGGGAGACGATGGGGGTTGGAATGGAGTCCCGCGGTAGAACGCTCCGAGCGACGCAGTGCAGGAGGGCTCACGCTGGCCTCTCTACTTGGCGGGGGAGAACCCACTTCCTCCACTTCCAGTCCTACGAGTGGGACCACCTCATCCGGTTCCGGAGGTAATGGTGGTGTACAGGCCATGGGTGGTCCTTCAGCTGACCCAACCACGGGAGTCCCTGGTGCTGCGGCTGGGGCAACTGGAACTACCAGGCAGAGTTCCTGTTCCTCCTGGGAATCATCCTGAGTTACAGGGGTCGGTGCGCAGGCTACCAAGGGGGTTTGAGGGACTACCTGTGGCCCAACTTGGGGTTTGAGCATGTCTCGATGGACATTCCGGACCTTCTGTAGGTCATTGGTGGGTGCGATGGTATACACCACTCCGCCAGCCTCGGGCGCCTTAATGACCTGGTAGAGGACAGAGCACCATACATCCTGAATTTTGTGACGCCCCCGGAACCCCTGATCCCGAAGATACACCACTTGGCCAACCTGCAGGGGCATCTCCCGCACTCGTCCATCATGCCTCTCTTTGCGTCTGGCTGCTGCTGCCTGTAGCCGCGCCCTGGCGCCGTCAAAGGCCACTTCGAGTCTGGCCTGGTGCTCGACCATCCAATCTTGCACCCTCCCTGGTTCGGGATTCCGGACCCGACCCAAGAGGAAATCGACGGGGAGTCTGGGCTCCTGCCCAAACATGAGAAGAAAGGGGGATTCCCCCGTACTCTGCTGCGGTGTGGAATTATAACAAAAGAGCACCTGCGGCAGGCAGGAGGCCCAGTCTCGCTTCCTGGATGGGGGTAGTGTGCGGAGAAGGTCATGAAGGGTTCGATTAAACCTCTCACACTGCCCATTCCCGGCAGGGTGATAAGGAGTGGTGCGAGATTTCGAGACGCCGTACAGGCCACATAGCTGTTGGATCAGTAAGCCCTCAAAGCTCTTCCCCTGATCCGAGTGGATGCGACTCGGTACACCAAATCGGTAGAACCACTCGTTTAGGAGCACCTGGGCCACCGTAGTTGCTCGCTGGTCCCGAGTGGGAACTGCCTGCGTGAACTTACTGAAGACGTCCGTCATCACGAGCACATTCTCCACTCCATTGCGAGAAGGCTCGAGCACAGTAAAATCTATGGCCAGGATCTCATTTGGCCTAGACGCCAACAAGTGGCCCATGTAACCATGGGGGCCCGAGCCGGAGCCCTTGGCTTCCTGACACCGTTTGCAGTTCTTACACCACTCCTTGATGTCGGCAGTCATCCCAAGCCAGTAGCAACGCAGCCTAACCAGTTCAGCCGTCCTTTCCATGCCCTGGTGGCCATGGTCCTGGTGCAAGTTGGTAAGAACGTCGTCTTTGAGGACTATGGGTAAGAGGACTTGGAGAATTTCTTCACCCCCTGCAGGACGCCAGGCCCGACGATGTAAAACTCCCCCGTTCTCCTGTAGGCGGTCCCAGTCCCGCAGTAGTTGCCGCGCCTTCTGAGACAGCTGACGCCTTTCGTCCGGTAGCGGTGGAGCCCGCTTCCTCCAGCACTCCAGCACTTCCTTCAATACCGGGTCGGCCTCCTGCATCGCTTGCATATCAACAGAAGGCAGAGCCGGCAAGGCAGAGATTGTGGATTGAGTCCCCGATACCATAGGTTGCGGTTGCGGAGCCTCTTGCAGGGCAGCTGGTAGGGCACTACCTGGGAGGATTCGGTCGGCCAACTCCTGACTGCTCATGAACTGCCTCGACAATGCATCCGCATTCCGGTTGCTGCGACCAGAGCGATATTTTATCTCAAAATTGAACACTGCCAGTTGGGCGGCCCACCGATGTTCTGTTGCCCCCAGCTTGGCCGACTGCAGATAACTCAGCGGATTATTGTCAGTATAGACCATGCACCGCTGACCCAACAGGTATTCCCGGAACTTTTCCGTCATCGCCCACTTTAACGCCAGAAATTCCAATTTCATGGAGCTATAGTTCTCCATGTTGCGCTCCGTGGGACGGAGACCTCTGCTAGCATAGGCTATGGGTCTCACACAGCCGTCCTGTTCCTGAGAGAGGACGGCTCCCAATCCCCCATAGCTAGCATCGGTCTCCAAGATGAACGGACGAGAAAAGTCGGCGTAGGCCAGCACCGGAGAGGAGATCAATCTGGCTTTTAACTGTTCAAAGCTGTCCTCGCACTCGGCAGTCCACGCAGTCTCCATGTCGCTCCCAGACCCTCGTTTGGATTTGGTGCCGGCCAGACTAGCTACCAGCTTATGCAGAGGGCTAGCCAATGTGGCAAAACCCTCTACAAAGCGCCGGTAGTAGCTGGCGAAGCCCAAGAAAGAGCGCAGTTCGGACACACCCTTTGGTCGCGGCCACTTAGCCACCGCCTCCACCTTGGCCGGGTCAGTGGACACTCCCTTGTCGGAGATGATATGCACCAAGTAGCCCACTTCCCGGCGGAAAAAGGCGCACTTTTCCAACTTCGCCTTCAGCCCTTTGCGCTGAAGGCGGCTTAAGACGACTTCAAGGCGTTGCAGATATTGCGAGGTGGAGGCCGAAAAGACCACAATGTCATCCAAGTACAAGAGCAACGACTGACCCTGCTGATCGCCAAACATTCGCTGCATCAGCCGTTGAAAAGTACTTGGAGCATTGCATAGTCCGAAGGGCATACGATTCCATTCGAACAAGCCAAATGGAGTGCAAAAGGCTGTCTTTGGTTTGTCTTGCTCCGACACCGGGACCTGGTTATACCCACTGGCCAGGTCTAGTGTGGAAAACCAGCATGCTCCAGACAGGGTGTCAAGGCTCTCCTCAATCCTTGGAAGGGGAAAGGCGTCCTTCCTGGTTTTACTATTCAGGAGTCGGTAATCCACGCACATGCGCAAGGTCCCGTCCTTCTTCTTTGCCAAGACGATAGGAGAGGCATAAGGACTGCAACTCTCCCTAATTACCTGGTCCTGCAACAATTGGTTGATATGAGCCTTGACAGTCTCATACTCTGACGGCGGGATGCGACGATAACGTTGTCGAACAGGCACATCATCGAGCAACGGGATATCGTGGGCTAGCAGGTTGGTACAACCCAAGTCGCTATCATTAGCAGCAAAGACAGAGCTATACCGCTGGAGCAATGCCCGAGCCTGGGGCTGCTCCTCCTCCGGCAAAGCGCCCAAGTCCAGAGTCTGGAGTTTATCCTGTGGAGAGCCAGATGCCGACTGGGCAGAGACCGTAGCTACATGGGGCCGGACTTCCGTTATGCCAGCCGGAAAACTGACAACTTGGGTGGTCGTGACCGATCCCAAGCTGGTACGAGGATGGAGAAGGATGGTAGTAGTCCCTACGTTAACCACTGGTACCACAGTGGTGCCCCGAGTAACTGGAACAAGACAGGGGGAGGCTAACAGTCCAGCCGGGAGCCCAGACGAAATGGGCTCAAAAAGGGTGGCAGAGTTAGCAGCCGAGACAGGGCAAGTGCAAGTAATAAGTTTCATGACACCCGTGAACCCGGGCCGTCCCCATCACTGATTCCAAAGGTTGAACCGCCGCTTGATGACAACGTTGCAGGGCCTCGAATATGGGACCAGGGGCCCGCACGACAGGAGGAGAAGCGAACAAATCTGGCCCATGGACCCCAAAGAGCTCCTGGTAACAGCGGCTGATAACATTCATGCCCAACACTCCGGGCACGGTAGGGGGCGGACCTGGGGGGTCTCGTACTACCAGGATGCCACAACGAGGGATGGTCTTGCCACACAGAATGACATCCAGCTCCAAGTAGCCAACATATGGTATGGCAAGACCATTAGCCGCACGCAGCTGTAACCAGTGGCATGACTGCAGTCGATCCTGGCCCCAAGGTTCGAATTGCTGGCGAAAGAAGTTCTCGGTCACTGTAGATACCATAGACCCTGTGTCCAAGAGACAGGGGACGGTGACTCCCCCTATCAAAACATCAATGTTGGGGCAAGAGGACATCAATTGGGATATGGGTGCAGGGGTAGAGCCAGTAGGAAACCCACCTGAGCTGTGACTCAGCAACCCAGTGGGCTCCCGTTTCCCGGCGCCGCACGATGAGATGATCCCGATCCAGAAGCAGTGGGTCCCGAGGATGAGTGTGGTGGCGAGCGAGCCGGAACCCACTCATTATCACAATCCTGTGCAAAATGACCTGTCTGCTGGCAACGGCGGTAAACGATAGGCCCACTAAGAGGGGTTCGGCGTGGTCCACGGGAAGGTTGCAGCACAGCCACCGTTTGAGTGAGTTGATTCAGCTGTTCCTGCTGGCGTTTCATCATGGTCTTCAGTTCTGCCAACTCTGTGCTTTGTGCCGCCACTGGAGGTGGCGGCTGGGGACTGCCTCATGACCGCATATTGGAGGCCGTAGGCCGAGGGAATAGAGAAACTACGGGCCCTGGCCCCCCCAGATAAACCCTCCCGTTCCCACCATAAGGCCTCCTCCCGCACCTTCAGCAAAGTAGCCGTAGGCTGCTGACGAACAAATTGTTTCAGTTCCCTGCGGAGGGCGCCATCCGACACATGCTCCACGAATTGGTCACGAAGCAGAACTTCCGAATTAAGTAATCCTTCCCCTGGAGCACTCTGCTTCACTTCCTCCATCAGTGCAAGCAGGGCCAAGGAATATTCATGCAATGTCTCTCCCTCCTGTTGTTGTCTGGAAAAGAACTGTTGCTGCAAAGTTACATAGTGGTGGGGCCATAAAGTTCATCCAAAAAAGATCGCCTCTGCATCTCCCCGTTCTGCACTGGGGCGATACGTAATTTCCTCTTTTGCTTTTCCCTCCAAATGATCATACATAAAGAAGGCTTGGTCAGCAGCAGATAAGCGGCGCGCCCGCATACAGGCTTTAACCTCCTCTTTCCATTCACGTATCTCTAACCATCCATTCCATTCACGTGGGACAACTACCAACCGTTCTCTTGCACTGGGCTCGTTCCCTGTTGCTGAACTACCTGCCACTGCGGCAGGGAGAGCTGCTGTGGTTGATTGAACCTGAGGATTCGCCTGCTCCTGGCGCAACCGTTCGTTATCAGCTCTAAGCTGAGCGACCATTTCTTGTAGTTGCCTCATTTCCTCCTCCATTTTGACAAAAGCTTTTTTTTTTTTAGAAACAAAAAGACAAGTCCTATCTGAAGGGGAGGTACCGAACAGTCCTTGGTAACAGTGGCTGCTGTTTTGTTTCCGCGCTACACGTGCCTCAACCAACACATAAGCACACACAGAGTTAATGAAAATGACAATCAAACAAAATAAAAAAATACAGAGAGCACACTCCTCAAGCCTCACTGAGTAATCGTCCTGCCGACTACGCCAAGATGTAGCAGGCCTACTTTGACAATTTGGGCTGAAGCCCACACCCGACTACGCCAGCCCTGAGGGCTATTCCCCCGAGAGCAAGAGTTAAGTTAACTTGGAGAATAGTGAAGATACACTTTAAGTAAGGCACACTGGTTCACAGATACTCAGAGGCAAGAGAAGTATGCTTCCCCGACAAAATGGATATTTATTTTACAGAGGTCCCCAGTACATCACAATAATATCCCCACAACACAGATGACCCCTTTCCCCCACTCACACACACACATACACACCCACACACATACACACTCCCAATACACGGGCAGCACTGCCCTAATGCCCACGGGCCCTAGGGCCTGCTCCACGACTGTGGAGTAATAAAGAGAGCTAAGCAGTAAGGGGGAGTAGCGGAGCGGGCCCCGCCCAAACGGTACACGTTGGCAAAAGAAATAGAAAGAAACCCAAAATACACACAATAAAAAGAAAGTAAATCACACCAAAGCAAGAAATCAAAAGAAATTAAATAAATTGAATCACACAATTACTACACTAATATAGATAATCAAACTCAAATCACCCATGTGCTCACAGCAAAGGAAAAGTGCAGAATTCCACCACCTGGGACGCCAACAGCACACGCTGGGATGAGGGGTCGGTCTCCTGTCCCAAAAGAGAGAGAAAGAGGAGCGAGAGAGAAGAGGAGAGAGAGAGAGGGACAATGGTACAATTATTCACAGGGAGTAATGCACACAAACTCCTGCCACTAGTATTGTGGCAATGCTTAAATGTTCATACTGTCCGATAGAGAAAAGGAGAGAGAGGTGAGAGAGAGAAAGGACAGTGATACACTTATTCCCTGTCAGTAATGCACACAAACTCCTGCCACTAGTATTGTGGCAAGGCTTAACTGTTAATACTGTCCGATAGAAAAAGAGAGAGAGGAGAGAGGTGAGAGAGAGGAGAAGAGACAGTGATACAATTATTCACAGTAAGTAAGGCGCACAAACTCCTGCCACTAGTATTGTGGCAATGCTTAAATGTAAATACTAAATGTGGGGGGCCAATGCAGACTGGACCCCACCAAGTACCATATGATAGGCCAACCCACAAAGGGGGACAAATAGTACACTCCAAATCACGCTCCCGTATGTTACAATAAGATTGGCAGAAGGCACGTCCTGGGAGACGGACTAATCAGTGTTTTTGAGTAATTGATAAACACAGGGACCACAGAAATAAACATGGACACGAGGCACTCAGGCACGCAGCCACAGGTGTGCGTTCCCTCGTCAAAGGTTGCGAGAGTCCGCCGGGTCGACGAATCCCGAGTGTGAGCCGGGTCTAACAAAACAGCAGCCACCGAAGCCGTGGGAGGTCGAGGGACAGAATCTCCAAGTAGCCGCAGATCTGTTAAGTTAATAACAAAACCACACTAAGTTATCAGGTTCACTAATGCCCCATGCTAGCAGCAAGGCGAGGAAGGGATACATACCGTTAGGCTGGAGATGGTTCTACAAGGCCACTATCCATTGTGAGCTCCGAACACATACGCGCCACATTCCGCTGCTGTTCCAAAACCAAAGGAGAGGAATTAGACAAGGGCTACACCATGCAATCTAAGCAACCCACCGAGTCCTACGGTAACTTACCTAGCATCCAAAGACAATGCCACAAAGCTAGCCACCCCACGAGTCAGCTGGCAGCTTCCCACAGGGCAACGCAACCCCTCTGGCAACCGAGGCACCAACGCACCGTTTGGATACACTGCAGAGCAAGCGAATTACGCAGTCAGAAAAAGGTCATCAAAGCAGCCAAAACTACCAGATAGGCACAACGCACTCACCACGCGATAGCCTTCGGCCTTCCACGCCAAATCCCACGACGAAACAAGGACTGTTCTCCCCGAATGAAACCAGGCATGTGCCAACCTCCAGGCCAAGCCCCTTAAATACCGCCCATAATAATCAGTGCGCACCTATTTCCCAGCTTCGGTATCCATGCAATTGCGCATCCCGTCACAACAGGTCTACCTGCTTGTGCGCTAAAGCCTCTGCAGATGATCCAGAATGCGGCGGCACGGTTGATTTTCAATCAACCCAAAAGGACCCATGTTACTCCTCTATTTATTGAGTTGCACTGGTTACCGATCGCCGCCCGGATCAAGCACAAGGCATTGACCCTTGCCTACAAAACCATCACAGGAACGGCCCCAGCTTATCTGAAGGACCTACTAACGCCTTATGTTACTGGAAGAGAACTGCACTCATCCAGCACAAGCCGTCTGGCTCTGCCATCCAGTCGCTCTAGGTACTCCCAGTCAAGATTGTTCTCCGTTGTGGTACCCAAGTGGTGGAACAGTCTCCCAGAGGCAGCAAGACTGAGCACATCTCTTGCAGCTTTCAAGAAACAACTAAAGACATTCCTCTTTCGAGAGAATCTACTAGACTAATGCTTGAACTGGCCTTGCCCCAGGGCAGACTCCTGACATGATGTTTAGTTTAGTTTGTGAGTGTGTGTTTGTGTGTGTGTGTACTCGTTATTTACTCTTTATATATTAAAAAAAAAAAAAAAACAACAAACCCCTCTTGGCAACTGCGCTTGTTGTTCTGTATATCTCCTGTGCACTTTGTATTTGCTTGTGATGTTGGCTTGATTATGTCCTCTTTTGAAAGTCGCTTTGGTTATAAAGCGTCTGCCAAATGCAATGTAATGTAATGTAATTGTAACCGGTGGTTATCCCGAACTTTTATTCTGACGGGGTAACGACACTCCCCTTTCCTTCAGGTGTGTAGCATAAATCATTGCGGTGGTAGCTAGTTAGCAAAGACGCCGTGTTTTTGATGCTGTCGAGTGTAGCGTGGGCACACCGCTCTCTCTGTCCCTCTGTTTGTGGTTGAGCCACCGTACAGGAAAGCCCTGTCCATCGGCGGCTGGCGTGGGGTCGGCTGCTGTTCTGGGATGGTGTGCTGAGCTGGGCAAACTCAAGTGTCGCTGGTGATGTTCTTCCACTTTGTGTCCTGTGTGGTTGACTGCTTGCATGCCGCTTCGAGAGAACCAGAGGAGGAGATGGTGCCTTCGACTACACTGATGCAGTGTCACTAGAGAAGGGGGGCATCACTGTTCTTTTCCCAACCTTTTGTTTGTTTTGTCCTATTGTGTGAGTGACTCATCCTGTGCAACCTTTTCACTTTGACGTCCGAGACGAAGGGGCTTGTGTAAGTTTCACTCTAACATACGAGACGAAGGGGCTCGTGTAAGTTTCTACTTAGTAACCGCCAAGACGGAGCTTGTGTATATGATTAGGGTATGAACACTGAAGTATTACTGGGAGACGTATCTTAAATCTCAGACTCCTTTTGGAACCTATACTTGCTGTAGGGGGAGACCAAAGACGTGTGTCTAACAGGCTTGTGTGTGTGTGTGGTGGCCATTACCAATCTTGCCCTTTTGGCAGTTTGTTTTCTTTTTTTTACAATTTGATTTACTAACTTGTTTGCCGTGCAATTTTTGTTATTTGGTCTACCTCTCGTGCAACTAGCACTTTTGCACAAGTTTGTATATTGAGATGACGTGCCTATAAGTAATGTAAATGTTCATATTCTATATTTTCATATTTGACTGAGCCCATGAGGCATATTTTCAGACACAGACTCATTACGAAAAGAAAGAAAATAAAAAGAACTCTGCCTTGTATGACAGTTGTATCTCTTGTTATTCACTAACCTGTTGCGGGGAAAGTCAAATCAAGTGTTTGATGGTTGGGTTCTCTCACCCTAACAAATGAGAGTGGCGTAGTCACTAAACATCTTAAAAATATTAAAAGTATCAAAAAAATATTACGGTAAAGAGATAACGCAGGCCACATAATGTAATGTAATGTAATGTTCATGTCCATACTAGCTGTCATTAACTGGTGTTGGTGATGATGGTGGAGTGTAAGGGTGGTAGTTTTGTTTGCTGTTTGCTCATGTTCTAATCATGAGTGAGTAGCATCAAGGTGAACAAGAGGCATGTCAAGCCCAGGAGCCCTTTAACTGGAAGCTGTGTATTCTATACCATTCTGATGTTGCCAAGAAGGGGGTTCTGGTCCAGAATCCAAGATTAGACCTCAAGGACATGTACTGGAGGTAGTTCAAAGACGTATTAAAGACCAAAGACGACTGCAGAACTGCCCAACTGAGACACCAGGAACACAGAGAGTAGTGTGGCGCCACTCAGCTAAGATCTGAGATTGATGGATGACTCAGATTATACTGTTGACTGGTATCTAAAGTCATCTCAGATAGCCCGGCTTCAATTAGCAAAATAGTTTTTGGCTCATAGTAACCCTGTTTACATTGTATAGTCAGTGGGCCAAGACCCCATAAAAAACTTTTGATGGCATTTTTTTTGTGAAAAGTTTGTAACCATGCTAGAAATTATAAGCATGAGGTAAGGTCGAATTTGAAAATGTATGCCTCGTTTGTAAGCAAATCACTTAACAGCACAAAGACGCAACCCGTCAGACACAAGGACGCCCGCACACACACACACATACACACACTCACACAAATTGGCTCGACCTTGTACCAAAACATCTGTAGGTATTGAAATAAGGCATCCAAAGTTTAATGATGAATAATAAATAAAATAAAATAAAATAAAAAATGAGAACATGGCTCGGCTGCAAAATTACATAGCACCAACGTGATACGGGCTGTTGAAATATAATATTAACAATTAGGCATATGTCCATTTATTAGAAAAAAAAGCAATTAGTGGTCTTACTTTTGATGACTCCTTTTAATGAATGCTACAACAGGAGGCGTTTTTTAAATATTTTTAATTCGCCTATCACGTCATGATAGTCCAACGATTCGGTCAGTTCTCTTAGTTTCAAGGGAAAGCACAGAGTCAACATGGATGTTCTTGTGGACGTTTTTTTTTCCAATTAACAGTAGAAAACAGCCATTCATTAGGCCCATCATGTTGAATCAAGCTTAGCTCGGACATATGCCTATTGCCTACCTTGGCATGCTATTGCTGAACTGGGTTTCTATTTTTATCAATAATAATAATAACAATAATAATAATTATTATTATTATTATCATTATTACCATTATTAGTATTATTATTATTAGACTATTATTATTCTTGTTATTTTTTTATTATTCCACTACCCAAAATGCATGGGCACAGCAGTTGTCATTCTCCATTAGTCACATGGATAGCTGCATACCTCCCTCCCTCTCTCTCTGTGTGTGTGTGTGTGTGTGTGTGCGTGTGCGCGTGTGCGCGCCTGTTTGTGTGTGTGTGTGTGTGTGTGTGTGTGTGTGTGTGTGTGTGTGTATGAATTGACAACGGCAAATCTTCCACCACTCCCTGGGTGAATTACGCAGTTTAGTTTCCTCATAGTTGTAGTTCATACTGTCTGAAAAATGTTATCTGATTTTTAAAGAACATTTGTTTTCACTTCCCTGTAAATGGGGTCAATCAAAGTACCCCAGGTTTCAAAATATTTGATATTGTTGACATTACAAAAACTGCATTGACTTTTATGTTTCAGTTTTCCAGGTAGCCCATGTGCATGGAAATCGTGCGATTCACTGTTTGCACTAAATATCTTGTAGGGAACAATACTGTACTTATATGTTGTTTACATTCAAGAATTCAAGTAGGAAGCAGATATTTTTTTACTGTTGACTACAGGAGGTACAGTAGAAATACTAGAACATAATGTGTTTTGCAATATCACTTATAGACAACGGCAAATCTTCCACCACTCCCTGGGTGAATTACGCAGTTTAGTTTCCTCATAGTTGTAGTTCATACTGTCTGAAAAATGTTATCTGATTTTTAAAGAACATTTGTTTTCACTTCCCTGTAAATGGGGTCAATCAAAGTACCCCAGGTTTCAAAATATTTGATATTGTTGACATTACAAAAACTGCATTGACTTTTATGTTTCAGTTTTCCAGGTAGCCCATGTGCATGGAAATCGTGCGATTCACTGTTTGCACTAAATATCTTGTAGGGAACAATACTGTACTTATATGTTGTTTACATTCAAGAATTCAAGTAGGAAGCAGATATTTTTTTACTGTTGACTACAGGAGGTACAGTAGAAATACTAGAACATAATGTGTTTTGCAATATCACTTATAGTGAAGAAATATGTATCATGAAACAAATAAAAAGAATAAAAATATGTAATCTTTGTACACACTATACAGTAATAACTGCATTCATTTTCATGTATTTCCAAATCCATGACTTCATGGACAACATTGACTTCGTTTTCAAAGGAAGAGCGCAACACTGCTTCTCTACAGTTCCACCACTTTATTTTTGGCTTGTTTGTTTGACAATAATTTACATAAATTACATGAAGATTTTGTTAGACCTAGACAAACCAGTTGAATTCAGCTGCCAATCATGTAAAATTTCTATCTGTGATAATTTCCATCAAAATATCAATATCAACAAAATATCAACATTTGTCAAAAACTTTAAACAGAACTGAACAACTGACATTTTGTTGATTGTATTTATTGATAATCTATTCACTATTGCCCTGCTATATCAAGCTTTTGTTGTAGTTAATTTTTTCCCCACTGTGCACTGTGCATAAAAGATACATCATTTTGTTGCTGAGGTTATCCTGTGTGTATAGAAAATGTAAGCATTATGCATTCATTGACTGCTAACTGTATGAAAACAGTGTGAAATGTGTCAACTGAATGGGTAGGGAACGCCCATGTTGTGTTTACAGTATTTAGAGGTTTGCAACTGTTACTGAAAAATGGACAAAAACTTGTTGGTGATTGAAAAAAACTGTAACTGTCTAATCTCAATAAAGGCTAAAAAGGCGAAACAAACATATATTTTTAAAGATCCATCCTTTAGGGGACGCAACTCCCTACTGAGTGATGCGGTATTCACTGTGTTGGCCAATTATGTCAGTAACTGGACAATGAATCTGCTTTCAAATGAAGATAATCTGCATTAAATCTTGGGACATAATATTTTCATTTCAAACTTGAAAGTGTGTGTCAGGGAGCACAAGGCTGCATTGTCTGGCTCTGCCATCCAGTCGCTCTAGGTACTCCCAGTCAAGATTGTTCTCCGTTGTGGTACCCAAGTGGTGGAACAGTCTCCCAGAGGCAGCAAGACTGAGCACATCTCTTGCAGCTTTCAAGAAACAACTAAAGACATTCCTCTTTCGAGAGAATCTACTAGACTAATGCTTGAACTGGCCTTGCCCCAGGGCAGACTCCTGACATGATGTTTAGTTTAGTTTGTTAGTGTGTGTTTGTGTGTGTGTGTACTCGTTATTTACTCTTTATATTAAAAAAAAAAAACTAACCCCTCTTGGTAACTGCGCTTGTTGTTCTGTATATCTCCTGTGCACTTTGTATTTGCTTGTGATGTTGGCTTGATTATGTCCTCTTTTGAAAGTCGCTTTGGTTATAAAGCGTCTGCCAAATGCAATGTAATGTAATGTAATGTAATGTTCATGTCCATACTAGCTGTCATTAACTGGTGTTGGTGATGATGGTGGAGTGTAAGGGTGGTAGTTTTGTTTGCTGTTTGCTCATGTTCTAATCATGAGTGAGTAGCATCAAGGTGAACAAGAGGCATGTCAAGCCCAGGAGCCCTTTAACTGGAAGCTGTGTATTCTATGCCATTCTGATGTTGCCAAGAAGGGGGTTCTGGTCCAGAATCCAAGATTAGACCTCAAGGACATGTCATGGAGGTAGTTCAAAGACGTATTAAAGACCAAAGACGACTGCAGAACTGCCCAACTGAGACACCAGGAACACAGAGTAGTGTGGCGCCACTCAGCTAAGATCTGAGATTGATGGATGACTCAGATTATACTGTTGACTGGTATCTAAACTCATCTCAGAAAGCCCGGCTTCAATTAGCAAAATAGTTTTTGGCTCATAGTAACCCTGTTTACATTGTATAGTCAGTGGGCCAAGACCCCATAAAAAACTTTTGATGGCATTTTTTTTGTTAAAAGTTTGTAACCATGCTAGAAATTATAAGCATGGAGTAAGGTCGAATTTGAAAAGGTATGCCTCGTTTGTAAGCAAATCACTTAACAGCACAAAGACGCAACCCGTCAGACACAAGGACGCCCGCACACACACACACACACACTCACACAAATTGGCTCGACCTTGTACCAAAACATCTGTAGGTATTGAAATAAGGCATCCAAAGTTTAATGATGAATAATAAATAAATTAAAATAAAATAAAAAATGAGAACATGGCTCGGCTGCAAAATTACATAGCACCAACGTGATACGGGCTGTTGAAATATAATATTAACAATTAGGCATATGTCCATTTATTAGAAAAAAAGCAATTAGTAGTCTTACTTTTGATGACTCCTTTTAATAAATGCTACAACAGGAGGCGTTTTTTAAATATTTTTAATTCGCCTATCACGTCATGATAGTCCAACGATTCGGTCAGTTCTCTTAGTTTCAAGGGAAAGCACAGAGTCAACATGGATGTTCTTGTGGACGTTTTTTTTTCCAATTAACAGTAGAAAACAGCCATTCATTAGGCCCATCATGTTGAATCAAGCTTAGCTCGGACATATGCCTATTGCCTACCTTGGCATGCTATTGCTGAACTGGGTTTCTATTTTTATCAATAATAATAATAACAATAATAATAATAATTATTATTATTATAATTATTACCATTACTAGTATTATTATTATTAGACTATTATTATTCTTGTTATTTTTTTATTATTCCACTACCCAAAATGCATGGGCACAGCAGTTGTCATTCTCCCATTAGTCACATGGATAGCTGCATACCTCCCTCCCTCTCTCTCTGTGTGTGTGTGTGTGTGTGTGTGTGTGTGTGTGTGTGTGTGTGTGTGTGTGTGCGTGTGCGCGCCTGTTTGTGTGTGTGTGTGTGTATGAACTGACAACGGCAAATCTTCCACCACTCCCTGGGTGAATTACGCAGTTTAGTTTCCTCATAGTTGTAGTTCATACTGTCTGAAAAATGTTATCTGATTTTTAAAGAACATTTGTTTTCACTTCCCTGTAAATGGGGTCAATCAAAGTACCCCAGGTTTCAAAATATTTGATATTGTTGACATTACAAAAACTGCATTGACTTTTATGTTTCAGTTTTCCAGGTAGCCCATGTGCATGGAAATCGTGCGATTCACTGTTTGCACTAAATATCTTGTAGGGAACAATACTGTACTTATATGTTGTTTACATTAAAGAATTCAAGTAGGAAGCAGATATTTTTTTTACTGTTGACTACAGGAGGTACAGTAGAAATACTAGAACATAATGTGTTTTGCAATATCACTTATAGTGAAGAAATATGTATCATGAAACAAATAAAAAGAATAAAAATATGTAATCTTTGTATACACTATACAGTAATAACTGCATTCATTTTCATGTATTTCCAAATCCATGACTTCATGGACAACATTGACTTCGTTTTCAAAGGAAGAGCGCAACACTGCTTCTCTACAGTTCCAGCACTTTATTTTTGGCTTGTTTGTTTGACAATAATTTACATAAATTACATGAAGATTTTGTTAGACCTAGATAAACCAGTTGAATTCAGCTGCCAATCATGAAAAATTTCTATCTGTGATAATTTCCATCAAAATATCAATATCAACAAAATATCAACATTTGTCAAAAACTTTAAACAGAACTGAACAACTGACATTTTGTTGATTGTATTTATTGATAATCTATTCACTATTGCCCTGCTATATCAAGCTTTTGTTGTAGTTACATTTTTGCCCACTGTGCACTGTGCATAAAAGATACATCATTTTGTTGCTGAGGTTATCCTGTGTGTATAGAAAATGTAAGCATTATGCATTCATTGACTGCTAACTGTATGAAAACAGTGTGAAATGTGTCAACTGAATGGCTAGGGAAAGCCCATGTTGTGTTTACAGTATTTAGAGGTTTGCAACTGTTACTGAAAAATGGACAAAAACTTGTTGGTGATTGAAAAAAACTGTAACTGTCTAATCTCAATAAAGGCTAAAAAGGCGAAACAAACATATATTTTTAAAGATCCATCCTTTAGGGGACGCAACTCCCTACTGAGTGATGCGGTATTCACTGTGTTGGCCAATTATGTCAGTAACTGGACAATGAATCTGCTTTCAAATGAAGATAATCTGCATTAAATCTTGGGACATAATATTTTCATTTCAAACTTGAAAGTGTGTGTCAGGGAGCACAAGGCTGCATTGTCACACATCGACTGGTCATTCACCCCTTGATAATTGGGTTGCTATGGAGAAGGCCTTGCAAAGCCTTCAGACCCCAGCATCATTAATACAAGATCTTGGTAAAAATGAACGCAACACTGGATGGTAATATCATTGCTGACACTCATCGAAAAAAATCCACAGCAAATGTGTGCCATTATCAAAGCTAAAGGTGTCCCAGCAACATATTGGAGTATGAATTATTTTTGGGCTACGACATTTTTTTTCTGCCGGGCAGTTGATATAGCATAATGATGATGATAATGATGAAGACGATGATGATTATGATGAAGAATATTATTTTCTTCCTTTTTTGTTTATGTCACTCATTTAATATTCTGGGAACATAAATAGGTTGTTTCTTTTTTTTGTCCTAGCCTTCATTGAACACGTGTATCATAACCAATATGTTAGACAACTCCTCTGCCTGAAATGTTAAGTTCACTTTCATACACCATTTTAGTTATATGTTATAGTTATAAATCGAAAAGAAAAGCATGAGTGAGAGAGAGAGAGAGAATTGGAAACAAAGCCATTGTTAACACTTTCCCAAGAAAGATGAGGCCAAATTAACAAGTTAACCTAACAGCTGATGCCCTTCTGTTAGGTTATCAAAAGGACAGTCTCATGATCATTTCTCATTTTCTATCTTTAGAACAGACCAGTGTTTCCCAAACTATGGTGGCCGCCCACAGAAGGGTTGCCAGAAGAAGGCAACTGAACGGCCTGTGAATCTCTCGGGCTTGCGCTGCCCTCATCCCCGTCCCTGTCCCCATGCATGCATGTGAAAGAGGCAATTGTCTTCCAGTATCACTGCATTAATCAGACGTAAGGGCTGTCACCTTCTCACAGCCGAGAGCCCGTCTTAAGTCTGTCGAAATATAGCTGAATTCATCAGCCATAAGGGCTGTCACCTTCTCTCACGGCTGAGACGTCTCAGGGCTTAAATATACTGATTTCAATCTAACCCGAAGTACAGTAGTTCATGTTATGAAACAAATGGAGACAAAAGCCTATACAAAAACTAACTCATTAAGTTATTTTTATATGAATTAATGGCAGTCATTTGAATCTTTCTAGGTTAAAATAGGATCTAAACACATCAGCGGTAGGCACCCACTAAGATAAGTTACCCTTTGGGTTGCATTTCAGCTTTTACTCAATGGAAATACAGTATACACACTGCCACACCACTGTCTAGCTGGGGAGTTGGCCCATTTAATTACACCCTTGAAATGTCACCAGAATGCTAATTGAGATTTGGAGTAATGACAGTAGTGGGAGAAATGAGAGAAACTTTATTTTGTAATTTTGAAACATGTCTAGTGTCAGAACTTCACCAAAACTTACCTATCGCTTTATCCTAGAATTCGAGTTATATGATGTGAGATTAGGATGCGTTTAATTAGATGAATTAATTGCAAAATCTGCAATTATTTACATAAATATTTATAAATAATTGCAAAACCATTCAGTACATTTGTGGCAGGGCTGGTAGTAAACCTAGGATAGTTTATGAGTGTGTGTTTTATTGTGCATGTGTTTTTGTTTTGTTTCGTTGTTTGTTTGTTTGTTTGGGGGGGGGGGGGTACCTGGGTCCCAGAAGTTGCTCCTACGCCCCTGTCTAGGTCCCTTCTCAATTAATCTCTGGAACAATTGATTTACGAACTTCATTTATGCACTTGTCTGCTCATGTGTTCTGTTTAAGCTACATCATGTGAAACTAAACACGAAATTTCCGACGAATTTCTTTGAGGGTTTGTATCAGAACAATCTTTGCATGGTACATTGCTACTGTGACAGCAATGTGCATGCAAAGGTAGATAACCGTGAAACTGTCTGGACAAGATATCATCTTGCCTTGGATGATGGAGTTATGTGATAAATATTGTATGCTGTAAAAAAACTGAACCAATTCAAAATGTTTTTGAGCATGCTACATAGAAAGAATACAACAAATTAATGACAGAATGAAAACAATTTAGTTAATTCCACATGCTTGCTTTAATTTAAGTTGACTCAAAGTGGTGTTCTTTACAATAGATATAATTATTATGATTGCAAAAATGTTTAATCATGATCATGTTTGATTATTTTTCATTGTTGGTCTCCCATAATTAATTTAGGCTATACTGATTGTGTTGTGTAATGTTGTGTTGCGTAAGTGTTGCCATCAAATGACATTGAATCCAGTAAATAACTTATTTCAATCAATCAAATCAAAATCAATAAAAATATATCTAGCACAGTTATACAGTTGATTCAAAGTGCTTTCAAATACACATTCATTCCCACATTAACACACCAGCTATGGACGCTGCCAGGAAGGCACCAGTTATTCAGAGTTCATGAGAAAGTGCTCATGTTCGCACGCACACACGCACGTACACAGGCATACACGCAGGCAGGCAGGCAGATAAACGCATGCATGCACGCACACACATACGTATGCACACTCACAGAGAAATAGAGATAATAGTCCTAAATAACATTGGTAAGACTTGAATGCACTGTAACTCTGTTTCCAGAGGTCATTCATACAGTTCAAGTTTGTTCCTTTTCTGAAGTTCCTTGAGGGTGACATACTCAAAGGTCCCCCCGTGTATGCCTGTTTTGTAAGCTGGCCGTATCCGCTCGAAGTAGTGATTCCAGTTGCCATCCTTGTCGGCTCCAAATCCATACACTCGGACCTGACACATGAACATTATCAGTATCACAAGTTCTAACATCATGCTACAATTAACTCCCCTTACTTTGTCTAGTTCATAAGTTAATGAACAAGTAAGTACTACCGTAGAAAAGTAGGCTGCATTTTACTGTCCAACAATTGTGTGAGAGTGTGATGGTATTTTATGCTTCAGTTATCTGTGAAACTATTTTATGCTTCAGTTGTTTGTATAACTACTGTAAAATGTACAACATTACAAATGTGAAATAGAAATGGTGATTGGCATACCTTGTCACAGATATGAAAAGCCATAATGACAGTCATGAATCCAGTGGATGGATATCGGCCATGTTTATTCAGCCACTGGTGATGAACATACTTCATGAAACCAGGGCTTACAACCATCACCTGTGACAAAAAGATATCACAACTACTAATATATGATCACTACTTACATTTTTTAAATATTTGGTTTTGGGCTTTTTAGGCATTATTGAGAATGGAACGTTGACAATGGTGACAGCAAATGAGTGGGAGAGAGATGTGGAATGGTCAAGAAATTACCTCGGTCTTTAAGGATGGGAATTGAAAACCGGTTCCTGTTGAGAACTGGTTCCGTGCGTCTCGATTCCATGGAATCGTTTGGCAATTTACTTAACGGTTCTCTTATCGATTCGAAGAATGAACGCGGCATACACCTGTAACTTTCTCACTTGGTGGATTCCAATAATATAATCTGTTTTGATGAGGCACAGGCGCTTCCCCCAGGATTTGTGATCGATTTGAAAATGACTACTAATTTGAAGGATAGAAGCAAAATCAAAGGCTACATATGCAAATTTTGATTATAATTGGTCTATGAAAACGTGTCTATATCGATAGTTAATAATTTGTTTAATTTCCGCAAATGAGAATCGATAAGAGAATCGATAGGGGATCGAATCGTTTCAAAGAATTGATAAGGGAACCGGAATCGTGAATTCCCATTCCTATTGATCATAATCGCCCAACACCCAGCCTTTTACAACCAGAGAAACCTGTTCAGCTACAGATTTCGTGTCATCCCTGCAAGACAGACAGACTACAGAGGTCCTTTCTCCCCAGGGCCATCCAGCTGTTCAACACCACACAGAAGGACACCCAGAAAGAGATCATCATACTCATGAACGGCCATCCAGGTACTTTGCTCTTAAATTTGCGTTACGCCCCTTTATGGGTGAAAACAAACCGAATGTCTCATTGACTTACATGCTACACCGGCTAGCCTAAATGAACACATTCCATGCTTCAGCCACGGCTGTTTGGCTATATTATTTGAACAGCCGGCAACACAACACGTTTTCGGCATATTGCGCGTGAACAACGCTAGTCTACAGGTCCGTATCTTTCGTTTATTAAACCCCAACATCACCAATTGGGTTGTTTTCCCCCACAGATGGGCGTAACGCACATGGAAAACGTCACGCCGTTCATGAGTATAGATGAGGTGACTGCATAATCAACCTTCCCACACCTGCACACTCGTCTGCACCTCTTTCCTACGTTGAGGCTGCTGATCCGCCAACACCACCCCTCACCACCCTCTTGACTGCTGCTGCCACCCCCTCCCCCTCAACGACCAGGAACATCTCTGCTTTAGCTAGGACATTTATTGCACTGACTAATTTTTCCATAGTGTGTGTGTGTGTGTGTCTGTGTGAAGAGGGGGTGTGGCCACACACAGTGTGCAACTTGTGAATTCCCGGCTTTTCAATTGATACTTGACCCCCGATTTCTCTCTGGACTTCTTGAGACACCTGGACTTTGGACAATTTTTTCCAGTTATCAACTTCTTTTGTCTGCTCTTTGTTATGTACAGCTATGGCACGTGATGAACCACTCGTATTCTTCTCATCACCAACCACAGCTGTGTTTGTGTGTCAGAGAGAGAGAGAGAGAGATCTGACCATGGCTAAATGCATGTTAGCGGGTGCTGTATTATATGTGCAATGATGTGTGTAATGTCTGCATTTACTTTTGCTACTGGGTAACTTAATTTCCCTCCGGATTAATAAATGATACTCTACTCTACGGTCCCTTGATGCAATGGCGAAGTGGGCTATCGGCTATGTTCCACTAGCCCACTGGGCCATGTCACCTCTAAGCAGCCCTAATACAACAGTGTTAAGTAAGGAATAAAGGCCGACAAGGTGTCCCGATATACAAGAAATAACTCACCAAGCTCATGTTTGCTTTGGTTGTTATTTTCACAACCTTGTTTTGTCTGTGAAAATTAAGAAAGAAAGAAAAAAAGAAAAAGAGAAGGAAAGAAACAACCTCATGTTGTGTTCATATTCGGGTTGCCTTTCTCACACCTCTAATGAACAAGTGTATTCGTATGGATTTCATTCCTTTAGTACATTTAGATGGATAACTAGAGTTCATGTGCATGTGCAATTGGACACTACAGACAAAAATGTGAATTTGAAATCCTCCTGGGCAATACAATATGGGCTTAAACCAGTGACATCATATCTGCATTTGCTCTTGATGTGATTTGCGAGGTGTAAAGGGTGATTTGCACCCCAAACAACAATTAACAGTGAATTACTGTCCATCGGGGTAACACTTTACAATAACCTTCCACTATAAATGGTTAACTAATGGTTTGTTGTGCATCTATAATACTATTATAAGCATTGATATATCATTATTAAATCAATTGTGAAACATTTGCTAAAGTTTTAGTAAGTGTTGTATAATTGATTTAATAATTAGTTTAACTTTCGATGTGGATGATTGTAAAACATAATCTATGGATGATTAGGTAATTATTACAAATATTTTACAATATCATTGTTAATAGAATTAATATTCTTAAAGGGACACTGGGCAGGAAATTGTCAAAAAAGGTAGGCTACTGCAACTATGCTGCTCATTGAAACTTTTGCCTATTGCCAAATGTGATCTTTTCATGAAAGTTTCCTAAGTAATAAACTAAAACATTTCTAGTATGGCCCAAGTAAAGTCAGTTTTACAGCTAAAAATGGTTATTTCTGGAAATTCAAAATGGTGGACCATGGAGAAGATCCCCCTTTTCATGTATGAAAAGTGCAATTTTTCCAGTCATAATGAACACTTTGAATTTTGATGGTGGTGGTAAATATTAATGAAAAAGGTAACATTAGTGAATGGGTAGCATGGATTCTGGAAGTAATCAACAAAAAAAATCCTGCACAGTGTTCCTAACATTTTTCTTATTAATTACTTAGAAATCTAATTGTTGTCATCAACAGCTGCCTAATTAATGTTTTACAATTGATTCAATAATATGTTTATAATAGAATTTTAGTTGCATAACTAAATAGTTAAAGTCCTTTTAGTTAAATATTTAGTAATACATTATTTTCATCAGCAAATGTTTAGTAAGTAAATTTATGAATGCACTTACTGTTTGATAGTGTGTGTGGTGAACAAACTAACCAACCATTTCAGATCCGCCAGCTTGAAGGCAAAAAAGACCATGTGAGTGGAGTTGCCCATGTCAACAGCACTTTCAGGGTAAATAACGCGATGAGTAGTTCTTGATCCAACATCCTGCTCAAAGCCTTTGGTGGGACCTCGGTTTATTCTATGTGTGAAATGTTGAGGGCAAAGTGTATAAAAGACAATCTGCTTGACCAAAACGACAGTATGATACAATTAAAGGTACACTGTGCAGGAAATGGTCAAAAAAGGTACTGCGGGTGGTTCCGGTTACGTCATGAAGGAGTAAGACGCAGCTGAACTGAGCTCCTGAATATTGTATAATTAAAAACGGCAAAACTCTTATAACTGCAAATGGGGACAATACAGTGTGCTGATTATACTTTCTGAGAAATAATATCGGTCCGAGATGCCAGGTAGAGGCCAGAAAAAGCTGGAACAACAACCAAACAGCCCATCATCAGTCGCTAACAAACAAGAAGCTAGTCAACCGACTAGCAAAGCGATGCTGGATGAACTCGGTGCTCTACTACAAAACGAGCTTCGCTCGTTTAAAACCGAAATCGGGGACATCCTTGATCAACGATTACAACAGTTTTCATCCTCAATAAGGAGCGAATTGACTGTGTTGAAAGAAGATACCAACAATGCTATTGCGGCCGTAAAGGAAGTGGTTAGTGAGCAGGCTACGACATTGGCCGAGCTCGAGCGAGGTGCATCATTCACTTCGGATGAGGTCGCAAAACTGCAGGAAGAAGTACGCCTCTTAACCAACACTGTTTCGCAACTGCGCGAAAAATGCACAGATCTAGAAAGCCGTAGCAGGAGGCAAAACATACGGATCCTGAACATTAAAGAAGGCGAGGAGAAGGGTAAAAATGCCCGTGAGTTTATTGCAGAACTGCTCCAAACCGCCTTGTCACTGGATAACCCTCCACTCATTGATCGTGCTCACAGGTCCCTTAGGTCTACTGTACAGAATCCAAGAAATACCCAGGCGAATCAATATCCACGGGCATTCATAGTTAAACTGCACTACTTCCATGATTGCGAGTCCATCACGCGAAAAGCTGCCCAGGCGAGAGATGTTTACTACAAGGAGGAAAAGATCCTTATCTTCCCCGACCTGCCCCCTGCCATAGTGAAGCAGCGCGCCCGTTTCAGCAGAGCCAAGGATCTCCTGCGCGATCGTCAAGATGTCCGTTATGGTTTCCAATTCCCAGCTACCTTGCGGATCACTTACCAGAATAAAGAGCAACGATTCACGGACCCCGAGGAAGCAGCGGTGTATGCAGAAAGACTATTTGACACTGGTGGTAACGCTGGTGATGTGGCGTCGGCTGACAGCGCACATGACTGAGACATAACGTCTTGGCAGGTTTTTTCTCCCTTCTTCTTTCTACCCGTCTTCATCTTTCCATTATTTAAAATATCAAACGGATAGAAAATTCATGCTGAGGACATTTTACTACCCCACTTGATTTAATTTAAACATTTCAAAATGTTTTGCTTGTTTTCAATGTAGGCTAGTTGGAGCTCTTTTAGGTCATAGTAGCCTAGTTTCAGGACACACTAGGACGCCTACGATAACTTCTGTGCTAGGACATGGGTACAGGTGCACTCTCATATGTTATGTTTCTATTTCTTATTTTCATTTTTATCTAGCAATGTGTTTTGTGTTATGTGCACCATTGTTCACAGGTTACCTGGGTCTTTTGGGTTTGTTTGGGGTTTTTTGGGAGTTAATGGGGATGGGTTTAAGAGGAGATATAACAATAATAGGAAACTGTGTCTGCTTCTGTACATATAATACACTCAGAGGGGCATGGGAGAGAGAAATAAAGTCGGGTTTCATGTTGAAATGAGTAGGCCTACATCCCACGGCATCAGAAGCACAGATAAGGCAAGGGGACTTGTTTTCACATCCTGGAATGTAAAAGGTATGAACCATCCTATTAAGCGAGGCAAAGTTCTATCTCACCTGAAGTCATTGAACTCAGATATTATGTTTTTACAAGAGACACATCTTAAAAATGATGCACACTCCAGACTAAGGTCTAACTGGATAGGTCATATTTACCATTCTACTTTCTCATCCAAGGCTAGGGGAGCTGCTATACTTATACGAAAAGGTATTCATTTTAAGCATAAATCAACAATAGCTGACAGAGATGGAAGATATGTTATAGTGACTGGGGAGATTAATTCTACACCGGTGACTCTTGTTAACATTTATGGGCCAAACTTTGATAATCCTTCATTTTTTCAGAAGGTGTTCTCTTTGATCCCAGATTTATCACTCACTAGCTTAATTATTGGAGCTGACCTGAATTGTGCCATTGACCCATACTTAGACATGTCCTCCACACAACGAGCTCCCCCATCTAAAACAAGGGATTTCTTAAAATCATACATTAATAATTCTAATATCTGTGATTTGTGGAGAATGTTTAACCCCTCTGGTAGAGATTATTCTTTTCACTCTTCAGTTCATAATGTTTACACAAGAATTGACTATTTCCTGGTTGACAAAAAACTTATTCCCTATATTCTTAGTACTAAATATCACAATATTTTAATTTCTGATCACAGCCCTGTCACATTTTGCATCGACCTAAATAATACTTCCTCACCCAACCCAACATGGAGACTTGACCCCCAGCTTTTGAGTGACCCCGCATTTAAAGCCTACCTTAGCAGAGAAATAAAAACATTTTTTGACATTAATAATACACCAAATATTTCTCCTTCATTGCTGTGGGAAACGTTTAAAGCGTATCTGAGGGGGTGTGTAATATCATTTAAAGGGCAAAGAAATAAGCAAAATAAAATAATGTTGCAAGAAATAGAAAAAGAATTACACCAGCTTGATAATGAAAATGCTACTTCACCCTCTTCCAACACTCACAAAAAAATACTTAAACTTAGGTACAAATATAACCAGATTGTCTCACAAAGGCTGTCAACAAAGTTCATGTACATCAAACAGAGGTATTTTGAGTTTGGTGATAAGCCTCACAAGCTTCTGGCTAGACAGCTACGTAAAATAGAAAATGATAGGTCAATTCACAAGATTAAGTCTGACTCTGGAGTACCCCTGACCTTACCTAAAGATATTAATGATCGCTTTAAGCAATTTTACGAAAAGCTCTACTCAAGTAAAAATAATGAAGACCCAGCCTGCATTGAGGCATTTCTCAATAAATGTAACCTGCCAATTCTTACTCAGGAGGATCGTGATTTTCTTGGGGCAGATATAACAGTAGAGGAAATAAATAAAACTATTAAATCATTGAAAACTGGTAAAACTCCAGGTCCTGATGGGATACCTGCTGAAATATACAAAAACTTCAAAGAATTAACACCTTTCATGCACAATATGTTCACACAGTCTCAGGAGGAGGGACTTCTTCCCCCATCTCTCTACGACGCAATCATCACAGTCATTCCTAAGAAGGGCAAGGACCCTGAGGAAGTTGGTGGATACAGGCCCATATCTCTCATAAATGTGGATCAGAAAATCTTGGCAAAGACTCTAGCTAACCGACTCAACACACTCCTAGGTAAATTAATTGCAACAGATCAAACAGGTTTTGTCCCTGAGCGAAGTGCATTTTCTAACCTCCGCCGCCTCTTTAATATTCTTTACTCTTCTCACACATCAAAGACTGACCTGGTTGTCATGTCACTTGACGCAGAGAAGGCTTTTGACCAAGTCCAGTGGCCTTATCTCTTCGCTGTCTTAAAAAAGTTTGATATGGGTGATGCGTTCATTGCTTGGATAAAAACTCTTTATAAAAACCCCAAAGCACAAATTCTAACAAATAAAACTCTGTCATCCCCATTTCAGCTCCAGAGGGGCACTAGGCAAGGCTGCCCACTATCTCCCTTACTTTTTGTCCTTGTGATAGAACCCCTTGCAGAAACAATAAGGTCAGAAACAAATATACATGGATTTAATTGCAGAACCACCTCTCACAAAATATCATTGTTTGCAGATGATGTTCTCATCTATGCAACAAAGCCACTGTCAAGTATTCCAGTGATTTTACACATAATTGATAACTTTAGCAGCTTCTCAGGCTATAGAATAAATTGGGGGAAAAGTGAACTCATGCCAGTTGGGTTGATAGACCCTTCACAACTTTCACATCTACCATTTAAAATATCTAAGGACAAATTCATCTATCTTGGAATTGTTGTTACAAAATTGCCAAAAGCTTTGTTTGCAGCTAACTACCCTCCTTTATTGGAGAAATTAAAATCAAATATTCAGTTTTGGAGAACACTTCCCATCTCTTTAATTGGAAGGGTCAGTACAATTAAGATGATTTTTCTCCCCCAGTTACTATATTTGCTTCAAAACATTCCAGTCTTTCTGCCTAAAGCATTCTTTAAGCAACTTGACTCACTAATTATGCCCTTTATCTGGCATTACAAAAACCACAGGATCAGAAAAGCACACATTTGCAAACCACGATCTGAAGGAGGTCTGGCTCTTCCTTCTTTCCAACTTTACTACTGGGCCTGTAGCCTCAGGGTTATAGCTTTATTATTATTTAATAATGATAATGAGCATCAGGCGTGGATGGAACTTGAAAAAGACCAGTGCACTCCCTATGACCTAACATCAATAATACTCTCTCCAACTGTTCTTAAAAAGTCTTTCTACAGAAATAATTTCATTATTCACAGTACATTTAGGGTATGGAAGCAAATAAAAACTGCATTTAATGCAAACTCATTATCCTTTTTACTCCCCATCTCAAATAACCCATCTTTTTTACCTTCAACGATGGACAATGGCTTTAAACATTGGAAGGATGTGGGCATAAAGCGCATTGGGAACCTCTATTTAAATGGGAAATTTGCAACCTTTACAGAAATCCAGGAGACATATGGTCTAAACAAGAATAACTTTTTTAGATTCCTGCAAATTAGAAACTATGTACAGACACACTCGGAGGACTTTGCAACAGCCAGCCCCTCCTGTCTAGATAAATGTCTTAGGCATAGCAAATCCATTTCATCCTTTTATTATAGCCTACAGAATCTTGACCTGCCTTCCACAAGCGCAATCAAGGAAGCCTGGGAGGAGGAGCTGGGGTTAGAGATATCTGATGGAGACTGGAAAACAAGCCTAGAAGAAATTCAACACTGTTCCATAAATGCAAGACATTGTCTTATCCAATTCAAGATATTACACAGACTTCACTACTCTAAGACAAAATTACACAAAATATTCCCTAATATTTCTCCAAATTGTGACAAATGTGGTTCTGGTGAAGGGTCACTAGCCCATTGCTTTGTTCTCTGTCCCAACCTACAAGGATACTGGCAGGGCATTTTTAAAGTGTTCACTGAAGTCACTCAAAAACCTCTTGAACCAGATGCTCTTCTTATACTCATGGGGTGGTCAGATCAGTCATATAAACTCACAACACATGAACAGCAATTTGTATCATATGGACTACTGACAGCTAAGAAGCTTATACTTACCTTTTGGAAGAAACAACAAGTTCCTTCCCTACAAGCATGGCTTAACGAGCTCACTAACACCCTACATCTTGAGGAAATTAGATTTTCCCTCAGAGATAGAACACGTAATTTTGAAAAAATCTGGGATCCCTTTGTCCATTATCTTGATGCTAATAGGCCAATACATGTAACCAACTAATACATGTAATAACTCTTAATCTACTCTCCCTTCTCTATAACACTATTTCCTAGTGATATGCAAGTAGACAATCTCCTCTGTTTGTTGTTGGTATGTTGTGTTGTTATCTTAGGGTGGGGGGTGGGATTTTGTTTTTGTTTGTTTTGTATTTTTTGTGGATTATGTACGATGATATTGTCATTTAAGAACCATAACTGTACATAACATTCACTTGTTCCTGTATTGCATTGTTAAAAAAAAAAAAACTTGGAGAACAATAATTCAACTTGTATATTGTAACTTGTGAATTAAGTCTCTAATAAAAAACCTCATCTGGAAAAAAAAAAAGGTACTGCAACTATGCTGCTCATTGAAACTGGTAAGTAATAAACTAATATTTTCTAGTATGGCCCAAGCTCAGTCATTTTTGCAGCTAACGAACCATGGAGAAGATCCCCCTTTTCATGTATGAAAAGTGCAATTTTTCCAGTCATAATGAATACTTAGAATTTGATGGTGGTGGTAAGTATTCATGAAAAAGGTAAATAAACAACTAAAAATCTCACACAGTGTCCCTTTAAGTATACAATGCTGTTTTAAAGGTGGATCAGGTAGGCCTAATGGTTAGCTTATGGTGCCCATTTACGATTTGTACCTTTCTCATCAACATTTACAACCACCATCAATTTTTACGCATTCAATATGACTTGGAAATGTACACTTTTCATAGCTCGGTCCCTACCAGACCTCTGCATGTGTCTAGCTGGAGCTGAGCGGAACTACAGGTTGGGCAAGAGCCAGGCAACACTTTTCATACAAGAATTGGTGGATCTTCTTAGTGTCCACTATTTACATCTTTGGCGGCAAATTTCACTGTAGATCACTAAATATCTGTTATTTGGTAAATGGGTCAATGACAGGGGTTTTTTTTGCCTCAGGAGTCAGGTGGTACAACTGTATCTATTCCCTAGCCTAGTAAACCAGTGCCAACCGCTGGACGCCTACATTTTCTGGCTGTGAGTGGTCGAGCCATGCATCGTTTGAGTGGTCTGCCAGCTTGCCAAGAATCTGGCAAATCAATCACAACGCAGATATTTGTTTTGAATCAAAGCAGGCAGGGTTTTGAGGGAGTGACGACAAAGCTCGCAACGTTGGGAAAGCACATCAACGAGAAAGATAGCGCTGATTGGTCAGAGTGCCGGCCTATTAGGCACAGGCACGGTTTGAAAGACAACGGGTTGTTCTCATCAACAATCTTTGGATGTACTATTCATCGGGGCCAGACTAAATTACACATCCAATCTCACATTTAGGCTGGTTTATCATGCTATCTATGCCCATAAATTAATTAGGAGTTGGTAATTAATGTACTGAATATGCTTCTCGTACAATCCACAAAAAAGCAACAAAAATGAATACAATAGTCGCATTAGCTATCATTGCACCACCCTGATGTGTGTACTAAAACGTCATTGACCCAAATATTTCTTCTAAAATGTAATTTGTGAATGGAAAGCATACAAATAGGCTGGGAGGAGTGCCTTTGGTGACTGTCTCGTTTCAGAACATGTTCATGCAACGACAGATACCTTTGATTCAATGCAATCGAAGTTGGTATAAGTTGCATTCGAAGTAAGTCGCATCCAGTGACTATAACCTGACTCTTGTCAAATCCATGTGTTTCTACTCAGCTTTGCAAGCTATTCGTGGATCTTGGTGAATTTTCAGATTCGTCCAGCTCTCCAACTACCAGGACCAAACATTGTTGTGGGGTGTTCAGATATTTAACACAGTCAAAGTTTAAACGTAGTGGAGAAGCCAAAAAAGAAGTGAGACCAGACAGTTGGCGACTCGCATAAACTCACAGCATTTTATCTAAAGAAGTACCAAGTCCAAGTCAAGTCACAAGTCATTTTTAATATTGCCAAGTCAAGTCTTAAATCATCAATTTGCGACTCAAATCTGACTCAAGTTCAAGGCGCAAGTCCACATCTCACCTCCATGTCACTGTTTTCTGTCTGAATCTCTGTAAGTCATATATCTGCTTTGCTTCTGAATGGAACTTGTTTGAAGTCACTGCAAGTAACGTTAATGCCACTTAAATAATACTAAGGATGTTTAGTTCAAATTTAAGGACGTTTCGTAGGTATTTGTGGTAGACGGAACGTCTTCGACGAATCGTCCCATGCCTTATACGAAGGGTCCCAAGTTTTCTACGAATGGTCCCCTCGGAAAAAATCATTAGACGAAACGACCTGTCCCCCTTTCAAGTAACCCAAGGTTTCTTTACTAAAGGAGATGGGGGGCTAGTTACAGCCTGATCTCCTAAATTCCGTGCTCCTGGACACGGATGTTTGGGACACGAAATCCGTGCTCCTGGACATGGATTTTGCCAAAATTCTGTGCTCCTGGACAGTGGCGGTTCTAGCTTTTTTTAGGAACAGGGGCCAAATGTAACCTTCAGGGGCCAACCGTCCTGGAAACAGAATTTTTTTTCTGTGTTGGACACATGGAGGTGCTTTCTATATTCCCACATTACTGTGTTAACTATCATTAGAAAATACATACCAAATGCTAATCCTAAACAAAATAATTCTATAGCAATTTAAGTTGTGCCCTGACCAAAACATTCCCTAACCTTAACCTGTCATCAAAGACATATTTTTGAGAAATACCTTTTCCAGTTGGTGGATAGGCTATCAAATTCATATAATGAATAAAATAATAATAGCTGTGCCCAGACCAAAACAATCCCTAACCCTAACCTGTCAGTAAGAAATGTTTTTTGAGAAAAAATATTTGAAATCAGAAAAATCCTGGGAAAACACAAGACATTGGAAACATAGAGCATGGGAAGTATAGAGAGAGCACTTCCGTGTGTCCATCACGGAAAACAATTCCGTGTCCAGGAGCACAGAATTTTGGCAAAATCCGTGTCCAGGAGCACGGATTTTGTGTCCCAAACATCCGTGTCCATGAGCACGAAATTCTGAGAGATCATGTTGCTAGGGAATAGAGGGGATAAGAGAGGAGGGGTAGAAGTGGAGTAGGGGGGGGGGGGGGGGGGGGGGGGGGGGGGGGGGGGGGGGGGGGGGGGGGGGGTGGGGGGGGGGGGGGTGGTTAAGGACTATAGGCCTCAGTGAATAAATGTGATTGCTTTTTGAAAGTAGTCAGTGTGGGGGCTTGGTAGCCTAGAAATCTAGACGCCCCTAGCGACCACAAATTGAACTTGCTCTCGGGGGAAGTCTAGCGGACCCTGGTCGTTTTGCGAGGCTGAAAGTTATCCGATGACAGGGCCAATCAAATCGCGAGGGGGGCCGGGCTACCTAGTAAACAGGAAACTTTCTAAGAAGAAGCATGGTGTCCGTCCGTGCTACGCACAGCACGAAAGTGTTAACTTAATTTAAAAAGCCTGGATGATAATACATTGTGTGGCTGACATGGATTGATGTAATAATACACCATGAACTTATCAGACACAAATAGATCTCAACACATTACCATTTCATCATTCGATGTTTTAAACTCGGTAAGCTAAGTTGAGCATTTTACAGAACCAGATAGTCACACGCTATTATCAGACCACTACTGTAGGTGTAGAATGAAATTGCTGCCCCAATTTCTAATAAGACACATGCCATTAAAAACGAGACATTTGGGAGCTTTGAAAGTCTTTGAGTAGCTTACTAAATAGATGGGAATGACACCTAGTCTACCAAGCTAGTGGCTAGCTAACCTGTCATCAACAACACAGAGCTAGGTATCCAGGTTAGGGTTAGGGTTAGAAACAAAAACTAGGGTTAGAAACAAAAAACTAACATCAAAAAGATAACTAGCTCCGTTATATGGCGGTGGGATCGATAGTCTGGCTAGTGGGAGCGAGCTGACCGGGGAGCGTCCTGCGTTGGGAGCGACAATCAGGGAAAGTTATGGGTATACAGCTAGCTAGCTAACACCGAACATGCCATGTTGACAACAATCATAAATGTAAACATTTAACAAGCCCCAAATTGCTTGACATTTCGCTGATTGATCGAGGAGGGCCATGTGGTTGAAAACGAGGCATTTTTTTAACTGTATAAGTGAAAACACGATTTATTAGGAAACTTGTTTGTGGCTGTGGTCATCACACGCATTCACTGCTACGACGGCTGGAAGTTGCCGCTTCACCTACAAAGAGGCCCTCGCTAGTGGCTAGCTAACCTGTCATCAATAACAGAGCTAGGTATCCAGCCTTGTATTATATGCCTGCCCCAAATTCTAATAAGATCCATGTCATTAAAAACGATACATTTGGGAGCTTTGAAAGTCTGTAAGTCGCTTACTAAATAGATGGGAATGACACCTAGTCTACCGAGCTAGCGGCTAGCCATGTATTAGTTATGGGTATACAGCTAGCTAGCTAACACCGAACATGCCATGTTGACAAAAATCATAAATATAACCATTTAACAAGCCCCAAATTGCTCGACATTTCGCTGACTGATCAAGGAGGGCCATGTGGTTGAAAACGATGCATTTTTGAACTGTATAAGTGAAAACACGATTTATTAGGAAACTTGTTTGTGGCTGTGGCGATCACACGCATTCACTGCTACGACGGCTGGGAGTTGCAGCTTTACTTACAAAGGGGCGTGTCGCGTGTACGTTCTGAAAGACAGCTGTGACGTTACACAGAAGTGTGTGGGGATTGGTTGTTCCACCATCCTATTGCGTGACGTTGAGTGCTGAAGCAACCGTTTATCCCGCCCACACTGCCACCCAGCCCTCCTAGACCCTGGTACAGCTTTTTGCTGTACGGGTCTGGCTGCGCTAGGCTAGGGGCTTGGTGGCTATGGAGAGGAAGACTGATCCATAGGTTGGGGGAAGCAACACAGAAGGCTCTGTCACCAAAAGCCCGTAGCCTGGAATGGGGAATGACAAAAGGGTCCACGCTAGAGGACCTCAGAGACCTTGATTGGGAGTGGTGCTGGATGAGATCGCAGAGGTACTTTCTTATATATGCGTCTCAGACTTTGCAAATCATCCCACTGCTAACTCCTCCCTTCTCCTATTCTAAAGGCACCAGGAACCCGTGGCTTGAGAGCCACATGTGGCTTTCTTGGGAATTGTATCTCGCTCTTACTTACAGTATCTACGGTTGCCGACAGTCCCTTGAAATACGGAATCGACCCATATTTATAAATAAAAGTTCTGGTTCTGTATTGAGCTGAAATGGGACACAGGACATTAAAATGTGTTAAATTTCTAATTTAAAGGAAATTACATCTAAGAAATACGTCTTTTTTGGGGGACTCCCGCCATCACGAAGTTCACAGTAGGCAACCTCACCTGTTATAAATAAAAGTAATAATTTGACAGTACATTCTAGAATTGTTGGGCTTCATTGAAACACATACTTGTTTTTAACATGGTATGGCTCGCATGAAAATTTCTTCGTAAAAATTTGGCTTTTATGGCTCTCTACACCAGAAAGGTTCCTGACCCCTGCTCTAGACACAGTGGTTTTACATACCCTTCAGATAAGGGCCCATAATCTCTAAAATGATGATGCCACATATAAATGGATAACATATTATTATATAACATTGTAAGATGTTGCGGGTCGGGACTGATGGTGTTCACCATATCTTGGTCTTTGTATATAAGTGTCATGATGCTTTGGAGCACCATACTAGTTGATTTAACACTTCATTAGGTATTAATGCAAGTCAACGGGGATCCTGCACTGATTCCCCCAACCCCCACCCCAGTCGGTCCACCCCAAGGACCACCCCTCACACTACCCCTGATGAATGACTTCAGACCTTTGTGCAGTAATGTATTGATCCCACCCACAGGGCACACTTACCTGAAGACAAAATCACCATCATCAATCATAGGACCATAATGAGAGTTAATGAGGTTCCCAGAGTTGCCGACCACTGAACACACTCTACAGCGTTCAGGACCAGCATCCCTGTGCATCTCCTTGTCTGGGATGGTTTGGAAAATTTTATCCACAACTCTTTTGTAGTCCTTCCATCCTGAACGTGTGTTCTGCATCCGCTGTTAAATCATCAATACATCATCTTGGTTAACTCCTAGCTAACACAGAGCCTCGGTTATAACCTTATTGAGCCTGTTTATATGCACATCAATAAACCATTTATAATCAGGTTTTTGGAGTAACCGGTTTATTCAAGTGCTCATGTAAACTGAATAAACAGTTTTAATAATCGGTTTATTGCCGTTATCGGTTTATGAGAAATCCGATTTGCACAGGTAGGTTTTTGGCTAATAAGCTGATTTCTGAATACATGTATTCAGCATAATTGGGTTATTATCAGGTTATTGACATTCTAGAATGATAAGTAGCCAATCACAAGCCTGACATTCTAGCTTCGTGTCACACACTTGAGTGGAACACAGGCAACCGACGGCCTGCATGTAAACAGCAATAAACAGTTTACTCCAATAACCCGATTATTGTGGTAATGTGCTCATTGTCACAAAAGTAGTTTAAACCAAGTCCTGATCGATTACTTGAGACTCTTTGCGTTGTCATAGCAATGTTGTTATGGTGTAGCTCAGTGTTTTCAGCGAAGAGTTAACAGGCCTGTCAACGGGCCCATCTGCAGTAATAGGCGACTGGAAAGCAAAGGTATTGCAATTATGAAAACGTGGAAGAGCGTGTGCGCTTCTAATGTCAGTACTGAACCGTTTGCGTTGCTATGAGCTAAGCAAAAGGCTAACAAACTACATATGTGCAGCATTGCTGTAACATGAAAGGCAACACAAACACACACACACACACACACACACACACTCACCCACACACACCAGAGAGGTATACATGAACTTGCCTCAGATCAGCATACAGTAGAATACAGGCTAGTTAAGTATGGAAATATGGTGAACTGTTAACTGGAAGGGAAAAAAAACTCCCTCTAACTTCATCATACATCCTCTTGACAGTTTCCCACAAGTCCCTGAGTAACTTGCTCAAGCCAAACGCCCCCCTCTGAAAAAGCCATAGATCCAGACCAGGCGGTCAGGATTTGGCTGGTTAGCTTCGCCAATTAGCAAGGCACTTCCTCTTCGCCATTATCACAAATTCGCTCATTTCCGACATCCACTTCAAACATGATTGGTGGGTGCACGAGTTTAGTGTTAGGCACACAGATAGACAGGTCATCAGCTGGGAAAATTAGGCCTTTCGTCCTACCGCACTTTTCTCTGTGGATTACTGACCAGAAGCCCTATTGGAAGAAATTAAAACATGGGGCCACGTCAGTTTTTGCTCAGAATTCAATATGGCCGCCATTTTCCAAAATCACCTGTTTTCATGCATTATTACATTGTACTATAAGGTGATATTCATGAACGATTAACTACTTTCAGCACTATTCTGTCCTATTTCCTTACATACATGTTTACAAAGGTTGACTAAACTGAAACAAATGAAAATTAAGTTGGCCACCTTGCAATATCCAGAGGAAAATGCTGAAAATAATGATTGAAATGCACATACAGAGTCAATAGCTTGGAACATTGGGCCTATTGTGTTGTCAGGGCTTTCACAGTGGATTACAGACCAGAACACCTATTGAAAAAGATTCACCAGCTGGTTGCCATCTCAAATGTGCTCCAAAATTCAAAATGTTCTCTGTTTTTCAGAATGGCAGTCTTTCATACATTTTTCTCAATACTGTAAGGCCATAATTATCAATAAAGATACCCTATTTCCAGTGAAATTCTGTCCTATCTCCTATCTACAGACGTGAGTACAAAGGTTGGCAACAGAAAGATGTAAATATATATCTTGCCCCTTGGAAATATCCTAAGGATTGTTGTCAGAAAATGATTGAATTACACATACACAATTGACTGCTGAAAAAAGGATATTGACCCTCCAAACTTTTCGCATTAGATTACTGACCAAAAGTTTTTCAGGACTACATTTTTTTTGCATAAAGCAAGGGTGAGTGTGTGTGCGTGTGTGCGTGCATGTGTGTGCGCACGCGCGCCCCGCTCTATTCTGCCCCACCCACCCCCACACACTATTCTGCCCCCCCCCCCCCACACACTATTCTGCCCCCCAACCCCCTCACTCATCCCCCCATGCTACTCTGCCCCCCCACCCCTCACTCACCCTCCTCTCTCATTCTCCACCCAATCCCCCACAAAATATTCGCCCACCCCCCATCCAATATGAAAAGTTAGGCAGGTCAACCCCCCCCCCAACTCAACTTACCCCCCCCCCCACACACACACACACGCACACACTATTCTTCCCCCTCAAACCCCCCACACTATTCCCACCACCACCACACTCACACACACACACACCATTCTGACCCCTCACACCCTAATTCCCCCCCACTCTGCCCCCCTACCCCTGCTCACCCCCTCATTCAGCATTATTTTCAGCACTTTCCTTTGGATATTGCAAGGTGGCCAACTCTATTTTCATTTGTTTTAGTTTAGTCAACCTTTGTAAACATGTATGTAAGGAAATAGGACAGAATAGTGCTGAAAGTAGTTAATCGTTCATGAATATCACCTTATAGTACAATGTAATAATGCATGAAAACAAGTCATTTTGGAAAAGCAAAAATTGACGTGGCCCCATGTTTTAATTTCTTCCAATAGGGCTTCTGGTCAGTAATCCACAGAGAAAAGTGCGGTAGGACGAAAGGCCTAATTTTCCCAGCTGATGACCTGTCTAAGACCTTTACAGGTCTGTGGTTGGGCACCTTATAATACCTCCATGCATCCAATGCCCGTCTTCCATATAGCTTTCTGGTCAACCTTACTTCAGTCAGTAACGTGGCACGTAATTGGCTGAGTAAACTGGATGTCGGAAATGAGCTCCATGAAACTCCATTTTGGAAGCTGACAATTCGTTCAATTTTGGCTGAATTCACCAGCCTAGCATTCCCCATTGAAATGACTGGGGGCGGGACTTATTCACTCTCTCCAGGTCTTATACTACCTCCATGGAGCCCTATCGTACGAGATGCATTGTGTTTCAACAACATTAAAATAATCTATAACGGTAGTGGTGCCGTCACTATAAAGCCCTGTTTTCCGTGGTTGGGTCACACTTCCGAGGCCAATGCATTTGAATCGCGTTTCGAACGGTACTAACGAGTAGTGGTGTGCATTGGCACTGTCCTTATGATTCGATTCGATTACGATTCGGGAGGTAACGATTCGATTGGAATCGATTCAATTCGATTCTACGATGCATTGCAATGCATTACGTTTCGACTGAAAGCAAGGACAATTTTTCATCCGTCATGAGGCAATGCAACCAGTAGGTTACTTTTTATTGACTGTTGTGTGTATCAGTCCGGCAGTGTTCAATGCGTTGAAGTGCTTTAATTTAACTTAACCCTATCGCGCCGGACGCATCATATTTGTTTCATCAAATTCAAAGCCCTCTCCCCGCTGACACAAAAAAATCGATCTCAAAAACATCCTGCGTGTCATTTCCAAACGTCCTGCAGTACACGGAAACCGCCACAAGAGAGCAACGGTCAACAACAAGTTGACCACAGCTCGGCAAATGCAAAAATTAGCTGGGTCTCTTACCGTCCAAAAAGGGCCTAATCGTTACGCGCTGGATAGAAGCACCAAAATCGGTGTAGACCTTCCTTAGGGTGTTCTCCATCATTTCAGAAGGGGTGCCCCAAATTTCAATGTCATTAAGGTCATTTTTATGGGGTAAATCCAAGATGGCTGCCCAAAACGAGCCAATAGTAGTAAAATGCTGTACTGCCTGGACATAATGGTGTTATGGGCCAATCCACCTATTTGTGTGTGATGTATACAAACTGAACTTTGAAAATATGTGCAAAACTTACCATGAAAACAATGTTATATATGTCTTATTTAGATTCAAAAAGAGGAAAATCATAAAAAAAATTGGTCAGAATGAGATCACTCTACAATTGAGAGCTAATTTCTGGGCAGTTAGCTATTGAACCAACATTCATTAAGAGTTTTAAAAACTTGCAGTGGGTCATATCTATAAAATCCAAAAAGAAAATTGTGGTTAGAAAATTTAGGGGAGAAGAGATAAACCTTTGAACTGGGCCACACATAACTCTCCCAATGTTAGCATGCTAGCATTAGCAGGTTCAGACACTCAGTCTGCTCTTCAGACAAAGATAGATGGCAAACAATAATTTTAATCCCACTTACACATGCGCACACACACACAAACTACTACTACTTCCTTAGGACCCCCTCAATGATTTAACCCTAGAAGTCCAACTGAAATATTCATATCAATCAAGTCAATAATACATGTACATATCAAGTGTCAGTGACAGCTTGGATGATTTACTATAGGCCATTACAAAATAAAATGTATGCTGATGTTCAGATATGTATATCTCAGTCCTAAGTGTACAATGGAGTGATAAGGGCATTTATGAATATATGATATATGCAGTATATTGACAAATACTTTGTTTTAAAAGAGCACAATGGTAACATGTCTGTTTTTCATCTACTTTTGGCTTTAATCTAGATGACATGTTGACTACCTAACCACTTAATTCATTGTTTGCTCGTTATTTTTTATTTGTGGGTGTGGTCCTTTGTTTAAAACATGTCTGCCTGCCTTCCCTCTCTCACATAGGCTATTAAAATAGTCTTTCAAAAACTTAAAACAACAGCATGTGGAAATCCTATTGGCTTTGGAGAGCTAAAGTCAAAGTAGCCCAAAAATCATCAAGACTATACTGTACTCTATAATATTGCACTGTACTGTACTGTACTGTACTGTACTGTACTGTACTGTAATGTGATATACCGTACTGTACTCTACTGCACCGTGCAGTATGCTACTGTATTATACTGTACTGTACTGTACTAGACTGCACCGTACTGTATGCTACTGTACTGTACTGTACTTAACTAGACTGCACCGTACTGTATGCTACTGTACTGTACTGTACTGTACTTTACTATACTGCACCGTACTATATACTACTGTACTGTGCTGCACCGTACTGTATGCTACTGTACCGTACTGTACTATACTCTACTGTACTTTATTATACTGCACCGTACTGTATGCTACTGTACTGTACTGTACTGCACCGTACTGTATGCTACTGTACTGTACTGTACTGTACTGTACTATACTCTACTGTACTTTATTATACTGCACCGTTCTGTATGCTACTGTACTGTACTGTACTGTACTGCACTGCACTGTCCTGTACAGTACAACTACATAGAACTGAAACATGTAGAGCATTCTGAGGACATGTACAATATTATGCAAAAGGGTGTAGTGGGAATGAGTTATGTTACTGTTACCACTCAAAATCTTGAAGGTTAAAAAAAGTCTTGTGGCATTTTGTTTGGGGGGGGGGGGTATGATAGACTATCCTTCCTCCCAGACTATTTGTGTGCCTTGCATATCAAGAAAATTAGTACAGGTAATGATTTACTTTCATATGATAATTGTTTTTCTATATAGATATTTCTCCTATGGGTAAGGGTGGCACAAGACCTACGGTACATGTTGTCCATCAGCTGTCAGTTTTGATAGCAACTTAAGTACTCAATGATTACTGAGCTAACTAATACAACTTTTGGCACAAGTACTAGGTGAGGACTTGTCTGCAAATAAAAAAAAAAACAATTTACCTCTGTCTTCTTACTCAACATATACTAAGAAATCATTTCCATTTAATTTAAACTGAAGCCATACTGTGGCCTACATGTAGGCCTATATTGAGTAATCTGTAATGCCATTCTAAAGATGACTGAAATGCTCTCACAATATGCACAATGCCTTGTAAAAATATAGAATTAGGTGATCTTATGGGGTTCTTCATACATATGGAAAGGTCCTGTCTTTTACCCTCTCTCATACAAATAAAATATGTTTATCTGTTATGGAAATTAGAGGATGGAGAACATGCTACCTAGGGCACAGGGATTAAAGCAAAAAAAAGTCATCTGACTGAACTTTTTTACCGGTTAGGCACCCGATCGAGTATCACTCCGTAACCCAACGAAAACCAATGTAGCCAGGCTCTGCCCTCATAACGAAACATACACTGGTTTTATGCAAGGAATGGTGCCAGAGCCAGCACTAGGCATAGGCAGACAGGGCAGTCGCCTGGAGCAGAATAGGCCTATGTATTGAGGGCGCCAGTAATACCAAAAAGTGCCACAAAATCAGAACTTCAACCAACATAACACTTTACACTTCACATTAACAAACATAACCTCCTTGGTGGAGGTAATGAATATTCATTATACACTCAGTAGGCCAATATACACACTCAGTATGAATGTACCTGTAGGTACTAGATCAGATGCTATGCTATGTTTACAGATGCCATTTTCTAAATACAAAAAAATGAAAGAGGGAAAGGGGGCAGGCCTAGGCCACCAGATTGACAAGAACTGGCCGAGAATGGAGGGATAATGGATACTATATCAGACTGCAAACATTGAACTGCAATTTGGGGCATGTTTTGGTTATTTCCTCTTATTTCTACCCATTGTTTATGAATTGTTCACAACATTATGCAGAATGGATTCACATTAAGTGTTGCTTCAAAATGGTCTAGCTGATATCACAGAATTATTGACTTGGAATTGCAATGCGTTGATACAGTGATCCCATTATGGTTTTTTTGTTGTAGGCCTAGTAGGCGGCTATATTTTGACTTTCCCATCAGAATGGGCAAACACTGTTCTGGTGAAAGCACTGCGCATTGCTTGCAGTTGTATTTCTGACATTTAAACTAGTTGGTTATTTTGTATGTTTTCACTATTCGTCCTGTTACAAATAACTTGTTGATGTTTACAAACAGGGTGCGGTAGTCTACCTCTTGTATTCTACCGTTTTGAAAACCTATGGCTACCGGTAGTTTTTTGCTTCTCGATGTGCGGTGCCAGGCACACGCTTACCATTGATTTAAAAAACGTCCCCGATTCCCGCACGCACTCTTGTTCTATCCTACAAGCTGACACGACGCAAGCAGACACGACACAGTCAGACATACGTCTATATAACAAAAGTAGCACACTTTCCCAAGCTTGTCGCGCAACTTTCCACTCGAATCAAGACAAATCACCCACCTATCAGTCCTGAGTGCGCAGTGCGCAAATAACTGAACTCAAACGAAGCGTATAGTCCGAGAAGACGTTGAGCCACTCAAAAACGAGCACACACAACTGTTGCTGCACACTATTCCAGTTAGCAAAAATAGCATCACAGAGTAGCCTACAACAAGCCTTGAAAGTGAAACAAACACCGAAACAGCAATTATTGACCACCCAGGAGAACACTGCTTCCCAGAACAAGACGTGGCATAAAATATTGGCTCTGCCAGGGATAGCCTCCGTGACCCCTGTAAAATGAAACCCATTTTCAACTTATTTCTTAAATATATCGGCAACAACAAAGTTAATATGCTATGATTACAGGTGAGACTGTAAATTATCCGTTGTCAGAAAGACAACTACAGCTAGTTCTACACGTAGCCAGACAAACGCGCTAAACTTTGAGGATGAAACGCATGTTATTACGCATGGTATATTCTAGCTAGCTGCCAATGATAGCCGTCCCATTGGGGCTATGAATAATGTTAGTAAAAGTAACAATGCTTAAAAGAAAAACCCTTCATGAAAAGGACATCATGCGCAGTCGAAGTAAACTATTCTTTTTTTTTCTAACTATCGCCACGGCAGGTGCAATGATAATGGAAACATACGTGTCCTACCTTCTTCCAGCTATGCATTCCATGCGCATTATTAGCCCATATAAGAATATCAGTCCAACCCGTTTAATGATTGTCATTGCACTTTAAAGACATAGTATTACACTTATTTTCTTTTCTGCCATCAGCAACAATGTTGGCTATTTGATTTTTTAATCTCTCGCGCTGCGCCGCAACCGAATTGTTGACCGCTGGTGTAGGCCTACTTTTTTTTTGGAACACGGAAGACCAGGGGATGGCTCAAAACTACTGAGTGAATCTGTTGTATGACACAACCGGTGCTGGAGTGTAAAACTAAATCCGTGCACCAAACACACCTCTCGTCCCCTTCTCATGGCCAGGAGTGCTCTCGATTTGAGTTCAGTTGGAAAGTAAAAATTGTAAATTAACTGACATGAATTATAAGGACGGAAATGGTCCATGTATCATCCGATCATTAAACTATTCCATTCAATCCGGCAAACGGAAAACGAAATAACGACTCCATATTTTGTTTTCCCGTTTTTCTATATGGCCAAAAAATGGGGAGTTGAGTTGATGTTCCTTTTCCCAACTCAAAACAGAACAAGTAATAAACGAGAAAACCAAAACGAAATAACAACTCTAATTTACGATTATTGGTCCCATTTCCCGAGGTGCTTTTCTATTGCTCGCCCAAGTAAGACACGATAGTGCACTAGTGGCCGCCAAACGCGCTGCTTTACGCATTTCCCCTAGTCATATAGTCAGCCTGCTGATGCTCCACAGAACATCTTTCTGTCCTAGGCTACTGGTAGCCCCCTTATGTCGGTGCCTGTGGGTGGTAGATAACTCCTTTACGCACTGTTCTGTGACCGGTAGTAGGCTATGTGTCTACCCCTATCACCTCATTAATAATTGTGACTATCCAATGCGCTATGGCTCCTTCCACTAGATCAGGGGTTTACAAATTCACTGACTGTGAGCCTCCCCTTTGAGTAGGTAAAGACAATCAAGACGCACACAGAGCCTATAGTGACGCCGCTGAGATGTAGGGCCTGCCTATCAACTTATTTCCCCTACATGCTCGTCGCAACTGCCACATCACCAAACGTTTTATTCAAGATTCAAGATTCTTTTAATAGTCCCGAAGGAAATTTGTCTTGGACATAGGCTACATATCCACATTTAATTTGCAAACATGCATGTGTACCATTGATCCTTGTCATGTTACTTGTGCTACTGAAATTCTTTTTGAGCTTATTCACCTGCACATCGCTGCTACTAAAATGTGGACAATATTGTTTCAAACTCAACTTCGCGTTGCCGGCGCGTCATGCCTCCGACGCATACAAATTTCCACCGACGTTTGCAAACCAGCCTAACTGAAGCTTTCAAAAGGTTCATTACAAATCCTTCAGATTGTTTTTCGTGAGGCATTTCATGCAGCGATTGGATGGGAGTGATGGCACAAGCCTTCACGTCAACTTTGCGCTCTTCTACCTGCGCTTTCCTTCATCTCTCTCTCTCTCTCTCTCTCTCTCTCTCTCTCTCTCTCTCTCACAGGTTACAGATTGCACGTTTACAAAGTTAGGATAATCTTCAAGAATAAAAATCGGTTTAAGCACACGGCAGGTCTCCAGTGCTCGCGCCTTATGGCTCTCAGTTCACTACCAAATAACGCAATTGCCACCCGAACTTAGAACATTGTTTTAAGAAAGTTAAGTGAATTGAATAGTCACATACAAGGTCATAGTTCCTACGTGTCTGATTCCTCTTTTTTGTTGACTTCTGCTGTGGTAGTGGTAGTAGAAAAGGGTGCAGTTCTAACTATTACACGCAAACAAGCAGGAACAATGCCTACTGCAGATATTGACAGAAAGTGCACTTTTCTTTGCGGCGTTTGTGGAGGCGTTGAAGCTGAACATTTCCTCATTCAACGCCTCCATTAGACCATGGGAAGGCTAATAGCGTGAAGAATAAAGAAAACCAATAAACGAAACTTACTGTTAAAATTTCGTTTTGGTTTCCCCTTTTATGAGTTGTTCTGTTTTGGGTTGAAAAACGAAAACAAACATCAATCCCCAATTTTTGGCTCATACAAAAAACAGGAAGACGAAATATTGCATCATTTTTTTGTTTTTCCGTTTGCCAGATTGATTGTAATAGTTGAATGATCGGATGATACACGGACCGGAAATCCGTCCAAGCGAAAATCCAGCTGACGGAAATCCGTCATAGCGACGGAAAACTTTGATCCCTAGGTCATCTTGCACTGACACTATCCCATTCAGATCGAGCATTAGGAGCAGTCTATTCTCACCATAGTTTTAGTGTGGGCAATGCTCATTTTAATTCAGACCAAGAATCTTCTCAAATCGTTCACAATGTTACATGCTGTCAAGCACGTAAGCACAGACTCACCCATACTTTCACACTATGTACATTTTGTAGTTTTATCAATCTGGTCAAGCAGACTACCCTTGATTCATCTCTGCTGAGGACTATATTAACATTTTCAGCTAAGTATAATGCCATGTAATAACAATGTAATGCATTACCAACATGACATATTGTATATGACATGGTAGACCATTTTTTTCCCAGGGGCACCCCTTCTAGGATGTCTTCAAATCACTCAAGGAACATGTGTACCGAATTATATGCTTCTATCCAGCGCGTAACGATTTCTCGGCTTAGAGCCCCTACTAAATGGAGTAGAAGCGGTTTCCCTGACCGACGCTGAGATATCGTCAAATTGCAAAAGGTTTGTGTACAAATTTCCGAAATATAACTCTACATCCTTTAATTTGAACACTTGCTTTGTGCAATTAATCAAGGAAGAGTTTATATTTTTACACCATGTTGCAGAGAGATCGGGCTAAAACTGATGAAACAAATAAGATAAGCACCATCCGGCTGTGGCAGGAAGTCAGCCATCAATGCATTTCGCCATAGGGAAACTTACAAAGCATACCACGACGATCGTTTAACAAAATACAAAAGTTGTTTTACTTCAAGACAAAGATATTGCCTTAAGAAACAGGTTTTACTTGCAATTTTGAAAATGTAATGCAAAATGTTGAAATTATGATCTCGTAAAAAATGCATTGAAGTGAATGGAGAAATGGTCCAATTGTAGTAATGGACCCATATATTCAAATTACACATCAAAAATGAATAATGATCTATATTACACTCATAAATAGGTTGTTAAGCATTCGATCAGCTATGTTTTTACATAGATTTTAAAAAATTACCCAATCAGGCTGTGGGAAATGTAAAATATGGTCCTGCTAAAACAAGGATAGGCTAAAAAAATTGTCAGGATCTCACTAAATATTTAAAGATAATCCTCAAATTAAATTGTCTGACAACTTTTTTAAATACATTTTTTTTCTCATTTTTCAATGGTCATGAAATTGGAATTTTCATTTCTTTAAAGCCTGATGCATCATATATGATGCATTAAATATCTCAGTGACCTTAACAAAATTTAGATTTTTTTAAAAAAAATTCTTATAAGGGACCAATATTGAAGCAAATTCCAAAAAATTAGAATTTTCTCTCATTGCTTTCATGGTTCAGGTCTCACAGGGTTAAAGGGACACTGTGTGAGATTTTTAGTTGTTTATTTCCAGAATTCATGCTGCCCATTCACTATAGTTACCTTTTTCAAGAATACTTACCACCACCATCAAATTTTAAGTATTCATTATGACTGGGAAAATTGCACTTTTCATACATGAAAAGGGGGATCTTCTCCATGGTCCGCCATTTTGAATTTCCAAAAATAGCCATTTTTAGCTTCAAAATGCAGCAAAAATGACTCTACTTGAACCATACTAGAATATTTGTTTATTACTTTTAAAACTTTCATGTAAAGATCAAATGTGGCAATTGGCAGCCCAGTTTCAATGAGCAGCATAGTTGCAGTACCCTTTTTGACCATTTCCTGCACAGTGTCCCTTTAAAGTTCATTTGCTCCGGAAATGCCCACGGAAGTAATTGAAACTTGAAAAAATATGCTGCATCGATTATGGCATTTGCCGAATCGATTATTGAATTGTCCTGCCCCGCATTGCGATGCATTGCCGAATCGATTATTGTTGACACCACTACTAACGAGTGCGTTGCCCTGCACATTTGATGTTACGGCTATCTCATGTTAGCGCTTAGCCTACGCATGCTATTTGAGCGGTGAATGACCGCCAGATGGCGGAAACCTAAAATAGGCTATAAATAGATCAAGGGACGACATATTTAGATACTACAATGTTGATTTATCGCTTCAATTCTCAATATCTACGTACATAAGTGTCAGAATAAAGAGCATTATAAGCAGTGTTGCCAAGTCCGCTTATTATAAGCGACCTTGGGCTTCTTTTTTTGAGCAGTCGCTTTGAATTTTGTAAAGTCGCAGGTTGCGGTTTTTTTGGGCTTGCTCTTTTCAGGGTTGGGCTTGTGGTTTTCTCCTGCTCTGCCGGTCATTTGAATGTGTTTCTCAATGGCAACTCGTTTTTTCTCACTCATCCTTACAAGTGACCCTACTACAGCATTGTTAACTCCCACTTTCTGTGGTCACTTGAGGGGATTTTAGCTGCCACGCAGACCCCCGCAAAAAGCAAGGTCTTCCCTGACTAGGCACGCGACTGACGACCCACCCCTTCGGTTGCTTATTTTGGGCTTGTTTTCACTACGCCCGTCAGTCGCTTCTTTTGGGCTTGTTTTCAGGACGTCAGTCGCTTATTTGTCGTAGAAAATCTGGCAACACTGATTATAAGGTAGTAGCTTGGGTGATAGTCATGTTTGTTTTCAGGTACCCTGTTGAGAGGGAAGTGGCGCACAGCATTTTGGGTACAAGGCAGCACCAAGTCAACATCTGATGCTGCCCTCAAATATTCCCGTTACGCCCACAATTGCAGTGAACTGCCAAGGGAGGAAATAAAGCAATTTTTCGTTTCGAATCACACTTGGTGACTCCCTGTCCAATTAGCTCACTGGAAGGACTGCTGCCTTTCCCGTTCCAAACGGACCCTGAAGCAAGTTGTCTGGGAGTAACACTGGGCCACAGCCACAGCGCAACCTAACCTTATTGCCTAAACACAAATCCAACCTACAAGCATTATTTCTCTGACTAAAGCAACCAAAGAAAATTCGCCAGGAGCGAAGCGACCAAACTGATTAAAGCGATTAAACTGAACCTAATATTATGATAATGAGCTATGATGTGGCTCGGCGAAATCCAATTGCAATGGTTCTTGTCTCCCAGGCTGTCAAGCTAGAGCTGTTTTGTGATTAGCTAAATCAAACATGTCAATAGAACTGGTAAAGCAAATTCATGGTGAAACCTCTTCAGCGACCTCAGCTACCTTGCTTGTGCAGGTCATAGCCTATCTGGTCTACATGCAGCCTTAGGGCCTCCGCACATCGGCTCCGACACCACTGCGGAGCACTTTTGTTTCCGACACAATTCTGTCCCCCAAACCCAATTTCACAGGAACATAGCATGGATAGTCAATGGGCGGCTCCGACAAAATAGATTTCATCTCTAATCGCTAGCCGACATCCGCGAATGTCTGTGGACATTGGCGCCGGTGTGCGGGCTTGTATTGCAAACAATGGAATCAAACTTTGGCGCAACACTTTTTCGGAGCCTACAGTATGTGCGGAGGTCCTTAGGCTGCTACTATATGCCAACATGTATTCGAGCACATAGAATAGTCACCAAAATACTGCCATAAAATGTTGGCGGAATTAAGGCCTCACCTTCCACCACTGAAAAGTCTCTGCACTCACAACACTGGTGTTACTTGTCATCAGAGGGTGATATGATGTATTAAAACGGGTAGAGAACCAGGGATCATTTTTGTGGCAGCCCCCACAAATGCACTGCGGTATTTGTTGAAGGTTGCTTTGCAGATACAGACATCCAATCGAAAAGCTCAGCAGAATTAACAGCTGTCCTTTTCTGGACATGATCCGAGACATCTTCCCCTGCTTCACCTGCCAATGAAGAGGAGGCACACACCTTCAAACCTGTAATAATATTAACATTAATTATTACAATGTAGCATATTTCTCTCAACTGTAATTGCAAGTTAAAATGTTACAATGCTTGCAAGACACAATATCATAAAGCAACATTCACTACGTTTACATGGTGTTTTTAATTCCAAATTAATAATTCAGAATGAAATAGTTCCGTCGAGTTTACTTTGATCTTTCCTTTGATTCAGAATTAAGAGGTGTTTACATGACGTTTTCAAAGCGGAATTAAGCAGTATTCAGAATTTAAGTCAGTTAATTCCGAATTAAATGTCTCATGTAAACCTAGCAAGTCTTACATTGCCCTTCGTTGCTACAACTGGACCACTCACCTGCTAACTGAACGAGCTGTAAGCTCTCTGACACCTTAATTTCTCGCGGGATTGATAAAAGTACTCTACTCTACTCTACTCTACTGAACTAGCACGTCAGTGTATACACACCCCATTGAACTGATGGAAGTGCTGAAAATTGATTTTTTTTTTTTTCCTACTGGTATATCTCTTTAGAATTGGCTACAGTTACTATGGGCGGACCTAACGCCTAGTACCGACTGGGGAAATTGGCAGGCGGGATCCGCGACGCGCAATATCGCGCTGGGGGTGTGGTCACGGATACTCCCAGTAGATTCTCCCCGGGGCTAACTACGCTGCTCACCCGACTTTCGAGCCTCGCGGCGCGGCATGTGTCTCGCAGCTGACACCGGGTATAGGCCGTAGGGTGACAGCCCTTTTCGTTCAACCTCGCTCCACAGCTTCCGAACAGCAGGTCCATTAGATTATGAAACGACCAAAGCTATGTTCAACTTACCGTGAAATGTCCGCTTCATGTAATCGTGCACGTAATTAAAACGGTGACATTTTAGTAAGAAATCTTATCCTCTGTAGGGAATGACGATTTTTACGTCACTGGACACCATGTGACCGTTTTAAACCAATCACGTAGCCGATTTACGGGGAAAAAGTGGCAAGCCGTCTGAAAAACTGAAAATAATGACAAGCCGTCTGTTGTTGTTAAGTCTGACCTACCTATAAGAATCTCCCAAAATACCCTTTTGAAGAGGGTATATAATAACAATTATCAAAAATAATACTCGTGCCTACATTTCTGGATTGGGAAAAATTCTAAATAAATAATAAATAGTGCTTTATTTACTGAACAAAGCACAATTATGCAATTGACATTTCATACTGTGGATTTGAGCAATTAATGGAAACAATTGCAATAAGTAGGCTGTAGATAACCCAGGCTATTGATAACCCTCTAAGTGATTGTAACTCCAAACAGTGCTTTGTTTATAGCACCAACAACTATTGTGCAAGTGGATGATAAGGTTACCTTTTCATGTTCACATATAATAACAATTATCAAAAATAATACTCATGCATATATCTCTGGATTGGAATAAGTTCTAAATAAATTATAAACAGTGCTTTATTTACAGCACAAGGCACAATTTTGCAATTGACATTTCATACTGTGGGTTTGAGCAATTAATGGAAACAATTACAATAAGTAGGCTATAGATAACCCAGGCTATTGATAACCCTCTAAGTGATTGTAACAGTGCTTTGTTTATAGCACCAACAACTATTATGCAAGTGGATGATAAGGTTACCTTTTCATATTCACATTAATAAATGGAAATAATCTAATGATCAATGATAAGGACCATTCAGGTATTCATGTATTCATTTATTCACTAATAACTATACAACAAATAAAAAAATCAAAACAAGTGGCATACACATGAACCGGCATTTTCATGAACTGGTATTAACTTATATACATAGGAATAATAATGATACAAATGGAATAGAATGGCGGACACACACACACACACACACTACTCCTCACTGTCAGTGTCAGGGCAGGTTTCATCTTCTTCATCCTCCTTTTCCTTTGAGTTTGAGCAGTTGGAACACCTGCACAGGTCTGTACAACAGAGTCCTGCAGAGAAACAGGAGCATCTGTTTGTCTCACAGGCACTCCCTCTGCAACCACAGTGTATGACATGTAAAACAGAGTCAGGGGCTGGATTTCTTGTCATCCATGTCACGTGAAGTTGTCCATCTTCCAGATGCCAGCCATGCTCAGTGGGAGATGGAGCGCCAATCTTTTGCTTCACACATGACCTCATTATCTTAGCCTGATAATTTTCCCTTTTGCAGTGCTGGTGGAGGGCATCGCTTGTCGGGGGGATGGACAGTTCTGGCAAGGCTGAAGATGCCATGCAGAAAGCTTTGTACCTTGCCTCGTTGATGTTTTCTGTGGTGGACTGATCATAGAGATGACAGACATATTTGCATAGTAGGGCAAATGTAGATTGAGCCAGGTTAAAGTCACTCCCCAGATCTGTGAAAGCATCCAGGTACACATCTTTTGCGCATGCCACAGCAAATTACTTCAGTGAGATTGAAGTTTACTGCAGTTGGGGGCCATGGGCATGACATGCCAGGACTGTGACTAAGCAGCCTCTTCAAAAGCAAAGCTGCTGTGTAAAGTGTCCGTGTCTCCTCTGCTGTGGTTGGTTGCTTTGACTTCCTCCTTTCCGTGTCGCTGTCTGTCTGGCTCATTTCGCTGGACTGAGTCGTCTCCGCACCTGATGGTAACAAGTCCAAGACTGCATTCGTCGACAAGTTCTCAGCAAAAAACAGTTCAGATGTGTTGCGTTTGGCGGGGGTGTGGAACACTAGCTGAGTAAAATCACGACTGAGCCTCTTCTTCAATATATCCTGTCTGTAACACAAATCAACAACAAAAAAGGCATATCAGTACAAGCATAGTGGAGCTTCATGTTGTCGCTGATATGCAATAGCCACCCTCACAAATTAACTCGGAGTGAATAAATAATATTGGTGGAGTTTACTTGCTATGCAACAGATATAATACCAAGTATTCCTGTAACGAACATCACACTATCAAGAATACTGCCATCCTCCTTATTTCAAAATATTACAAGTACAGTATGTGCAGATGACAAGCAGAGTGTTAGAGAATAAGTTCAGTCAATTTCAACATGCAGTTGTAATGCTCACACTACCCTGGACGTGTCAGTACTAGAGATTTATTTTTCTTCTTCTTCAGCCTTTTCCGAGATTCTGGTCATTGTGATGAGGGCAGCGCTTTGTTTACATTTCAAAAAACATTTTTATTTATTCCCAAAAACATCCAAAAGGTTATACAACATCAGCCGACAACTAGCAAACAGTGACACCCTTTAAATATTTGGAGTAGGCCTATGTTGTAAACAATGTAAATGTAAACAAACGCTGCCCCCATTAGAATAGCTCATATCTCGGAAAGGGCTGAGCCGAAAAATGTGCCATCACCGGGTACTGACAAGTCAAGGGTATGAGCAATACAACAGCATATTGAAATTGACTGAAGTGGTCCTTTAAGACACATGTGTGAACTTTCCCTTGGATTTGACAAATTCGTAATACACTGACTTGCAATTACCTGTAGGTTGAAGCATCAACACCTTCACTTGACTGCACAAGGGCAATAAAGGCCTTCCTCAGTTGGCTCATCCTCAGCACCTCTTGGTTGATCAGCAGCCTTTGGCGGATTACCCTCTCGCAGAATAACTTGTAGCTCAGATCAAATGTTGGCCCAATCCTTACAAAAATATAGAAGAAGATGTGTGTTGTGAGAGCTTTCGTTGTGAGATCCATGTTGTGAGAACAAACTGTCTCAATCATAGGACACACATTGTACTGTGTTTCTATATAAAATTAAGATTGACTTACTGTTCTTTCTCTGCTCTGACAGGCTCACTCAAAAACCTTGTGTACTCTCTGTAGCAACTTCTGTGGTACTGCACCTCCAGAGCCACACAGTCTCTGTCCTTGATGTGAATGAGGATGCTCTGGTCTTCCTTTACTTCAGCTGCTTCCTGCAACTTGCCTTGTACAAAAGAAAAGAAAAAAGAATGAATAAATAGACAGGCAAACAATTAGACATTTTTCCTGGTGGAGTGGTATTGTTAAAAAAAAATGGCGATGGGTGTTGCACCCCCAAAAAAAGCATTCCGTAGCCTCTTACTGCAGATGGGGTTGCCAGCGGGCCTATTCACTATTTGCTGAAAACTACATCATAACAACATTGCTATGACAGTGCAGAGTAACAGATTAAGACATACATATTACAATTTTGGTGACAGTAAGGTTATAACATAGGTGCTGCGCTAAGGGGTTAAGCACACAGATGTACAGCACAGCCAGGACACACCTCTTGAGCCTAGTCACTGAGGCTGCCCAGGGACAGAAGCGGAAAAATCCCAAGTGTACAAGTGAGAGAGGGGGGTAGTGGGGGTGGGGGAATGGCACGGGGGATGGGATGGCAGAAGCAGTGTCTTAACCAGACAGGCCATCAGGCTGAGGAGCCACATTTCTGAACAGATATTCAGTGTCATATCAACATCAGGCATGATTTGACATCCATATAAACATACACCCTATCCTATTTAAGACAAAGTGTGATTCAGTTAAACATCTAAAACCTAAAACACTGGGGGTACTATAGGCATGGGGATGTTTTGCAGGCTATTGGAATGTAATTTCACACCCACACACATACATAACACATTATGCCAATTGTGTGCATTCATATTAGAATTAGACAAAAAAACAATGATTGTGCAGCAGTGTGGGCTAGATAGTCAGTCAACTTCTACTAACATCTGTGTGTGTGTGTGTGTGTGTGTGTGTGTGTGTGTGTGTGTGTGTGTGTGTGTGTGGTTTGGGGGATGGGATGCATTCGCATAGACTGTGTGGTGGGGGTGAGAGTAGTCTTACCTGCGGTTAAAGTCTGTGTTTTCGTTCTTTTTGACGTCTGCCACTCGCGACGATAAATTTGCTGTCTTTCTTGCAAATCATGCAGACAGCAGGAAGAACGGGGCCAGAGCTCGTGATGGCCAAGCTTGATCTGGATCGCAGTTTCCTGGTCGGAGTGGTGGTCACAGCCGATGAAGCGGAGGTAGCCTGGCTAGTTTGGGGGTCTTGTTGGCCATCTCCCCTCTCTGCCTCTCGCAAGACACGCCGTGTGACTCGTTAAATTTCCCGCTTGTCAATAAACCTCCGGTAGCATGTGGGATGGAAAGCCGCATCCTCGGGAATTTCGTCAAACTCCAATACATTGCTTAAAATGTTCTGCTACGTCTCTGCACTCACCCTTCAATTCTAGCCACTGCCGAAAATGTCGATATGTATTCCACCGTATGTTGGTGAAATTCTGTGTTTCTTCATGCTTGACCGAAGATATATGCATGTAACACAACTTGCGTTTCGAAGATGTCTTTTTTTGTACATTTTCGGTCGAGATTTCGTCTTCCTCGGTACTACTAGATGATCGACCAGCTCCTTTGGTAGCCATGCTACTTCCGTTTACTCATCATCTCAGCTGACATAGCAGTTAGCTGATTCGTTCCTTCTGATGACGCCTCAACCGTGGCACCTCTCGAGGCGAAAAGTATTATTACGCCGGCCGAATATCTACATACGCCTCGGAGACAGTAGTTCGTCATTACACGTTGCGAATTTGAATAGCCTTGCAGTGCGGACAAATCCGAACTGAGGTTTTAAATCCTCTATATAAGTCTTTCTTTTTTATGAACTGAATATCTGTTTGTTCGGAGGCTGTGGAGCGAAGTTAGGTTTCTGAAGCACTTTTCGAGGGTCACCTTCCGGCCTAGTAGACCGAGCGAGATAACAAACGGCGAAAGGTCCTTTGCACACATTACCGCAGAGATACACCAGCGGCGACGCGACTCAAGCGACAGAGTGTAGCAGCAAGCGATACGAGAGACTGAGGAGACTAGAGTATGTCCGTACAGGCAGAAGGCAAAGCATTCAAGCATTCCCATTGGCTGTGGTCACTGACCTCTATACAGTCATTGGCTGTCGCGGCTTGTCGCCGAACCGCGTCATAAAAAGTTGAAAAGATTTCAACTTCAAATTGTCGCGCTCGTCGCGCAAATCGCTCTGGTCTCCAGAATCGCTTTTGTCTCTCGACTCAATACAAAGTCAATTACTTCCGTCGCTCGACTCGCTCAGATCGCCGCTGGTGTATCTCTGCGGTTACTCACCCAATATTACAACAGTGTGTACATTGCTTAAATGTGATTGTGTTTTGGTCCTAGATAACATTTAAGACCCATTACATCATTATAGAAGTACAGAAGTAGTCTAATATATACTTGTAGCTGCCTGGTTCTGGTAAAATGCTAACGTTAGCTTACCCGGATAGCTCAAAACATTGAGTGCTCAAATGACAATGTGGGGTAACCTATTTATGTTACATAAGTTGTGTATTTTTACATCAATCCGGGGTAGTCATGCCATTAATAAGCATTTAGGGTCTTTATATTAAGCAAAAACGTGATGTTGGAAATCACAGAAATCGCTGCCATGTTTTTCATTTTTTTTTGTAACTCCCGCCCTTGCTACCCATACGCCCATCTGATTGGTTATTGGACCATCAAATTTGCATGATATAGAGATCTCGTCTATATCAAACCGCGTCCCGCTGCGATATCGCTTCACGTCCGCGCTGTCAAGCGCGATATCGCCCCCATTCAAAGTCAATGAGAGCGGAGCGGAATTACTCTTTGGGTACGAGCCGTAAGATAGCCTTTCAGACCAAATCTAAATATTTCTTAAAACACTGATAAATGGGTCTTGCAACATGTCTTGGGAGACCCAAATGCCGGCTAAACCTCAAGGTGAGATGTCCGCTACGGATATTGCAAATCCAATTCTGCTTCAATTCCTTTTGTTGTAGGCCTATGCTAAGATGTTGACACACTGCTAGGTAGGTGTCGTGTCATGCAACAAATGTGTCAATCTATACGTCTACATGAGACACTTAAGTCCAATTTAACTCACTTTAAATCTGATTAAAACTTAATTCCACTCTAAAAACATAATGTAAACAGTTACCGAACAGGATTTAAAGGACCAGTTTGGTCAATTTCAACATGCAGTTGTAATGCTCACACTACCCTGGACTTGTCAGTACCTGAGGTTTTTTTTTCCTTCTTCTCCAGCCTTTTCCTAAGTCTTGGTCATTGTAATGGGGGCAGCACTTTGTTTACATTTCATAAAAACATTTTTATTTATTCCCAAAAACATCTGAAAGGTTATACAACATCAGCAGACAACTAGCAAACAGCGGCATCTCATGGGAAAATATTTGGAGTAGACCTATGTTAATAAAAAAAAAATGTAAACAAACGCTGCCCCCATTACAATAACTCATATCTCGGAAAGGGCTTAGCCGAAAAATGTGGCATCACCGGGTACTGACAAGTCCAGGGTAGAGTGAGCAATACAACAGCACATTGAAATTGACCAAACTGGTCCTTTAAGTTTATTCCGATTTAAACTTAAGTCTGATTAAAGTGGGTGGTTTATTCCTCTTTTAAATCTGATTAAACACATTCCTCTGTCATGTAACCTTTTATTCAGAATTACAATAAATACAGTCGTTCCACGCATGCTCGTTGACCACACGATGGCGCCAAGAGCCCGTGCTCTATGCTAGTGAGGAAAAAATGACGGCACTTCCTGTTGCTTTTCAGCAAGTTTTGCTTAAAGTTTTGCTTAATTTAAAGTCCCTAAGCGACTATAAATGTTGTGGCTTCCATATATTGATGTAAAAGTGCCCCACGAAGCAATGAAGCACAACAAAGTTACTCCACATCACCCTTTCACCAGTTCGTTTTTCTAAGCTAGGTGGGTGCTAACTAGCATTTGAAAGAACCAGATCCAAAGGGGATTTCTCCAGCCTTGAGTCCACTGAGGGAATTCATTTTCGGGCTGAAGATTAGCTACTGTCCCGGTAGTAAACAGAGTTCCACTGGGGTTTGGCGACCACGCCCCCACGCCTTATTTGGCTCACTCAGCACGTGCGTCCTCAGTCCAATCGCAATGCTTTATTTTCCCCAGACGTTTAATCTCATTTAAGTGAAAGTGCCATGTATGCACGTTGCAAAATAACTCTTAATCCGATCTATTTAAATCTCATTTATTAAATCGGACTTAAAAACATCATGTAACCGTAGCCATTGCCAGGTCCGATGTTCTGCCAGATCTTCCTACACTGTAATCTTTTCCTTCGTAGGACGTTCTGTCAGACATGTCTGTCAAACTGTCCTACATCGCCAAAGCCAACTTTTTTTCCAAGATTTTTCCAAAAATATCATTCTTCTTACATGCTTCCTCAAAGTCAAACAACTCTATCAATAGGATCACAACCCAAACAAAAACATCAGAATGTGCTTATAGCCACGTAGGACGTCCTGACGATTCAAATCAGATAGCTTGTTCTGATGCTTGCAGAAGATGCTACTGACTTACTTCACCTCGTATTTGCGCATTATTTAACCAAAATGTTGGAAGGTAACAGATAAATACCATTGCAGCCTCATTCCTCATTCAAAACTTGTGTTTTGTTTTTAATCAAAGTAGGCCTACTCCGTTTATCCACTAGCACTGCACACAGCTGATGTAGGATAAAATTCCGCTAAATGACGTTTCATGCTCTGCGCATGCGCAGTGGGGCTTTGTGGGATAGAGCTTGAAAGTGACGTCACTTCCTCCGATTTCATGGGACCTCAACGGCGCTTTTAGCCGAAAATCGTAGCATGTAATCCAATGGCGGTATTAAAATGATATTTCGATCCCCTCCGAGTTGTGCCACAAGCTCCACATATGTTGTTTCTGAAGTTTTTGTTTAATTTTTCGTACGAACCCCTAAACCTTTTAGAAAGCTGTGTTTATTAACATTTTTCATGCAGACGGCCTCGGAACAAAACATTGACACTTCTGTATGAATATTATTTATCTAGCCTCTTAAACAGCATATTTGTAGCCCAGCGCATATAATCACTGAGATCGGAAGATATTTACTCGCTACCATGTTGTTAGATGGCCAGCTTAGGTCCCGTGAAATGCGGAACTAAGGGGCGGGACTTTCAAACTCTAAAAAATTACATGTAGGATAATTTTACAGCACACAGGTGATAAGTAATGGCTGACAAGTTGGTCGCCCAGGCTGCCAAATGTCTTGAGGACACCAATGTATCACTAGAAAATCCTACAGAATTATAACGTCAAGTGGAATAAACCATTAAACTTTACATAACAATAATTATTGCACGGGCAATCAGTAGCCTATGTAGGTACTAGATAAGCTGTGCTCGATAAGTTGTACGACACTGTTTATAGTTGACAATTTCTAGATGCACAAAAAGTTTAACATTGTCCCAATGCGTAACGGTCATTTTTTTCCATGAACAAATTTTTTCCAGCGAGAAATTAGAAATGGGATTCGGCTTTAGAATTTGATGGTGGTGGAAAGTATTCATGAAAAAGGTAACATTTGTGAACGGGCAGCAGGCATTCTGGAAATAAACTACTAAAAATATTACACAGTGCACCTTTAAAGGGGAATTTCGCTATTAAGAGTTGTCTGAAATGCAACAGAGTGGTCCTCACCAATATTTGATCTTTGCTGCTGATTCCGTTATTTGGCTAATTTGGCTGTTGTCTCAACCGGCTTTAGAATGGCCGTCTGAGGGCATGTCCATATCTTTTCTTTAAACCAGCCTAATAGTCTAGTAGAACCTTGAGAAAGGTGTAAAGTAAGGTCTGGATGCAATTTTTTTGCATATATTGATAGTTTAGGGGCTGCAGATGCAGAATCTGACGGGTGCCGCTCAGGCACCCTTGAGCATTTTTTTAAAAAGACATAATAAGCCACGCCCACATCTTCACTATGGGAAATAAGCAAAAAAATACATAAATGATGAGCAGAAATCAAATGTGGTAACATATAAAGGATTCCATATAGTCCTCTTTTGTCACCAATGAAAAAAGGCCATTTTGGTGTACTCGGGTCACTGCTGTAGGTCTCCATAGAGAACAGTCTCTAACATATTAGAACAAGGAACAAAGAACTCAATCATCTGAACAAAAGTTAAAAATAACAAGGAAGACAACTCTGATTAGAGACAACAATATGTACACATGGCCCTAACATTTTAACATGTAACAATTATACAATATGTGACATATAATTCATTGTTCATCAGTGTCCTCATCAGAATGTTCATCTTCATCTGTTTCCACTGAGGGTGTGCTTTGATATTTTGATTTATTATTTGCACACCCCTCACTACCTTTGCAATTGCAGTATGTAGTGCAGGGAAGCCCCCCTGATAAACAACTACAAGAATTCCTGGAACATTTAGGCTCTGACTTGCACCTACACGCAACAAGCTGTAGGACTGATTTTGGGGCGATATCTGAATTGCCATACACAGGCACAGGGATGTTATCCAAGATTTGCCATCCAAACAGGGATATATTGAACAGGTAAGCAGGAGGGGCTGTTTTGTCAGCAGCTCTCCAAAGGAGAACTTGGAGACGTGCATGTTTGATGTGCTCAGCTGCACTCTGTGTTGTTGGTGGAAGACTTTTTATCTTTGGAGGATCTCTCTTTTTGCTGAACAGCATGCACCTCAAATCACTTAAATTTCCAACTATCTTTCCAGAGTAGAGATAAGATAGGAAATCCATGCCTGCCTTCATCCATTCCTGTTCTTCAATTTCTGAGTCTGTGAATGACTTCAAATTTAGCTCACACTTGAGCATTGCATTGATCGCTGATGTTTTTCCTTTGCCAAACGGGAATGACACAGTATCACAGCCCGACAATGCATGAACAGCCAGCAGGTCATAACATTTGTCCCCTAACCTTGACACTGTGGCATTGATGTCAATCACTTTGTTGTTATATTTCCGCATAGAAATTTGTGTTTGAGGTTTGTAATGCTAAATGAAAAACAAAAGGAGCACAAAGATATCTGTGTCATCACCCAAAATCTGAATGTGTTCCTTTTCTGGCAACAACTCCAAAAGGTACCTGATAATTTTGACATCAGCCTCTTCATGGTGTAGGCAGTGTTGTCTCAAATTAACTTCAAATTTGCATCAGTTTCAATGCTGCACAAGTACTCTATGAGAGCTGCTTTGTTTTTTTTCATTTTTCATAATGACATCTCTGTCTGGCAGGACTGTATTGGGGTTGATCCGATATTGTATAGGTTTTGCACCCTTTGTTCGTCTCTGGCGTTCATGGGACTTAACAGAGTGTTCCATATACTGGTCAAATATGATGTATGTGTCATGTTGACTCTGAAATGGATGAAGGAAGATACTGGCAAATGACTTAACTGTTGTGTTACATAGCCCCTCATCAGCAGTGACTATCAATGGGTTGGTATGTTGTTTTAATTCATTGCCGATCTTATTCCTGTCTTCTGAGTCTAGCCGTCTTCTACTTTTTGATTCCTGTTTGTGGCTAGTTTTGGTATAAGAATCTGCCACTGACTCCTCATACACAGTGTCCATAAGAATTGAAAGAGTGTTGCACAGATGATGAGACAATATCCACTCAGACACTTGTTCAGAAGACAGACTTCCCAACTAAGCTCTCTTTAGTTTTGACATATCGAATATATGTTTGCTCACCAAACTGATCAAGGAAGACAGAGTTCCAAATTCCACCCTGATGGCGGCAGACATGCTCACCATTGAGAAAGGCAGACATCACTGCTTCTGGAAGAGATGATGACATTTCCAGAACATGCCAAGATATGTATCTAGCATAATTCCAGTGGTTGACAGCAAAGAAGTATGGCATCATTCTCTTCAGTGCATACATGTGAAGCAACCAATGGGCTTCCCTTTCTGCACGAAGATAGAGGTGAATGATCATAACTGGAGTGATTAAGCAGTCAACCCAAAGACGGCCTATCCTTGACTGTCGAATGCCCTCCAGCTCCTCAACAATGGCAGCTACTGTAGAAGTACCAGAGATGATGAGAGGTTCCAGAAGTGCACATACCACCATGTGCAACCCTCTAACCGCTTTTGGTCAAGCTTTACCATCAAGCATATGAGTGACTCCCTTAAATGACACACTAAGTAGCTCCTCTAAACCACTGCCATTCATTGATGTCCCGATACAGCTAATGAATGACATTAGTGTGTGCATTCCTCCAGGCCTGACAACTAAATGAGTCCAACGGTTGGGGTCTGACCACTTTATCTGCATGATTATTTTATACAACTGCATATCAGCACACAGATGAATGAAAGGCACATTCTGTTGTTCCATGACTTCTTCAATGAGAATAATTGTGCTGAGAACTATGTCAGGATGTGCTGGAGGGGAGTCAATGAGTGGTCCAAAAACAAACCTTGTGGCGGCACCTGGTTTGTCTCCCCTTTGTCTGGCAGCATGGGCCATTGAACCAGACCATTCGGGGACAGCATTGTCTGAATCGGCAGACTGGGCAACTGTCACCATCCACTGAATGTCCTGCTCTAAAGCAGAACTGACAGCGCTGGTTGTTCTAGCAGGGGGTTCAATAGGCAAGCTAACATTGCAGGACAATTTTGGAGGCACAGGCTTCTTGGGACCACTGAAGAAAGCTTTTCTTACAGAGGTCATTTCACTGACATTGAGATTGGTCATTTCTTGTTTGGACAAACGTGGAATGACGATATCAGTGGGAGGTGTGCCTTCTGATTGAGTCATGTCTTGAGTAAATTCAATTGCCATTGAGTGTGTTTTTTTGCAGCCATTGGGTGTGTAGACCTGTAGGTCAACGTTATCACACCAAGAGCTGATCAACCTTCCATCCCTAAGAAGGTCATACTATATGTCAAATGAAACCTCTGTTTCCTAGCTTTCCAGAAATACAAATGTATTTCTCCAAAATACACTGTGCTTTCACCTCATCTCCCAAGATCAGGTTGAGAATGGGTGATTTTCAAAAAACGTTGCAAAAACCCTTAGGCACACCCACATATAAAATGGTGTAGAAAACACAAATTCTGATATTTTGTTTTCAAATTTTAAATACAAGTTGTACAGACTTGTGGTCTTTGTTCTATTCTGTATATAACCTGATGCATTACAGTAAAAGGACTATTTCATGTATATATATATATTTTTTTTTAGGCGAGGGACAAAAATGACAAAAACTACAAAATATAAAGAGTTCCCAGTTTTCAGCTGAACACTTTACAGTGAATAGACAATGGATTACAAAACCATAGGATGTCTGCTTTCCAAAATGGGTATTTTTATGTTAGTAGCACAAAGGGTTGGGATACAGCAACCATTTCAATTTGGAGAGGCGTTTATTGGGAAATAATAAAGGGGCGTGGCTTGTGACGCCATTTTTAAAAAATGCTCAAGGGTGCCGAGCCGGCACCCGTCATTTTCCTAAACTACACTCCCTAAACTACCAATTTCTGCAAAAAAATTGCATCCAGACCGTACTTTACGCTTATGGCCCAATTTCATCAACTTCTACTAGACTAAAAGCAACTTACAACTCACCAAGTGTTGTTCCCTAGTATTCCACAGCAAGCTTTGTAGTGAAACATTGTAATGCAAGGTGCCGTTTCCACGTAGCTGGATATTTTTATATGTGACCAGCCGTGGAAAAAACACTCTCAAGTAGGCCCTGGAGCATATTGAGTTAGTTATATATTCCAAAAGTAGAGATTCTAAGCTTTACCATGATACCTCACACATGGGAATCTGGTAATATTTGAATAAGTTGTGGCCATTTTAATATACTTGTGAAAGTAAAAAACAGAACTCAGCCCTGAAAGTTTCTGTCCAACCCACACCTGCATACTATATAGCCCTCCCCCTGCTAAGTCCTCCCCCTACATGACCTAGCCCTCCCCCTGCTAAGTCCTCCCTCTACATGACATCATGCTAAACCCTCCCACCTACCATTCAAGCTGTCACAGGCTGTCAGACTGATAGCCACTGACAGGCCAGAAGTGTCTTCTGTTAGAATTAAGTTTTTGTTTTAATCAAAAATGGCTTTTACAGAATGAGATGGCAATCAGAAACCATTGCAATACTGTATTGTTTTATATACACCATTTTAATTGTTAAAGCATTATTAATGGAATGACAAACATGATTGAAATTTGCTGTGTTTATGAAAATATTCGGACAGTATGGCACAGCAAAGAACGACAGTAAGGCATACAATTAGTACATTCAACTATCTTACGAACACCATTTAGCTTCTCATCCATGCACACATCTGTATACACAGCTATTCTAAACCCAGTAATCCCCCATGAAAATGTGCATTACATTAAGGAGACACTTTCATACAAAGTGAATTACAAACAAGGACATTGTCAATGGCCTAAAATGCGCTCAATGTACTCAGGGCAAGGAGAGTTACTGCATTTTTTTTAGATGCGTCTCACAGTCACACATCTCTACAAGAGCCTTTGTCCGTCCATTGGTTCGTGACATTTTTCTTAAATGTAATTCCCTCCTGTGTCCACAAGGTGGCAGAGTTGGGCAAAAAAGGTTGAGAACCACTGGCATAGACGGACACATCTGTTGTCTGTCTGTTTGACTCGTTTCTCCCCAAATTCATAATGCAACAATTATAACATGCAGCATAAAATTATAACAAACATTACATACAACTAACATTACATTAGGGCAGGGGTGTCAAACTCAAATTCACAGTGGGTCGAAATCTAAATCTGGAACGAAGTTGCGGGCCAAACTCAATATTCAAAAATTACTGATAATGTGCATATGCGTGCGCACATAGTTACAATACTCAAATGCTTACATCTTAAACACTCAATCCCAACAGATATTGTAGTTCAAATGTGCCTGCACAGTCTGTTGTTCAAGTCATTAAAATACATTAATGTGTGTGTGTGTGTGTGTGTGTGTGTGTGTGTGTGTGTGCGTGTGCGTGTGTTTGTGTGCCCACCGGCCCTGAGTTTGACATCCCTGCATTACTATTTAGTGCATTCAAGTGCATAAACCTTGGCATACATACTGCACAATAAGTCGCAAAATGGTTAAGTGCCATTTGGTGGCATAACCTCAGCATTGTCTTGTGATGTCATCAGCACAGAAAGACCTTATCATTTCATATAGATATTTCGACCTGTCAATGTTCAGTCCAGATGGGGATAGGAGAGGAAGACTGTCAATTGGTGGAAGAACTGCTGGATTGTGAAGTACAGTAGCTGGCACTGGACAGGTTCAGCATCACACTGGATTCTTGCAAGAGCCCCCTGGTATTAAACCTGTGACAGAATAAACACATAAGACATGTTAAATGTACCATAAGCATAGTCTGAAACACAATCATGTTCATGGAATTATGTTTTGAGTGTACACAATGTGGAAAATACCTGAACTGCTGGTGTGCCAGGCGCCTTTCCGACAAGCTGGGGTGGTGTAATGACTCTTGGGAGAAGTTTCCCACCACCTGACAAAAAAAGAACAGAAGTGTTTTACTGTTTTGTTTTACAGGTCAATGAATGTCATTTCACAATTCACACTATCAATAGGCTGCACCTTGGTAAGACAATGTAAGCCAGTTACAGAAATGTAGCCTGTAGGCTACTAATGGTTGGGTTGGAGACAGTTAGTAGGCCTATAGCCTATGTGTCTGCCAGCCAATTGTTACAGGTGCCTATGCAGTTAAAGGTTTCAGGAAATGATTCCTTCCCTCAGCTAACTACCTTACTTGGCCTAATAACTATGCCCATGTGAAAACATGTTAGGGTGAATTCAGGCCATCATCACCATATCAAGACAAAACCACTGTTAGTTTTATTGTCGTGCAAAACTTGATAAAGTGGTGAATCTGGCATTCTACTGTGGGTATTTATTTCCCCCAGCTGTCAGCTGCCACATCCTGGTAGCGCTACAGGACCACGTCCAGTGAATGCATGTGATACGGCTAAGCTTACTTAGCTAGTGTATTGTTAGCCTAATAGCATACTTGGGAGGTTTATTCACATGAATGCTAATGAATGCACGTCAACAAAGTCTTGTCCACTCTCCAAACAAAATATTTCACTGTCATACAAAATATTGCTGCCAGAGTGTAGTAGACAGAATGTAAACAAATGTCATCAAGCTAGGCTACATTTTGATTTAACATGCTACTAGTCCAAAGTAACCCATTTCCCGTTCATGCAAAACATATTGTGTCAATGATTGTGTTTAATGAAGGCTACTTACGCCATAAAGAGGGATGTGTGCGTTGCATAGCCTCGTAGCCAGACAATTGAAACAAACAGCTCTGAGGGCAGGATGACCGCCTGGATGATGAGCGTCCGTGTCCCGACTACCAAGCACAGACGGCGCTTCCCTTCTCGCGTAGCAATTCATTTGCAATCGAATAGAATCGAATAGAAGATGTAATATCCACAATTCAGCACCTCCGTTTTGCTTTGACCATTCTCAGTGATGAAAACACAAGCCATGCTTGCTTGTTCATAAATCCGCCTCTCCTCTGTTCCTCAAAGTAGGAAGTAAGTAGAACACGCCCATATGAAACATCTGAAGATTTATTTAAAAGTGGTCCAAAATGTTTGCCTTTAAACAAACCAATGTGAATTTCTGCTGCACTGAACAGTTTCTTTGTGACCTAAATGTCAACATTCTTCAAAAAAAAAGAAAATCGCCAAAAACTAAAAATAGGAACGCGATTTTCTCCCTTTCGCTCAGGCCGACATGTACCCAGATAGCAAAACCCTCCGGCATCTTTCTGGATCTTTCTGGCATTTCTCTGGGGAATGTACGATTTCAGTTGATTCCGGCAAATTAATGGCAACGTGGGAATAATGCCAGAGATATTCTGGCTTTTCACTGGAATGCCACCCAAATAACAAAATCGGTGGTGCAGGAGGGCGGAGCTACAGATACTTTATGGTTCTTTCCCGGCAAGTTGGAATATTACCAGAAAACATTTTGTTCGGGTGGGGGGGCTTTTTTTTAAAACCTAGGGCCCAAGGCAAAGATGACAGCGGCCCTGCCCTACGGAGACGGTTGACACGCATGCTCATTTAGGTGAGACCGACTTCATCCTAGGAAACTTTTCGGCGGGACAGTAGGCCTACAGTAGTTTGGTAACGAACCTGGACTCGATCTACTACTGAACTAGGATATTGTGCTGTGTAAATAATTTGCATTGAGGTAAGTAAAACGATTGTTATACTTTTACCTAATAACTAGGCTACACTGTAGGCCTACTCACTTACATTGTTCTTTGTTGTGTTTACCTGTGCTACAAGCTGAGGCAACATTTCTTGAGGTAATTTTCCTTTGGAGATAGCTAACATCTAGCCTACGGTATTTCAGATGTTTGTTCATGACTAAGTGCCATTAGGTCTCTTGACAGGCGTTTCAGTACGTATTAATTCATGTTATGTCATGTCATGGCTTTTAACTGGTTTGGAGGACAAGCTAGCGACCCTTGCTAGCATGGCAGCTAATCCTTTTTGGACATTCTGCAAACGTCAGTGTTTAGAGCTAGATGACTGATATGCCAAGACTACCGTATTTTATTCTCAATTTATCGTTGGTGTGCTATCATGGCCTTTGGTCATAACATATCGTACGGGCTTGAGACAGCCCGTTTGACTAGATTTCAGATGCCTGCTGAGGTTTGGATTCAGAAATTATTTTTTTCAGAATAGGCGATATTGATGATTTGGGCAATGCTCCAACCATGCCAGTTATCGTAGGGTCAGGTGCCACCCACTTCGTTGAGAACATGATGACTAATGTCAGGTCACGGATTATTGCTTTACCCTGAGCTCTAGTTCTAGTGCTATTCTCGAGTCCACATCGCTTTATGCAATATAGCCACCAGTTTCTTAGGTCGTTATCAGACGAAAGAGGGCAGTTTGTGACATACGTGAATGATATATCTTTGAGGACACAAAGTAGCTGCCCTTATTATTACACATGCACGAGGTAATGTGATTAACAGAAATATCAGATTTGCAATAAAATAGTCCATGTACTCTTGTCACAGGAGAGTCCATCAGCTCACTAACACGGGTGAGGGACAGGGACCAAAGAGGAGGCTCTACAACATGAGGAAAGACGGCGATCCTCAAGCAGTAAGTTGATTTACATAAGAAAATGATGCAATATAAAGGTGTCTATTGTATGTATAAAAAGGACTTAACATTATGGTCAGAATTAGCTCCAGCTAGTGATAAGGTCTTAAAGGGTTTAATTAAAGGCTTTTTAAATTCACCATCAGTGTGCCTTGGAATCTTTGGCAGGCCTTATCAACAGTCACTGGAGCTAAGTCTGACCATAATTTTGAGCAACTTTATTTCCTTGAGCCAAAGTGCACCTGCTTATGAGGAAAAAAAGTGAAACAGCACTCCTCCATAATCAGCATTCCTAGTGAACAGTTGAATTTTTTTTAGCATATGTAGAAAAGACCAACTTACTAGCCACTTTGAGTCATTATTAAGTGTGTGTTTTAATAGTAAAATTCTTTCCATTTTGGCTGGTGGAGAAAAAAGTTAATTAACAACCCAGTGTATAACTGTAGGAGCAGACTGTACAGTGAAAGTGAATCCTGCCTGGACTTAACAGACCCCTATACCTAGAATGACCCAAACATTTGACTATTGCTCTTGTCACAGGTCAGTCCATGAGCCCACGTCTTCAGGCCAGGGGCCCGAGAGAAATTTCCAGTGACATGGATCAACAGAGATCCTCAAACAGTAAGTTGATCTTCTACATCAAATAAAGGAAATCATGTGAATTGTCTTTAAATAGAACACAAGCATTTGATTACCAATCTTGTATAAGGTCAGTCCATAAAAAATCAAATGTGTGTGTGCGCGTGCCCGCCCGCCCATCTTTCTGAGTGTGTATGTGCTACAAACAAACTTATGCCAATTTTTTGTTTAGTTTTTCTTGATTATTTAGGTATGTCAGTGAAATAATATAATTTGCATAATACTGAACTTTTTAACCCTGTGTATATGTAGAACAGGACTTAAACATTTGACTATCTCACTCTCGTTACAGGTCAGTCCATGTGCCACGTTCCAGCCAGGGACCAAAAGGGGGACTTTCGTCATGGGGCCAGACAGACATCCTCAAGCAGTAAGTTGATTTACATGGATGCATTCTGAAGTTGAATTGAAGTAGTTATATTGTTGTACGCTGGCTACTATTCAATGTGTCAAAGTGAAATGTATTAATTGTTGTCCCATGAAAAAATGAACTGTATCAAATCTCAATGTATCGTTCCAGGGATAAGAGTTCAAGAATGTTGTTGCAGGTGAAATGATCATTGAAATTTGCTGATTCAATGCCATTTTTCTATCTTTACTTTTTGGAGAAATAGAGAGATGCATCCAGGCCACCCACTAGGAGGTGGAATCGTACGAAGAGGTGGCTGTACCTGGCGGCAGACTGAGATGGGGTGAGGAAGAGGAGAAGCACAGACCAAGAACGGAATGTCAGACATTTGCCCTTTTTTATGCCCAGCACACACAGACACACACACACACACACACACACACCAGCATATAAACATGCACATAGACACAGGCGCACGTGCACACACATACACAGACTCTCAAACAAGATGAGTCTCTGGTGATGTTGGCGATACACACGGCAATGATTCCACCATGGTGCCCCACCTACGCGAGTCCTGTCCTTCAGCATTGACTTTCTCCCCAGGTGTGGTGTGCCTTCATCCGAACCACAATGGCATCCCAAGCAGCAACAAATACCTGCACGCATGCATGCTACGGTACACACACAAACACACTGAACTGTGAACTAGGTCAGACACACACACATGCTCAAAGTAGCCAAGATCGAAAAGGCTGCATCGGTGGCTTGACTGCATCCATTTTTTGGAGGAACACCTTTGTCAATTTGGAGGAACTTTGTTGTGGGAAGATATTTTAAAATGTTGATAGTCAGACTCTTGTATACCCATTTGCTTCACTTTGATGTATTTTGTAATTGAGATGATTTATGCCACAGTGCTGAATTAACACATCATGACAAAGATGTCGCCTTAAAAGGTATGTTTGGTACCTGTGGGTCAAATGTCTCAGGAGCTCCCTGACTGCAGAACGTCTCAGGAAAGGACTCAACTTTTTATATTGTATGCCGGGTGCGATTTGTCAGAAAACCAGAAAGGGGGATGTGTTTCAGATGTCAACAATATCAATGGAGTTACATTAAACTATGATTAAAATCATGTGGAAAAAGTGACAATATCAAAACCAGAAGAGGGGACAATCTCCCTACAAACCGCACCCTGATTGTATGTATTTTACATGTTTGTAGGATCATTGATTAATACATGTTCACAGAAGAAAATACAATGTACGACTGCAAGGTCTTGTGCGTTTTTCTCACCGATATCTTAAAGGTTTATGCGTTACAAAATGTTTATTATTTTGTTTATTTTCTGAACGTTTTTTTTAATAACTCAAATGGATATGTTAAGAAACGTGTTTATCTTCTGGTTTGTTTTTTGGAAAATTCCATTTAAAACATGAAGGGATATTTTAAGAAAGGCTGTGAGTTTTAAAAAAATGCATTTTGATCATTTTGTTTTCTTGTTTAAAATGTCATACATTTTCAATTTCCAAAATCTATTGAATGGATGAATGTTGTAGCCTACTAAAGATAATAAATGGCCAATTTGCATGATTTTTTGTGGGTTTTATTCTTTATTATTATTATTATTATTATTATTATTGGGAAGGTTAAATACATTCCGGCATATTTATGGGTTTTAATCGGTAGGGTTCTGGCAATCTTGTGGTAGGCTCATGGGCCATTTCTGGGTCTTCTGGCAAACATCTGGTAAGGTGCCGGCACTCTGTCGAACGTTCTTGGCATTCTACTGGCTGCTTTCTGGCATGATTCCGGCAAAATCTTGTGGGCCGTTTTAGGCCCGGGAGTAACCCCTACATATTGCGGCATATTTCCAGGATGAACCAAGGTTTCTGGGCCATAAAAAGCCCAGAACATTTTTGCTATCTGGGTAGTGCTGGAATTCAGAGCGGCACATATGTGGATATTTTTTTCTCCTACTTGCATTGGTTTTGCATTGGTTTTGGCCTTCCGTTTCCACGTAGCAGATATTTAAAAATCCAGGTGCAGGAGAAAAAAATAGCAGGAGAAAAAAATATCCTGTTTAGGGGTCTGAAACGCATTTGTTACAATTAGAGGTGTGTCGTTCATGAACGAGCCGGTTCTTTTGAACGGCTCCCTGAAGTGAGCGATGGGAACCGGATCACAGCTGGGGGAGCCACTCGACCGTTATTTCGTTCATTTTTCATTCATTTTAAGCACGTGACCTCGACCAGAGTAATTAAATTTGGGAAAAAACACAATTGTTTGCCTCAAAGAGAGCCAAAAAACGGTCTTTAGAAGCAGGAGAATAATCAGTTGTCGTTTGGACAAAATTACCTTGAGGTGGAGTCAAAATATTACATTCTTAACACTGAATAAATAATTTTAAAAAGAGCCAAAAGAGCCAGTTTTTTGAACGGCTCTTTGAAAGGAACGAGCCACTAAGATCCGGATCCCGAAAAAGAGCCATAAATCCCATCTCTAGTTACAATGGAGGATTTTTTTTATCCACACGTTGCGTTTCCACCTAGAAGAAGAGAAAAAAATACCCTGCTAAAAAAAATATCCTGCTACGTGGAAACAGCACCTAAGTTTAATAAAATTCATGTTATTTGCTAAGAGCGATAGGCTGTAATTTAGACATCAGATTATAGTTTTGTATTGTATTGTTTATCACCCTTTGATCTCAAACTGACAAGCATTTTGGTCCAGGAACTGCTTACAATGCAAATCGCATACAACTGCCTTGGCAATTTTGACCATTCACTTTCAATGACATTCTGTTTCAGTGACATTTGCAGGTCTCATAGCAAAGACTAAAGACATCAGTTTGAGAACAGGCAGTGATAAAACAAAGTAATAGCTTTGAATTCTATTACTCTTATGAATTTGAGTAAAGACCAATTTACAGGTATAACCTAATTATATAATCATTTTTAAGTGCCCCACCACCACCACAGCATTACTAACTACGGGATACCACTGAACCACTCTAACCACTAAATGTAAGAGATTAACTCATTAGCTAGGCTATAACTGCAATGAAAAAGGAATCAGAATGGTATCTTTACATATGATCACATAAACTGTAGTTCTGAACGGTTTACCCTAAGACATCAAACAGATTTCAACCAGTACTCTAACATTTGAATGATATTATGAAGTAGTGTAAATATAATCTTTCCTGGGGATGGTAACCGAGATACTATTTAAACATCTCAAGGGTGAGTTACAGGAATGACTATATCAGATTACATGGCTAATTTAACAATTACTGTACCACCACAAAGGCGTATGATGGACAATGTGTGTAAATTAAAAGCACAAACCTTAAGGAGCACTTAGATAGAGCTGTGTCATCCGTGGCTGTGCTGAAGGACGGTTATACTTAACTGTTCAAGTGAAGCACCCTTTTGGCTGGATGCAAACACACATAAGGTTGCCAGATTGTTGCTGCCCAACAATCCCCATAGTTGCTCAACAAGAATTTATGAATGGTGAAGTGTGTGTGTGTGTGTGTGTGTGTGTGTGTGTGTGTGTGTGTGTGTGTGTGTGTGTGTGTGTGTGTGTGTGTGAGTGTGTGAGTGTGTGTGTATCCTTATCTATCCACATGTATCCTTAAGACACTCAGTGCGCAGTTTCTTTTAGTTTTGTGTAAACTCCTATAAAATTTGGCTTGTGCTATGATAAATGTCTATCTGTCAATCCAAATAAAGAAGTAATCTGTCTGTGTGTGTGTGTGTGTGTGTGTGTGTGTGTGTGTGTGTGTGTGTGTGTGTGTGTGTGTGTGTGTGTGTGTGTGTGTGTGTGTGTGTGTGTGTGGACATTTGGTGTAGGTCCCTATATGTCCAACAGAGGGGAGGCTAAACATTCACAAATCCATTATAGTAAGCTGCAGCCTAGGCCTATGTAATACAAACTTCAAGGCCTCTTCAAATATAAGATGAACGAACTGAAATTAATTTGTTTTCTACATCTTCAGCTATCCGATGACTGTGAATTATACCTTTTATCCAATTGTTACTAAAATGAAAAAGGAACAACAATATACTAATATAACTTTTTCATCGCTACACATATAGACTACTTAAACTAGAAAAGTGCTCAGAAACCACACCTCCACCAAGACAGGTCAGAATTAGATTGTGATTCTATGTCCTTCTACCTGTATATCAACATATTCTTGCATTCAAAATGTGCAAATGACACATTCATGGCAGTTCAGTCATTTGCAAACCGTAATAATAGCTGCTTTGAAGGGATGAGGGTTCTTCTGCCCTTAATCATGTATTTTACATACGCAGGTATTTTGATAAACCTAGACCTTTTTCTTCGTTTGAGCCTTTCATTCACAAACAAACAAAGCTTCAAAAAAACTCTGGCATAAGTGGAGATTTTTTTTTAAACTTAAAAAATGTTAGCGTTTGTATATAAACAGAGATAAACGGAGACTTGAATGGCGTTCTCCCTACCTCGGACGGCTCAGGCTTAATTAATATATTTATGACAGCTCTCAGCAACATATTTATGCAAATTTGCCTATGATGTGGACGAAAATATGTTGGTAAGCGTAAAGAAAGAAAATGTTGGTTTAACAAAATACCCGGGTATGTATAAACAGGCCTTTAGTGAAGTTCAGTTAGTGCCAAGAATGTTGATAAGCTACAATTAGGCTACACTTGAACCATTAACCGATTGATCGACATGATGATGAACCCATATTCTGTCCTCCACTTACATCCCATTTGGAGCGTCTTTGTCAATTCATATAATAGTATTTCATTAAGTTATTAACAGTACACCAATATAATTGTACATGTGTTTCTATCTATCACCACCAGGGGGCAGTGCCAGTCCGTGCAGGGATCAGTTGTCTACAGGCCTACATGGGTTCTGGCTGTTTATACACAGGTGAGTGCGCACGCAGCCAGGGATTCCAAAATGCTAGGTAGGCAGCTTGGTGTTTATCATTGGAAGTCCCATTGGAGCTCTGCACAATGTATGACAAGAACATGTTGTCATGTCGGCTGGCGGTTTTATCCGCTTGCTCGGAAGTCACCGCAAAGTGCGGCCACAGCTGCCCCCAATATCAAACTTGGTTAGCTAACGCTGTGCCAGTAGAACAATCTTAATAAAAACAATGCTTTTTACATACAAAATGTAGTTTTCCAGTCATTGTCAAAGGGTAACACTTTATTTTAGTGTTACATATAAGCACTAACACATAGGCTACAATGTCAATGCCTGTAAGTAACTTGTAAGCCATGTACTAAGTAAAATCAAACATTAGGCATGCTCAAATTTCTTGTTCATGCACAATTGGGGATTTATAACCAATATAGCCTTAGTAAGGACCAGTAAGCCTAGATTTCTACTTTAATAGGCTACAGAGACCTCACATATGAAAAATGACGTGCAATGAAATGAAATGAAATTTCAGAGACAGAGAAGTCTAATCAACACACACTTTGTCTTGAGACGTAAAAAGTGAATTAGGTCAGTTTTAATTCAAGCAATAGGAAAAGTTATCTGTTTGTTAAAATCATTACTATTACACTTAGCTGCTGTTTTTATTCAAAGTGACGCACAGAACACGGTAATAGTTACAGTTGCTGAAGCAGTGTGGAGTTAGGTGGCTTGGTCAAGGATACTTCAGGCATGGAGGGAGGAAGGGATTGGTAAGTGTGGATATTGAACCTGCAATCCTGTGTTCAACAGTCCCACTCTAACCATTCGGCCAAAGATAGGGCATAATGGATTGGTGTTTGGAGGTGTTAAAAAGTACAATGCAGTCCATTCAACGCAAGGTGCGGCCACAGCTGCCCCAATGTCAAACTCTGTTAGCTAACTCTGTGGCAGTAGAACATTCTTAATAAAAACAATATTTTTAAAAAATAACATCTAGTATTTCAGTTTATGTGTAAATTAAAGTTGAAGTGATGGCACCACATACTTTTTTAGGAAGTAAAATATCTAACATTAGTAGTGTTAACATGGATCGCTTTGTGTTGTTTTTAAAAATATATATATATATATTTTAGGGGCTTTTATGCCTTTATTTGATAAGACAGTCTGAGATGGTGACAGGAAGCGAGTGGGATCGGGAAATGACCCCGGCCGGACTCGAACCGGGGTGCCCGTGGGTGCGCTGTGCCACAGCGCCCCCACTTTGTGTTGGTTTAATTTTTACGTTCAGTTTTAAAGCAACACTCCGTTTTTTTGGACACCGGACCTCATTTCCGAGTCAACCAGAGTGTTAGAAGTGTGTCCAGATCGTTTTTTTTTTTAAATTCCATGCAGTCATTGTAAAACCACAGGTCGATGTTGCTAAGCTAGCGCAAGTGATCCACTTTTGGTAGCATGACCCAAAAAAGCAGTCTTAACAAATTCAGTAAACACTCAACACTCATTCGAGAAAAAAATACCTGGACCTGCTGGACCCAATGGCCAGTTGTCAATGCGGTAAGTTATCAAAACATTTTCTCAGTTGTTCCATAGTTGAAGAACGAAGCTGCCGCGTAAGTTTATGTAACTACAGTGTAACTATTACAATGAAGGCACACCAGCCATAGCACGTAAAGCACAGCAAAGGTTTTAGGTAACGTTAGCTAAATCATCATCAGTAAATGTCGCCCCCTAGTTAGCAACAACTTCAAAAATGCAGGAATTGAACGCCAGCAACAAACACAGACAACCGTGTCAAAATCCAACTTTTTCTTTTATTAAGCTTCTTGCATGTAACCTATGTGTGTGTAAGCTAAAAGTGAGTGGCATCTGGCAGTTACTGGCATGGGGGCAGAGCAGTGGCAGCATCTGGGTGTCAGCGGTCATCAGCTCAGGTGCGTGGCGTCGGTTGGGGTTACGGCGTCGTCCCGGTTCAGCACTGGTGCGCAGCATCGGTCGGCGTCAGCTCAGGGCACGGCGTCGGTTGGGGCGTCAGCCCGGTTCAGCTCGGGTGCGCAGCGTCAGTCGGCGTCAACTCAGGGCAGACGTCGGTTGTAGCGTCGGCCCGGTTCAGCTCGGGTGCGCAGCATCCCGGCGTCAACTCAGGGGCTCGGCGTTGGTTGGGGTTGCAGCGCGGGTTGGGGCTTCAGAGCAGCAGAGCAGAGAAAGAGCAGAATAGAGAGCACAGCATAGAAAGAGCAGAAGAACAGCCCAGACCAGAGCAGAGCAGAGCAGAGCAGAGCAGAGGGACAAAGCCGAGCAGAGGCAAGACCCCCGAGCAGCAGTAGTAGTGGCCACAACGCCGGCGGTGGGCCCTCTCCTTGGTGCTCTCTGTTGGGTGCTCTTGGCGTCCTCTCCTCCCGTGCCCTACCTCGTCACAAAGACTGGCCTTTTTATATACCTCTTACAGGTGGAGAGAGTCAGACTTGTTAGTGTCTGATTGGACACTTTCAACACAAAGGCATAGCCTTGATACTTACTCGTTAGTTGCAGCTCCCAGGAACTAGCGCTCAAAGCTTGTAGGACAAACGTGATCTTCGGAGACTGTTGGTATCACAGTGGCTGTCCTTGGCACACAAGGGATTGGGAAGGTGAATGGCACCGCAGATGTTTTCAGACCTTTCTTTGCGGACATTCTGATTGACTTTATGAAGTCGTCAGGGCTGAAATGATCACTGCAGATCACCATGTTACGAAGCGTCTGATGTGTTTACTACCTCCTGCAGATAGGAGCTAGTTTTGTTCTTTCCGGGTCTTTTTCAGGAAAAGAATGAAGTTTCTGTATGGACTCTATTGTCGCAATTTTATATGCACATTTATTTACCATGTTACCACGCTGCTGGTTTATAATCCACTATACATTAAAAACGCAGTAATGTAGAGTATTTTAGTTCTAGCTGGCGTCTCACTGTTGAAGTGGGTTTACATCTGATCACAGCTGTCGAGAGCAAGGTAAAATTCCGCTGACTAGGAGAAACTAGTTCACCGTATTACAAAAATCCATGTAATGCCAGGTCAGTTTTATTTGAAACAGTATTCTATTACCACAAACCTTCACATCCACAGCCTGGCATAATAATTGATGTGATTTGATTGCTTGATCTTGAATTTGTTAAGACTGCTTTTTTGGGTCATGCTAGCAAAAGTGGATCACTTGCGCTAGCCTAGCAACATCGACCCTCGGTTTTACAATGACTGCATGGAATTTCAAAAAAACGATCTGGACACACTTCTAACACTCTGGCTGACTCGGAAATGAGGTCCTGTGTCCAAAAAAACGGAGTGTTGCTTTAAGTTCTACCAACATGCCCATAGTAATAACAACAACAATAATAATAATAAAACAATAATAAGAATAGATTCTTTTGAACATGGCAGACGTACATACTTCTGTTATGAACATTTTGGGCACTGCCCGAGGTGCACCCTGAGAATGCCCTGACTGTGCAGGCGTAGCAACAGGCCAAACTCGGTGGGCATGGCATGGATGTTCTTCTTGAACTGTACATTGTCGTAGTAGTGATTGGCGAGGGCTTGACAGGTATGCGGATGCGTGCTGAAGGGCCAGAAGCCGTAAAGGTGCACGCTGGAGCACAGCTCGAGCGCCAGGCTCGCCATGATGAGACCCGTGCTTAGCCGCTTAGCCCGTAGGCCCTGGGAGTGCCAAAAGAGGGCCACATTCCTCATGTACTCTGGGTTCATGTACACAGGCTGAGCTGGGCTCTGGAAGTCTTCAGCGGTGTATGAGGCACGCCGACACAGTGCTGTGTTGAAGCTAAATGAGAAGGCAGGCAAGAAGATCAGGGAGTTGCCGTAAGAACGGAGCTTATCTGCAAAGGGTTTCCGGCGCTCTACCAGATCCTTGAACCTGACAGAGAAGAAAAGATGGAAGATGCTCACCAACAGACAGGCAGCCCAATGACTAGATTAGATTAGATTACTTTATTGGTACCAAAGGGTAGATTTGATTTGCAGTAAAAGTGAGCTTCGCTCATACAAAACATTGAGGACATAGGACACACATAACATACAAGCAACCCACAATGAACATATGGACAATACCAAAAGTGACCTAGTGCATCCTATCAAAGAGACATGGTGTCACATGAAGTGACAGAGGTACTAAATAAGAATAGATTGTTAAATATATTATAAAAGGAGTATAGCGTCGCTGTCCAGCAAAAACCACTTATCTCCACTTCTCCTTGTTTTTTATGTATTGATTTATAAAACCACATTTTCTAAAAAAAAAAAAAATAATAATCATTGCAACATTAAAGTTGGCTACTAAATTATTTATCATACACATATACCTATGGAGACTGACCAGTAGTACTGTCTTTTATTTTATAATAAATAAAGAACGAACATAAAAAACTAAAAATAATAGTGGAGATAAGTGGTTTTTGCTGGACAGCGACGATAGAATAGATGATAAGAAGTAACTAGATTGATAAATACCTAGTAAAATAAGACTCTTGTCTAAGGAATTAAAAACAATAAAACAGTGAAAAAACATTAAAAGCAATAAATAACATGGTCAGATAGGCCTACAGAAAATCATAGCCTGTGTTTGGACGCTATATTATTAATTTCTCTAATTGCAGAGGGGACAAAGCTTCCTCTGAAATGCTTTGTTCGGCAGACAGGCAGGCTATATCTGTGGCCAGAGGGCAGAAGATGGAACTCTTTATATAGTGGGTGGGAGCCATCTTGTAAGATGGACTCAGCTATCCTCTGCAGCAGTCTATTGTAGAGTGCACTCTAAGGGCTACAACGGGGGAGTGCAGACTCCATTCGGAATGAATGGGCTGCGCTCTCTTGACAGCACCCCTAGGTGAACTGCAGGCATGGATCGAGTGAGTGTAGAGGCTATGTAAACCGGCTGTGGCACAGCCTGTAAAAATAAACTAACTAAACTAACTGTGCGCTATCAAAGTTCTCTGCCTCAGTTTACATGTCAACAACACCGCAACTCTACGTGATGAAGTATTGAGTAACTTTGAGCCTCGTTAATGGATGGAAAATAGAGATAACGATGGCTACTTCAGTGTCGATAGACCCATAGCAAAAGCCCAACAATTTTAGCATTAGCTAACGAGCGCTGGAATTCTGAATGCAGGGGATGTATGGAGGTGAAGTATGTGTAAAAAAGTTAGCGCTCATCATCATGTTTTAACATTATTTAAAGGGACACTGTGCAGGAAATGAAATGGTCAAAAAAGGTACTGCAACTATGCTGCTCATTGAAACTGGGCTGCCTATTGCCAAATTTGATATTTACATGAAAGTTTACTAAGGAATAAACAAATGTTTTCTAGTATGGTCCAAGTACAGTCATTTTACAGCTAAAATGGCTATTTCTGGAAATTCAAAATGGCAGACCTTGGAGAAGATCCCCCTTTTCATGTATGAAAAATGCAATTTCTCCAGTCATAATGAATACTTGTAATAAATATTCATGAAAAAGGTAACATTAGTGAATGGGAAGCATGCATTCTGGAAATAAACAACTAAAAATCTCACGCAGTGTCCCTTTAAGCCATTTCACACCGTATTTCCCCTTAAGGGATAGACAGGCTGCTTTCATGTTTTCTTCCATGACTCACTTTTCGTGTAGGATGCTGGGGTTGGCTGTTACCAGATCAGACTCATTGCCCACATCCTTTTCATAGTCGTTTTCAATTGGTGGAAGGTTGCACCTGTTGAAGAGAATCACTAACAGAGGTCACTAACACATTACAACAGAGCAGAAGGGGGTATTTTGCTTAATATGGTATACTGCACATACCTAATAACAAATTGGGCAGAATCAATAAGCGGTCCACAGCTACTGTTGGTCAGAATACCTCCATTTCCAACAACAGAACATGTATCCCAAGTTTTGTTTACAAAGGGTGACTCCTGAACAGAGAGAGAGAGAGAGAGAGAGAGAGAGAGAGAGAGAGAGAGAGAGACATTTTAATTAGGCTAATTGAATCATCAGGTACCGCAAATCATGCATGCGCTGTGTAATATAATGTAACACAGTAATGTTGTAATACTGTCATGTGGGCCTGTACCTTTGGAAAGAGGCTGAACAGTGGAGCATCTACTTTCAGTGTCTTTTTACTCTCACCATCGTAAGTGACAGTTGAGCCCACAGGAGTTTTGTCTTGCGTGACGACTGCTTTAGAGGTACCATTGCACATGCTGCTCAGCAACACCCTGTAAAAACATCAGAACCACACAACAGCTCATCTGGTCATTATCCCTTAGACCAGGGCTATTCAAATGGCGGCCCTTGAACAGCAAGGCTCTGGCCCCCCACAAGCCCCTTCAAATACAGAATCGTTTTTTTGAATTTAGAGATAAAAGTATGGGCTCCGTTGTCATCCTGAAACGTGACATGAGACGTTAAAATGCAGGAAATTACATCTAAGAAACACAACATTTTCTGGGGGAGGACCCCCAGACCCTCCACTTCAATGAAGTCTCCCATATTTGTCTCATTGACAGTCGGCAACCATAATACATACGTATGGTTCGGCCCCTTAACTGGGAGGAATTTGAAAAACTGGCCCTCGTTGAAATATAATTGAATACCCCTGACTTAAACGTTTAGATGAATAGTTTACATTCTCTGGTAGTGTAATGTAATGTAATCTATGACACTTGCTGCTCAGTACATGACATGGTTTAGTTTAACAGTAAATTACACTTACTAACACGTACTAACACTTTACATTACACTACTAACACATAGGTATAAATTATATGCGGCCTCTATTCGTCAGGCTGCCTTCGATCAAGACGAATAGAGAGCCCGCAGATCATGTATCCCTACGAATACATGTTAAATAAAATGCACTTTGTTTCTGAAGAACTGCATGCAAAAGTCTGTTCGAAAGTTATTGCATTAATCCAAAATATAACAATTTTGGACACTATCTTGGACACCATCGTGAATTTCTCGGAGCCCAAGAGGGATTCCCATGGTCTTTTACTTTTTTTAATTTTGAGCTAATGCCCTATAGAATATACATATTTTCAGTGGTTGATTTTCTTATTTTAAATCCTCTTCCCCAGCATCACCAATGTTAGAAAGCAAAAAACTCCTGTACACGGTCTTCATTTTCAAGTTTATTTGCAACTTTTTGGTCGCGTGACCTTCATCCAAGGGCGTGTGTTTGGTCTGAGCTTTGTCCTGCTTATTGTTCCTCATCTGCAGCTGATTGCCATCTGCCAGGGCTTTAGCCTGGCTACAGTTTAACCAGTAGGCCTATTAAAAAGACCTGTTAAATTGTTTGGCCTAAGAGATACTATCGAATCAAATATGAAAAAAGATAACAGACACTGTACGAAATGAGTATGAGGGTATGGTATGGCTTACCCTTGCCTACGCACACACACACAGTAAAAAAAAACACACAAAAAACCAAAGAGAACATTATGAGGACCTGTAGCCAACATATAAACAAATGCAAATACAAGCCCTTAACAGAGATCAATTGGAGTAGTGTAGTGTTCCTCTTTGCTCCTCATGCCCTCAACAAACATACAGTACATTCTCTCTCTCTCTCTCTCTCTCTCTACATTTACGTTTTTTTGTGGAGCAAATTGAGTTGCATCTGTGTATGAAATGCACATAAACTTACCTTGCCTCTTTCTCTTTCTCTTTCTCTCTCTCTCTCTCTGTCTCTCTCTCTCTCTCTCTCTCTCTCTCTCTCTCTCTCTCTCTCTCTCTCTCCACCAGTTGCACTTGGCTGAACTGAGGTTTACTGACTGAACTAGTTTTTCAAGTTGTCAGTTGGATCCAGGAATGAAATGGAGCAAACCACCCCTCTAAAATATGTGTCAGCTGGACAACAACAGCAGAGTAGATGAATCAAGGAAACACTATGTCCAAACCCACTTGAAAACCTCTGGAATGTGATCAATAGGAAGCGGACAAACCAACGCGACCGAAAACATTACCTCCTTGGCGGAGGTAACAATGAAAGACTAATGGAAAGCATACCAAAACGCATGGAAGCTGTGACTAAAAATCAGGCTTATTCCTAAAGCTCTTCCTAAGTTAAGACATTACTGATATGTTTATTCAGTCATACCGGAACTGTTGATAATTGGTTTCATTCCTTTTCCAGTTTAGTGAATAACCTTCCATCACTTTGTCGATAACACTGCCCCTGAAAATAAGGAAACACAAGTGAGAGATTGTGAAGAGAGGCTGTGATGAATACACATGATATACACACATATTATTGCACCAAATGGCCCTATACTAATAAATCATAACAGCGATTGCTGTCTTTGACAGCATGGACAGGGTTACTCTTCGACACTTAGCAAATAGACAAAATGATAAGACTTTTATGATACTCAAAAACAAGGATAGTAACCTGCTGTAAAGCGAGTTCCAGAGCCAGGATCATGTGAGGAACGTGCGCTGGTTTTCTAATTATTATGTCGGCAGGTGAATATTGCTTTTGAGTTGAGTTTTTAAGGACTTCAAAGTTTCTGGACATGTGTATACAGTAATTTACCAAATGCAGTAATCAAGAGATCCAACAAGGGGGTCAACAAGCAGAAGCATGAGGTCAGTGACTGGTGGAAGCTGAATTAATCAAAACTCCTCCTGAGTGTGTGTGTGTTTTTTTCTCACCCACAGCTGACATTGCGTTTGGAATCCACACCCTTCTGGTTTGGCAATGGGAAATGAAGAGTGGTCCCTCTGTAACACAGGTAGAAAGAGTTATTAAGAGTGATGTCGCAAAACTTATGAATGTATAGTGCTGTTGCTGTAACACGATAGTGAGGAATAAAGTGTATTTATTTCAGTGTTTCAGTGTTATATCAGTGTTTCTGGGCATGTCAGTGAGAATCATCAGTGAGACAAAACCATCAAACTTTTGGGGGGTGCTGTGGCACCCTGCGCAGTATGGGGAGTATTGCCTTGGGGAACCCAAGTTCAAATCCTGCCTGCCATTTTCAAACCCCACCCAGCTCTCTCTGTCAACTATTTCTTGTCATCTCTCTACTGTCATATCAAATAGCCTAGTAAAGGCACAAAATAAATACATAAATAAATAAAATCCATCAAACTTGCAGGGCAAGACATTGACCATTGAGCTCATCCATGCTGTGCCCTTGTCTAAATGTTCAGGGCTTTCTGTCACAGTACCTCAGAGAAGCAGCCCATGCCAGACTGCAACAGACCTGTAAAGCCGTAATGGCTTGTAGCTGTTGGTGGAATATTGAGAGACAGCTCAGGTTCCTTTTCCAATCTCTATGATCCTCCTTCCTTCCAGCCTTCAATCATGTATTGATGTGTTCCTTTTACATTACATTGCACATACAATAGCTGACACTTTTATCCAAAGTGACTTGCAGTTATTTACAGGGTATTGGTCCTTGCAGCACTGAGTTAGATGCCTTGCTCTTCTTGAAGGGCACTTCAGTCATGGATGGAGGTGTAGGGAGAGGTAAGGTGTGGTGTGGGGAGAGGTAAGGGTGGGATTTGAACCGGCAACCCTCTGATCTGAAGACCACCTCCCTAACCATTAGGTCACATCTGTCCCATATTCATTCATTTAGCTCTAAACTGATGAACACTGAAACCAATGACTTCCCCTGGAGGACAGCACAGACTATAGATAGAAATCGATCAATGAATGCAGAGATGGTAGAAGAGTGCTTAGGACAGAGCAGAGGACTTTGCAGTGCCTTTCCTTCAAAGTTGGCTGCAGAGAAATCCTCTGAAGGCAGATCATTATTCATAGCACTGCTCTGATGGAAAAGAAAATCCAAGATGGCTGTGGTAAAAAGAGGAGGAAGCTGTGAGGAGGAGTGGTCATATTCCAACATGGGTCGTGCACAGATAGAGATGAGGTGGTGCTACAGCACCTGCTCCTTTGCCCTAATGGACAAAATATGCCATTCTATTTTGCCATTTCTAGTCACAATGTACTGTGGTCTATGTTGACAGGATCATAAATGCTTAATAATCAGAAGCATGTGACAATAATGCCCCCATACAATACTGTACATAAGGCAGCTAGAAGCTACATTAGTGGAGCAGATAACTGCCCAAATACCCCAGAATAGTTCACTTTGGTATGCAAGCATGAGAATTGGCACACATGTTCATTAATATGCACTCTTTCAACAGAGCGCATTGTCCAAGCAAAAATCCAAGATGGCCGCCATTTTTTCAAGATGGCCACCTCTCCAATTGTAAATCAGGCCAAAAACAGTTCACTTTGGTATGCAAGCATGGAAATTGGCACACATGTTCTTTAGAGGGCACTCTTTCAGTAGAGGGTGTTGGCCGTGCAAAAATCCAAGATGGCCGCCATTTTTCAAGATGGCCACCCTCTCCAGTTGTAAATAAGGCTAAAAGTAGTTCCCTTTGGTATGCAAGCATGAAAATAGGCACACATGTTCATTAGAATACACTCTATTAGCACAAGGCATTGGACGTGTAAAAATCCAAGATGGCCGCCATTTTTCAAGATGGCCACCCGCTCCACTTGTAAATAAGGCCAATAATTGCTTACTTAATGATGAGGGCTTGAGATTTGGCACAAATGTCAACTAGAATCAATGTTTTGAAAAATGGGCATTGGTTTCAGTGAAATCCAAGATGGCCATCGTTCTCAAGATGGCCACCCTTTCCACTTGTAAATAAGACCAAGAATAGTCCACTTAATGATATAACCATGAAATTTGGCACAAATAGTCATTGGAAGCCACTCTTCCAAAAAGGGGTCTTCTTGGCCAAAGAGAAATCGAAGATGGCCACCATTGTTCAATATGGCCACCCTTTCCACTTGTAAGTGAAGCCAAGAATAGTTCAATTAAAGTTGCAAGGATGAAATTTGGAACACATTAGAATCCCCTCTTTGAAATAAGGCCATTGACCGCAGGAAAATCCAAGATGGCTGAGATTTTTCAAGATGTCTATCCTCTCAACCAATAATTCCTAATGTTGCCTGCTTTAAAGTACAGTTACTTCCATTACATCATACATCTAGAAAAAGGTCTGTTGTTTTTGACAAAACCTTGACAGATGGGATATAAAAGGACCAGGCAGAGTTACACTTCTACACTTTACACTACACTTTCACTGGGCCTTGCATGTAAGACCAAGCCTGTAGCATTCACACTTTCTACACTTGGCAAACTCTTCACAACTCTTTGCAATGGTTGACATGTCCATTCTTCATCAATCTTATCCCATCTTCAGACAGCTGGATTTTTAACTTCTGGCTGGCACAGACTTGTCTAAACCCACACCCAGGCTGCTTGATTTGCTGCATGTTTAGTGTGATATATCAGTTCTACTTGTTTGAGGAATTTCTTCATATAGTCTTAGCTTTCTGGCAAAATGGTCATGTCTTGTATCATCAATACAATCTGCAGAACTGATCCTCTCAACCATGAGAACCACTACTTTACAGAACCCTCATGTTGTCCTCATCGAGCTGGTTACTTGAGTGTAAAACTGTCCCAAGTCTGCTATGCTGTCTCCTTTTCCTTTTTAAATTTCATCAGTGGTGAAGGCTGAGACCACGTCACAACCTGTGAAAGCATTAAAGAACAACATGTCTTTGTCCTTCTCTTGGCCAGCAGTCCTGTAAAGGTTGTGAATGTCAATCAATCAAATGCTCTGACTTTGAGCACACATCAGCCACAGCTGCTGCACATGTATGCTTTGCTGATTAAAATTGCCATTGGCACAATGGCATAGACAAATATGTGGCAATTGGCTTCCTCTTGGGGAATATGCATCTCATTCAGACAAATGGGTTTTTTGGTAAGCCAAGTGCTTCGGGTCATTTGTTTACTTTTATTTGTTAACTTTACAATAATCAAGTTTGGTGTGAACATCTGAACAACCAAAAAATAAACCTGCTCTAACTTGGTCAGGACACTCGGTCAAACCTTTTGACCACACTCAATAGCCTTGGTCTCATTAGCCGCGCTTCAGCGGCCCGGGGCCGCCCGGGGCTCAGGAGAGTGGCCGGCTCGGAGCTGCCGGCCCCGGGCCATTTTTTGCCTGATCGGACTCATAGCCGACCCCAGGCACATTCAGGTACACGCCTTGTTTGTGAAACGTCAGTCGGGCACAGCCCACTTTCGCCCCAAATCACAGAAGGACAACAACAGAACAACGACAAAGAAGGAGAAGAAAACGGAGCAAACTCTGCTGGAGCAGGTCGCCGTTTGGCTCGTAGCCTACGGACAAAGACGACAAGAACTGCAAAGAAAATGGCTTGCCTTTCAAGAACAGTTTTATTACATGGCAAAGTTGTCGATTCAGAAGCTGTATGGGACGCAGCGCATGTTAAGAAGACAAAGACGCATGAAAATACGAGCAGCTCGACAACTGAGAGAGTGAACAGAAGGAGACGTGCGAACATGCCCAGTTAATCCCCCCAATAGCGCACAGAAGCATGAGCCCCGGACATAGCGAGACATGAATGTGCAGGTAATTGAATAAGTTACCATGTGAAAGGAGACCAAATCCCGGAGACATAGCACCTTCATCAGTTGCTATAGAAAATTATGAGCCCCGGACATAGCGACACACCCCCTCGTTGCGGCGTGCCACCTGTCTATTCATGGTGAATGTGCAGGTAATTGAATAAGTTACCATGTGAAAAGAGACCAAATCCCGGAGACATAGCATCTTCATCAGCTGCTATAGAAAATGATGAGCCAGGGGAATAGCGACTATTTATTAAAGTAGCCACGGAAGTAGTGTAGCCTACAAGTCGTTCAATCTGCATAACATCGGTGTGTGTCCTGCAGGGAATTCTAAGTGTGCGCACTATGGCACATGTCTGCAAAACGTATGCCTATGGTTTAGTATGTCTGCAAAACATGAGACACTAGGGCAGCAGAGTGAGGATGATTTTAAATAGGCCTAAGTCAATAACAGCTGTGCTTTACTGTGTAATAATGTGGCTGCATGGGGGACTTATCGCTAAATTCTGGGCAAATTATTAGTTTGGGGTGTTTGGCTTTCTTATGGCATAATTTCATAAGATGCAACTTTGGCACTTCTGTTTGTGTTTTTAAAGTTATTTAGCCAACATAACTTTTTTGTTGTTATCAGGGCATCATGGGCACCACTACACTTAAACTTGGGATGTCATAGCTAAGTCATGTCGGCTTTTTTCTGCTTTTAGCCGCCAACTCTTGTGCCATTATCGTGATTTGGCATGCTTTCCACTGGACACCAATAAAAAGTGTCTCACAAATACTCACACATGACATTTATGTCGGCTTATTTAGCTTTTGCGCTATTATCGCCGAAGGTCTGGTAGGCTATATCGCACGTGGGCTATATCGCCCGAGGTTGACCCCGCCTCCGAGCCTCGGCGGTGCTTGCTGGCCCATCGAATTCGACGGGCCAGGGAAAGCGGCCCTTAGCCCCACAACCTGGCCCGGCGGCCATCTTTAGCACCTAGCCCCCTTTTGATGAGATCACCGTCAGCCCCCTTTTGTCCGGGCCAGCCCGGGGCTGGCCCTGCAGTGAGACTAAAGGGCTCTGCATACTTCACGTGCGCATTTTGTCGCGTGTGGCGCGAGAACCATTAATGACGTCATCACTTGCGACAGACTATTCATACTTCAGAAGGCTTTCGCTCGCATTGTCGGAAGTGCCCTCTGCTGTTCATGAGAGAAACGGCAGCGTGAGTTCTACGGATGTATAAAATAGAAAGCCAAACACGGCTGCTGTAGGGCTAGCCTACTGAACGTCTGACTTGTGACTTACCACATTGAAACATATATTTTTTTTGTTGTAGCCTACATTGCCAGATCATTCCAAGACCATGTGAGAGCATTGTTCTGGCGGCAGAATTTTTAAATATATCGCCGAACACAACGTGCTTCTGAACAAAGTAAACAATTGTTTCACTGAACAACATTTAAGAGAGTAGATAAAATGACTCTCTATGACATTTTATTATTATCCTCAAAATGGTGCAGGATCCATTCTGTAGTAGCCTACAGTAGTTGTAGCCTCTCTTCGCAACTCCTGCTTTGTCTGTCTACCTGCATGGTCGCTGGTGGCGCACGACATGTTACAAAAAATGTGGGGTGCACGACGTCTCGACACGGCAGCTCGCGCCACGGCGTATGACGTCATTTTGGGTCACGTGATGGCGCGAGTGAGGTCGCGAGTGAGGTCGCGAGTGAAGTATGAAGGAGACTTACACCAGTCACGCCAAGTATGAATCCCCCTTAAGGCTATTGAGAGGTGTGGGGGGTGGTGTTACCAGTATAGCATCATGCCTGGATTCCAATGGCTTGCTGTTAGTAAACGCGGTGTACCAAGCTCAAAAGGAAATAACTGTGGATTCCCTCAACTTTTCCACAGAGAGTTAAAAGCCACTATAGGCAAGACCAGTCACTACACTAAACTTGACTTGTCTGAGGGTGAGAAAGTTGGCTATTCTGAGGCATGTTGGTATTTATCTGTGGATATGTCTAAGACTAGTTAAAACCAAGAAGATTGCTGAAAACTAGTATTCTGGGCAACTGGACCATTGCAGAGTTGACAATGTCTCAGACAGGTGCAAATGCTACACAGGCTTGGTCTCATTTACCCAGCCTTATGAAGTTGAACATGTTCAGTTTAGTCTGTCTGATCCTTCTATACCTGTACATAACATTTATTTTAAGGTTCTTATAAAAGAGTATTGTCAAGTGTTTTTTGAATGTTTGGCATTAAGTTTGCTATTTTACGAAACAATTCGACTTTGATATACGATCATGCTTTTCGTTTTTCTTGAAGTAATTATAGATAGGCTACTACAAACCAGTTAACTATAAGGAATCATTGATGGAATGAAGCAATCATGGAAATTAACAGCCATCTTCCATTTTCCTATGGCCAGCACCCTGTTATTCAATTACTAATGAACATGTTGTGCCTAATGTCATGTTTGCATCATAAAGTCAACTAGGCCATATGAGTGAAAAGGGTGGCCATCTTGAAAAAGAGGCAGCCATTATGGATTTTTTTCCATGGCCAACACGCTATTTTAAAAAAAGAGGATTCTAATGAACATGTATCCCATATTTCATGCTTGCATCATTAAGCTAACTATTCTTAGCCTTATTTACAAGAGGAGACGGTGGACATCTTGAAAAATGGAGGCCATCTTGAATTTTGGGTAGCTAATGTTTTTTTAGTGAAAGAGTGCATTCTAATTAACACTTGTGCCTAATTGTATGCTTGCATCATTAAGTGAACCATTGTTGGGCTTATTTACAAGTGGAGCGGGTGGCCATCTTGAAAAATGGCGGCCATCTTGGATTTTTACATGGCCAATGCCTTGTGCTAATAGAGTGTATTGTAATGAACATGTGTGCCAATTTTCATGCTTGCATACAAAAGGGAACTATTTTTAGCCTTATTTACAACTGGAGAGGGTGGTCATCTTGACAAATGGCGGCCATCTTGGATTTTTGCGCGGCCAACACCCTTTACTGAAAGAGTGCCCTCTAATGAACATGTGTGCCAATTTCCATGCTTGCATACCAAAGTGAACTATTTTTGGCCTTATTTACAACTGGAGAGGTGGCCATCTTGAAAAAATGGCGGCCATCTTGGATTTTTGCTTGGACAACGCCCTCGGTTGAAAGAGTGCATATTAATAAACATGTGTGCCAATTTTCATGCTTGCATACCAAAGTGAACTATTTTGGCCTTATCTGCTCTGCTACATGACCCTCATCAGTGCCTCAAACACAGGTTAATCATTACATGTAATTCTTTATATGTTGACACAGAGATGAACATCCCAAATCCCTCTATACAGAGCATCTGTTGTGATCCTATCCCTGAGTCGCAGCCAGACTCCAAACTGTACAAACCTTTCCTCATTGCCATTGAAAGGCGTATATTAACAACAACAGCTTGTCATCAGTCCTTACAGTACCACAGTAGCCTCTCTGTTGTAAACCATTGACACACTGTTGCAGAGATTCTTTAAGTATATAGAGATGTGCCAATGTAATAGGTTGCTATGGGCACCTAACATGACCAGGTTCCGGTCTGCCTAAAGGGACGTGTCATAATACTCCTAGCATTGAATAGAACAGTCCTTAGGTCTGCCTAGGTCTGCCCCTCCCCCTTGCAATAATAGAACCCAGAAACAATGGGCCAATGGAACCTCTCTCTTTCTACTCTCTCTGACTGTAGTCCACCAGTGGAAATTGTCAGATGGCCCCTGTAGCTCGGACTGTTATAATAATAATGTAAGCAACACCTCAGGTCTCAGCAGTTCAAAGAAAGAGTTGATGCACAATGTACTCCTGGACACATTTTATTGACAGGACATGCTTAATTGCTTAGGGTAAAATAGCAATTAATCATTCAGGTGTGTGCTTGCCAAGAACAAAATGCTAATAGAGGAGGAATGCATGGTACAAGGTTAGCTTCTCTCAGTATACCTTGAAACTCTGTCCACCAGCAACCGTTAATGTTGCTGCACACAGCACACTTTGGCACACCTAACATTTTCAGATCACCACACAAATGTAAACATTAAACAAGGATGACCCAAGCAAACATAAAATACAGTTTCTCAGTGATTATTTCATTTGTTGAGAGAATAAAGCCATAAAAAATGCATGAGCCTGTGTGAAAAGTAATTGCCCCCTGAACCTTATACAGTAACTTGTTGTACCAGCAACAATTTTAGTGAAGTGTTTACAAGAACTGACGAGCAGCCTTGCACATTATTTTTTGTCAACTGTTCTTTGCATAATTGATTTAAAATCAGCTACAGTGGATGGATCCCATGCATGAACACAAATGAATGGTTACAAATGGATGGATGGACATTATCCTTCAGGATTTGTTTGTAAAGAGTGAAATTCATGCTTTCTTTAATCTTAGCTGGTCATCCATGTCCCAAGGCATCAAAACAGCCTCAAAGTATGAAACTCCCACCACCATGTTTCACTGTTAAGTTAACATGGCGTTCTTTTTTATTAAATGCAGTGTTCATTTCACACCAGAGGCTACAGGAGGCTCTCCTTTCAAAAAGTTCAACTTTTGTTACATCTGTCCGCAGAATATTCTCTCAGAAGCTTTGTATTCATTGTTTATACGTTTTTAGCAAATTTGAGACAAGTCTTGATACTCTCCTTGTCAGAGGTGGCTTTGGCCTTGGAACTCGAACATGCATGCAATGTTTGAACACTTCCTTTGTATGCGGTAATTAACACCTCAGTTGGTACAGTATGATGTTTTTCTGTGTTCACTATTCGGTCCATATCACCATATCAACGTTTTTTTGTTCTTTACGGTTCTTGATTTTGTATTATTCATAATGCACGATGCACTGGGAGTATTAAACTAAATGTATATAATTACAATTATAATGTAATGATGACCAATTTGAATTTGACCTTTTGCATGTGTCTGAGAACCGCCTCTTCTGTTAACCTAACCTTGTGCTAACCTAAGTTGGCTGATAGAATCGGAATTACCATCACTAATATCCTACTTATGGTTTGTATAGGCGTATGGTGCGAAAATAGTGTGATTTTAATTGTGTCATCCTCGATGGTCTCAAATGCTAATGTTTTAATAGATATTTTCTGGACACTGCATGGACTGCAGTTTGACACGGTCTAAACTTAAAAAAATATTATTGCCAGTAGAGAACTTACAGGCAATCAGAACCATAGACACAAACATACCACACACACATACAAAAAATAATAAGCTATACAAAAACAAAAAAGGGTTACCCTTGATTGTGAGCTTATACTGTATTACACATCTGTCTTATAGAAACATATGCTTAACCCGTTTAAAGAATAACACAGGTGTCCATCTAAGGAATAGGAGTAATTTTGGGGGGCAACCGCCATTCCGACATACTGCCATTCAGACAATATTTGATTGTCATTCCGAGCCATTCCGAGTCATTTGAACATTGTTGCAAGTACTTAAAGGCGCATGAACAACGTTCTAACTCAATTGACATTTGCAACAATGTAATGTTCCGCTACATGAGCGGAAGTGGAGAGAGTGACAGAGCAATTACAGGATTAGTGTATCCAAATGCCCTTACAGGTAGGGTCTGAAAACAGTTCCTGCAAGCTGGAAAAACCGTTCCCGCAATAAAAAGTCAATGGTGGAATGGCGGTATGTCTGAATGGCGGTATGTAACCGTAATTTTAGCTGTACGATGGTATTTATGCTGTGCACATTTATTTAGAGGAGTGCGCAACATTTTTATAGAGCAGAAAGATGTAAAAATGTAAGATACGTGAGCTCATAAAAAACATAAACAATTACAAAAGAAAAAGATGACAAATTAAACTAGATTCTAAGATACTGTCAGAATACCCTCCCATATCCACATCCAGTTGGGAGTAGACCGATATTTGGATAACTATCAGCGATTGCAGCGGTAGGATCTTGATGCCCAACGTTCCCCAGCAAACGGCCAATAAGCGAATAAGCGCCCCACGTAGGGGAGGTCGCTCGTGATGATGACGTAAACGTCTGCGCCAATGGCTCTGGTCTGCGCTATGTTGTTGTTGAGTAACTGTCGGCGATTGGGTGAGAGCTGTCCAATCGATTTCAAACCATAACTGAGTGTAAACTTCCTGCTTCCTGCAATCGCGTCAGATCACACAAGTTCCAGACCATGAATACGATATGGTAGTATTATGGGATGATCAGGACCAGGCTATATTTTCTCACCTGTGTGTAGTGTATAGTCACACCGATTGAATCAATTGCATAGGGTAGCGAACCTATGAGCTTGTGTGGTTTTTGAGTGTGCACGTGTGGGAAACATTTAGTCTCAACTGATAACCTGCCCTGTTAGTTTGGCTTGGTAAACTGTTATCCAAGTGACAGCCAACCTCTATATTAATATTTGTTTTTAATTTTGGCTGTGCCACATTGTTTTAATGAGTGAACATTGTACAAATAAAGAAACCCTTTGAAGGAGTTAAACAAAGGAACCTGTCTCTGTCGAATCCAGTAGTCGTGCAAATACATCTTGTGCATTTGAATGAACATTGGTAATTCTCATTCTGGGTAATTCCCTAAAGTCCACAATACTACATTACCATATGAACAGCGTTGTATGAACTGACTGTTTCTGAGGCAGACACACGCCTACAGAGCTCGAGGGTGACAGCTCCTATTTTCAAGGAACTTCAATTCTTGGTGGCATCTGGCATAAAATCTACTGGCAGGTAGCTTGATGAGCAAAATACACTCTCAGTCTCTCTTCAAGAGGGAGTGTGGCTCGTCTGGCTAACTGACAGGACCGTGGGTATAATTACTGGACTGACTGATTTTTTTTTATAATGTGAAAAATTGGGATATTTAAACGAAAAATGACAAATCAGGACGAAAGCGGGAAATGGGTCAAAATTAGGGAGTTTCCCGGGAAATTAGGGATGGTTGACAGGTATGCCTTAGCACATGGCCCTATGGTATGGATCATTTATAATGCCAACGTTAGCTTACCCAGCTACCTTAGAAAATAGAGAGGTCATAGGATAATGCGGAGTAACTTTGTTGCGCTACATCAGTTTGTGGTGCATTTTTACATCAATATATGGAGGCCACAACATGTATAGTCATTTAGTCTTTAAGCAAAAACTTTCATGTAAGAAATCGATCTGAAATCCGTCATTTTTTCTCCAGGAAGCAAAGAACACGGGTCTTGCGTCATCGCGTGCCCAACGAACATGCGTGGAACAACCGAAATTGTTGTTAAAGTGGAATAAAAGGTTATATGACAGAGGTTACAATTCC